>NC_064639.1:725875507-726475507 GCF_023864345.2 Schistocerca serialis cubense | reverse complement strand
ATGGCTGCATGAAAAATGTGAAGAAATCTAAACAGAAATGTTTGTTTGAATGACTGATTCAGCAGATATGAATCTCAACACAACCTTCGGTGAAATCAAAAGCAAGGATAGTAATATAAAAATTGCAACCGGAATTCCACTGTTAAATGCAGAGAAGAGAGAGGATAGGTGGGAAGAATACACTAAAGGGCTCTATGAGGGGGAGGATTTGTCTGATGTGATAGAAGAAGAAACAGGAGTCTATTTAAAGGAGATAGCAGATCCAGTATTAGAATCGGAATTTAAGAGAGCTTTCGAGGACTTAAGATCAAATAAGGCAGAAGGGAAAATAACATTCCATCAGAATTTCTAAAATCATTGGGGAAAGTGGCGACAAAATAACTATGCACGATGGTGTGTAGAATGTATGAGTTTGACGAAAAGTTTCGGAAAAATATCATCGACACAATTCCGAAGACTGCAAGGTCTGACAAGTGCGATAATTATCGCACAATCAGCTTAACAGCTCGTGGATCAAAGTTGCTGACAAGAATAATTTACTGAAGAATGGGAAAGGACATCGAGGATGCGTTAGATGACTATCAGTTTGGCTTAGGTAAGATAAATGCACCACAGAGGCACTCTGACATTGCGGTTGATAATGGAGGCAAGACAAAAGAAAAATCAAGACACGTTCATAGGATTTGTGGATCTGGAAAAAGCGTTCGACAATGTAAAATGGTGCAAGATGTTCGGAATTCTGAGAAAAATAGGGGTAAGCTATGGGGAGAGAGGGATAGTATACGATATGTGCAACAGCCAAGAGGGAATAATAAGAGTGGACGACCAAGAAGGAAGTGCTCGGATTAGAAAGGATGTAAGACAAGGATGTAGCCTTTCTCCCCAACTGTTCAGTCTGTACGTCGAAGAAGCAATGATGGAAATAAAAGAAAGGTTCAAGAGTAGGATTAAAATTCAACATAAAAGGATATCAATGATACGATTCGCTGAGTGAAAGTGAAGAAGAATCACATGATCTGCTAAACGGAATGGACAGTCTAATGAGTACAGAATACGAACTGAGAGTAAATCGAAGAAAGGTGAAAGTAATGAGAAGTAGTAGATGAGAACAGCGAGAAACTTAACATCAGGATTGATGGGGATGAAGTAGATGAAGTTAAGGAATACTGATACCTAGGCAGCAAAATAACCAACGACGGACGGAGCAAGGAGGACATCAAAAGCAGACTAGCACTGGCAAAAAGGGCATTCCTGGCCAAGAGAAGTCTGCTAGTATCAAACATAGCCCTTAATTTGAGGAAAAAAATGTCTGAGAATGTACGTTTGGAGCACAGCATTGTGTGCTAGAGAAACATGGGCTGTGGGAAAACCGGAACAGAAGAGAATCGAAGCATTTGAGATATGGTGCTGCAGACGAATGTTGAAAATCAGGTGGACTGATAAGGCAAGGAATGAGAAGATTCTGCACAGAATCGGAGAGGGCAGGGATATGTGGAAAACAGTGACAAGGAGAATGGACAGGATGATAGGACATCTATTAAGACATCAGGGAATGATTACCAAGGTACTAGAGGTAGCTGCAGAGGGTAAAAACCGTAGAGAAGACAGAGATTGGAGTACATCCGGCAAATAATTGAGGACGCAGGTTGCAAGTGCTACTCTGAGATAAAGAGGTTGGTACAGGAGAGGAATTTTAGGCGGGCCACATTAAACCAGTCAGTAGACTGAGGACCCAAACAAAAAATAATAATAATACGATGAGCATCAGGCCTCAGACAAATCCGGTACTCGTTGCTGATGAGAACCTGTTGCACTGACACAATTCACACAGTGCTATTCAGGTGGTCCGTTGCTTGTTGCACGTTGCACACCTTCTTCGCTCATATGGTGCTGACGTTTTATACTATTGTCCGTAATGGGCGCCCAGAGGGCAAAATTTATCGTACGGAGACGGTTGCACTCTGTTTGTATCACCACAGCCCTCTCATGGCCTCCAGAATGGTAGGCACAGTTCTGTTGCAATTTCCTTGGAATACCCTCGAGTCCCAATTTGTAGATATTGATCATTCTCCGATGTTACGTATTATGGGCGACCACTACGAGGTACATTTCCAATAATTCGTGTCTCACAATAATGGTTAAATTTTCGAATAAGTCTCCGTTATGCACACAAAGTTGGTAGATATATTGCCACATAGTGACAATCTACGCACAGTCCAAGCTAGAAGCGACTTCCTGAGACATATTTAGGAACAGCGTTTGCGTAATGCATTGCTCCGTTCATGATAGGAGTCACAGCATGCCCTCCTATACTGCGCTAGGAATGCAGGTCTATTTATTTTTTCTGCATCTTACCTGGATAGCGACAGCAGTTCCATGACAGAAGATTTTGAAGTTATCGGGTCAAAGAGGTTGCAGGACACGACAGCTTACACTGGCGGCGCTCCGAGCGCCTCAGATGGTCCCTCCGCCTAGATGCCAGAACGGCGTTATAAGAGCAACAGCCAGCAGCCAGCAGCGTTCACATCATTCGCCGAATGAAGACTGTGCGCATCATCCTCGTGACACGATTCTCTCCTGGATTGGACTACGCTTTGCTGTACGAGAGCAGAGCAGGGCAATTGCTCCGCTGATAACCGCTTGGCGAGTCTTTTTGAGATTATTCGTCTACCACCGAGATTGTTGCCCTTGTACCCCGTTCAGGGTTTGTACACGTTAACTTTGTTCTGTGGTTCTTGAACTGTAACTTAATAGAAGCTTCGCATATTGTTATACAGGAAACAAAAAAAACCTGTACTGAAACTAAATTGCTGTAGGCATACATATTGATGACTTGTAGTGAAAACAGTATTGAAAAATTAGTTTCCGATTTTTAAAAAAATACAAATTATGCAAGTCATGAGGGTAGCGTAAAATTTTTATGATCAGATTATGATGTAGAAAGATTCTACCTCAGATAACAGTTACCTCTACTGGAACCTTAGCAGTTTTCTGCTTCATTCGCATCAGGTTAGTGCGACGTCCTACATGAATGAGCCATTTCTTTAGACCCTTCGCTATCTTCCGTGCAATGCATACGCACATGCGTAAACAGGGAAGCGAAGGTGCCAGCTGCCCTTATTTAGAACAAGAAGCTTGTGACGAAATCATTACATTTCACGAATCATTAGTACTTGTTAATTAATACATAGTACTTACTTTACTTTACTTTTTCGTGTCCGGAAACCAGGTCACAATCATTCAGCCCAGTATAGGGCCCCGTCCAAAGCTTCTTTCTTGTCTATCCATAAGTCGTCGGGGTTGCACCTATAAGGGTAGTTTGGGTAGGCGAGCAGATGCTCCATATCCTGCACAGCGCCCAGTCCAACTTGTCATCCGTGGTTCCAAGACCCCACCTAATCATCTTTGTCTTCACTGGGGCCACCTTGTCCTTATTCTGTTCAGTGTCCTCTATGTCTCCCAGTGTGTGCTGAATCTGCTGGGCACTTCCTGTGCAAGTGGGTAATCAGCTGGTGGTTCTTCTATTATCGTAACTAAGAACCTTTTACGGGAATTCAATCGCCCGGGTTTTCACTCACTGCCAGAAAGGGGAAGCCGATCGTCAATACTTTGCCTGAGCCTCTCTGTAAATTCATGTGGTGTTCTCCGAGAGTTGGTATTCGCAAACCAGGCAGCTCTGTATAGTTTTGGTAGGGGAGTAGGTTTCATGCATCCCGTTGTCAATCGACATGTTTCATTGAGACTTACGTCGACTTCCTTTGCATGGGCTGATCTGGACCATACTAGGCAGGCGTATTCGGCTGTAGAGAAGCATAAGTCTTATGATGTGGATCTTAAAATGGAAGGTTTATCACCCAATTTGCTGTTTGCTAGTTTCCGCAGAATATTACTTCTGGCAGTTACCTTTTGTCCCGTCTTTTCGCAACGGTACCTGTATGTCAGAGATCTGTCGAGCACCACGCCCAGGTAAGTTGCTTTGTCGGTTTGCTCCAGTGTGGTATTATTCCAAGAGACGTTAAGTTAACGGTTAGCTTGTCAGGGTCGACGATGGAAGGCGCTGACCTGTGTCTTGGACGTGTTTGGCTTAAGAAAGTTGTTTTTATAATTCTCTGACGTTTCTCTAAGAACTTTCTCCAGCTTCTGTTCTACATCCTCAAAGGTCCTCCCCTGTGCTGTAACTGCCAGGTCATCCGCATACAGAAAATGTTTTGTATGCTTAGGCATCGGTTGATCGTTGGTATACTGATTAATTGGGAAGGGCGCCAAAACGCTTCCTTCGGCTAGCCCATTTTTCTGGTTTCTCCATCTGCTCTTTTCCCCATTGAGGACAATATAAAATTGTATGTTTTGTAATAGGGACTCGATATCGTAACAAACTGATAGTCTCTTAGTTCATTACAGAGCTTCTGGAGCAGCAGCCTGTGGTTAATTGTATCATATGCAGAGCCATGGTCGACCAGGGCTAGCCCTGTTATCTTTTTATTTTCGTATCCTTCTTCTATGTGTTCTGTTAAGCACAGAATTTGGCTCGTACAGGGTTTACCACGTCTAAAACCAGCTTGTTGAGGAATAAGTTCCATCTCAAAAGAGTCTGTCATAGGATTTAAAATAAGTCTCTCGTACAGTTTGTAAATATGACACACAAGAGATATTGGGCGATAGTTCTTTGGTGAACCAGGTGCCTCCCCGGGTTTCAAGAGTTCCACTATCCTTGCGTTCCTCCACATCTTGGAGATCTTACATGTCTCGCGACATGGATTGAAAAGTTGCAGAATCCAATTCTTTAGGCCCGGATAAAGCGTTTGATCTGCTCTGCGAACATGTCATCCACCGCAGCTGCTTTGCCGCTATTCATATTGCTGTTAAGCACAAAATTTGGCTAGTACATGATTTTCCAGGTCTAAAACCAGCTTGTTCAGGAATATGTTTCATCTCCATAGAGTCTGTCAAACGATTTAAAATAAGTCTCTCATACAGTTTGTATAGATCACACAGGAGAGATATTGGGCGATAGTTCATTGATGAATCAGGTAAAGGGTGTTAAACACCTATTAGTTTCTGATTCTAAAGTCCTGTTAATTTTTACTTTCTGTTGTTTTGTATTAGTCTTTCCATACAGGAGCAGTTGATGAGCCACTTCATTAGGTGTTACCGCGGCAGACTGTTTGGGGCCATTCTGGTTTCCATCAAGTTTTTTCATAAGATTCCAGGCTATTTCGCTGCTATGAGTCATATCCATCTTCTACAGGGTCTCCAACCACCTATTTTGCCGAGATTCACTTAGCAATCCATCAAAGCCGTACCAAATGCTATTGTTTCTTGATTAAAGGGGTCCTTTTGGTGTAATTCCTCGTACTTGGCTAGGAGATGCCTGGAGTCATGTGAGAGACCTGAGACGTACTGCTGTCGGCAGCCTCATGGTATAAGTTGTCTGGAGCTTCTCTGTAGCATTCGTACAAATGCATGGTAGTTCTCTGTGTTTGGGGAGAGGCTTACTATGGTGGCTTTATCCAGTTCCTCTGCGAAAGTTTCCCAATTGGCCTTGTTAAAATTAAATCTTCTGTGAAACGGTACTGTAGTGGTCTTGACTGCTGTATACACCTGTATCCCTACTGGTCTATGCTGTGTTCGAGGTATAGGTTGATATACTACTTTAGTACAGCAGTCTTTTATGTTTGAGCTGGTAATACAGTTGTCGTGGTTATATCTACGTTTCCATATTTTACTTGTGAGGGAGGGGGGAAGTTTTGGATTATGGGGGGTAGTGAGGTTTCTTGTTTCTATCCATTCCACCAACAGGTGTCCGCTCTCGTCTGTTTCACTATATCCCCAAGTGGTGCTGTGGCAGTTAAAATCTCCTACAATGAATTTAGTGTTTTGGTTTGTGAAGTTTTTTGGCGGAGTGAAAGCAAATTTTTTTCATGAAGGCTTATACACGGATGTTACTGTAAAGTTTACAATTTCAGCTGTTAGTATTTCGATATCATTGGCTGTAGGTTTTCCGGCAGAAGTCACCGTCATCTCAGATCTAACGAATATGGCACTGCCGTGTTCAGAAAAATTTGGGAATTTGTGGTAAGGTCTTATGGGACCAAAACTGCTGAAGTCGTCGGTCCCTAAGCTTACGCACTACTTAGTCTACCTTAAACTAACATACGCTAAGGACGACACACACACACACACCCGTGCCCGAGGGAGGACTCGAAGCTCCGACGGGGGGACCCGCGCGGACCGTGACAAGATGCCCCAGACGGCGCGACTACCCCAAGCGGCGCCGTGTTTAGGATGTGATGCTTCCATAGCTAGTCGCATGCCTTGTATTTCAGGTGTTTTTGCTTCTGCGGCTCTGTGGGTTTCTTGGATGCATAACATATCCCATTTATGAATCTGGCAGAGTTCCGATAAGATGTCTTCTTTGTTGTTTATAATTCCCACGACGTTTGGGCTTATAATCGTCAGGATTGGCTCTGAAAAGGGCCTATTTGTTACCTTCTTGCAAGGTTTCCGGTGGTGGAAGGACTGGCCGTTATCGTTATTGATAACGTTTCCAGGGGACGCCGGCATGCTATAATCTGACGATGTCGCTATAGAATGCTCTAGCGGAGCCTCCTTCCTTGTCCCCCTACATAACATCACGTATTTAATGACTTACACTGAGCTGATAAAAGTCATGGAATATCGCCTAATATCGTGTCGGATCTCTTTTTGAATGGCGTAGTGCAGCACCTCGACGTGGCATGGACTCAACAAGTCGTTAGAGGTCCCCCGCAGGAAAAACTGAGCCTTGCTGCCTCTATAGCCGTCCATAACTGCGAAGTTGTTGCCGGTACAGGATTTTGTGCACGAACTGACCTCTCGATTATGTCCCATAAATGTTCGACGATATTCACGTCGGGCTATCTGAGTGGTCAAATCATTCGCTAGAATTCTCCAGAATGTTTTTCAAACCAGTCACAAACAGCTGTAGCCCGGTGACATGACGCATTGTCATCCAAAAAATTCCACCGTTGTTTTGCAACAAATAGAGCCCAGGATCTCGACCATAATGATTTCCAGTCAAAGTTGGGTTCAGTCGGACCAGAGGACCCAGCTCGTCCTATGTAAACACAGTCCATGCCATTATGGAGCCACCACCAGCTTGCACAGTGCCTTCTTGGCAATTAGGGGCCATGGTTTCGTGGGGTCTGCGCTACACTCGAACCGTACCATCAACTCTTACCGACAGAAATTGGGACTCATCTGACAACGCCATGTCTTGCCAGTTCTCTAGGGCCCAAACAATGTGGTCACGAGCGCAGAAGAGGCACGGCAGGCGATGTCGTGCTGTTAACAAAGGCATTCGCGTCGGTCGTCTGCTGCCACAGCACATTAATGCCAAAGTTCACCCCATTGTCCTAATGGATACTTTCGTCACCGGCCGTTGTGGCCGAGCGGTTCTAGGCACTTCAGTCTGGAACCGCGCGACCGCTACGGTCGCAGGTTCGAATCCTGTCTCGGAGATGACCTCAGATGTTAAGTCCCATAGTGCATAAAACCATTTGAACCATTTTTCATACTTTCGTCATACGTCCCACATCGATTTCTGCGGTTATATCATGCAGTGTTTCTTGTCCGTTAGCACTGACAGCTCCATGCAAATGCCGCTGCTCTCTGTC
The DNA here is from genome assembly GCF_023864345.2 of Schistocerca serialis cubense. NCBI lineage: Eukaryota > Metazoa > Arthropoda > Insecta > Orthoptera > Acrididae > Schistocerca > Schistocerca serialis. The sequence continues at coordinate 726,467,852 of NC_064639.1, read as the reverse complement.
GTTAACTGAAGGCTATCGCCCACTCCGTTGTCCTTGGTGAGGGGTAATGCCTCAGTTTGGATATTCACGGCACATTCTTGTCGCTGTGGATATCGGAATACTGAATGCCCTAACGATTTCCAAAATGGAATGTTCCATCTCCCTAGCTGCAACTAGCACTCCGCGTTCAAAGTTAGTTAATTCCCGTCGGGCGATCATAATACTGTCGGAAACCTTTTCACATGAATCAACTGAAAACAAATGACAGCTCCTCCAATGTACTGCCTCTTACATCATGTGTCGCGATACTACCGCCACTTGTACATGTCAGTATCGCTATCCCATGACTTTTGTCACTTTAGTGTATAATTCAGTTGGATGAGCGATGGGCAACAACTACTTCAGTGGTACGAATCCGGTTTCAAATGAGTATCTCGAGTAATCTAGTATGTAAATTTTCACTGTAGATCACTGACGGCATATAGCAGGACTGAGACGGAAAGTTTTGTTAGAGAAGACGTATTTACACTACTGGCCGTTAAAATTGCTACACCAAGAAGAAATGCAGATGATAAACGGGTATTCATTGGAAAAATATATTATACTAGAACTGACATGTGATTACATTTTCACGCAATTTGGGTGCATAGATCCTGAGAAATCAGTACCCAGAACAACCACCTCTGGCCATAATAACGTCCTTGATACGCCTGGGCATTGAGTCAAACAGAGCTTGGATGGCGTGTACAGGTACAGCTGCCCATGCAGCTTCAACACTATACAACAGGTCATCAAGAATAGTGACTGGCGTATTGTGACGAGCCAGTTGCTCGGCCACCATTGACCAGACGTTTTCAATTGGTGAGAGATCTGGAGAATGTGCTGGCCAGGGGAGCAGTCGAACATTTTCTGTATCCAGAAAGACCCGTACAGGACCTGCAACTAGCGGTCGTACATTATCCTGCTGAAATGTAGGGTTTCGCAGAGATCGAATGACGGGTAGAGCCACGAGTCGTAACACATCTGAAATGTAACGTCCACTGTTCAAAGTGCCGTCAATGCGAACAAGACGTGATCGAGAAGTGTAACCAATGGCACCCCATACCTTCACGCCGGGTGATACGCCAGTATGGCGATAACGAATACACGCTTCCAATGTGCGTTCACCGCGATGACGCCAAACACGGATGTGACCATCGTGACGCTGTGAACAGAACCTGGATTCATCCGAAAAAAATGACGTTTTGCCATTCGTGCACCCAAATTCGTCGTTGAGTACACCATCGCAGGAGCTCCTGTCTGTGATGCAGTGTCAAGGGTAACCGCAATCATGGTCTCCGAGCTGATAGTCCATGCTGCTGCAAACGTCGTCGAACTGTTCGTGCAGATGGTTGTTGTCTTGCAGACTGCTGTTTGTGTATGAGAAATCGGTTGGAAACTTTCCTCATGTCAGCACGTTGTAGGTGTCTCCACCGGTGTCAACCTTGTGTGAATGCTCTGAAAAGCTAATCATTCGCATATCAAAGCATCTTCCTCCTGTCGGTTAAATTTCGCGTCTGTATGACGTCATCTTCGTGGTGTAGCAATTTTAATGGCCAGCAGTGCATTTAGTCGTTTACATGGCGGAGAGCATTTCCTCGTAGTTGCTTAAAGGACGTTCGCGTATGAAAAGTCACGTGCGCCAACAGCGCTCTGCTATCGCGTGAAGGCGCGCCCGCCGGCCTTTGACACGGTACGCGGCGCCCCTTTTATGGAGACACTTGCGGCCGCGGCTATCGGCTTTCGGCTCACAGGGTCGGCGATAGCCTCGCAGCAGCCCCGCCTTTAGGCGCTAACATACGTCCAGTGCAAGGTCGGCGTACAAAGCTAATCTCTACTAAGTGAATGCGTCATGCAAAAACCACACACGATTGGAAAAATATAGTTTTCGAGAAAAAGGAATACCAGAAAATCTACTTTGGTGATAAAACAATAAATAAGATACTATCACTGAATAAGTGTATGGTGTAACTCGTCACTTAGAAAAGGAGTACTAATTGCACAAAATAATACATGATATGCGGTGTTCACTTGTGGTCATCCTATAGGTACCTCTTCAATGAATTACTGATTGTAAATGCACCATCGCGATACAATACGTACAAAATATTCGATACTGATTTTTTTGTAAATACTCTGTCACAACTAGAGAAGAACATTGATGCCGATTCCTACAACACTACAAGAACAAATGGCCTTTATAATCCATTACTAAAGCTATATCGAAGTTTCCAGGGGTCCCGGTCTGAGGATGAACCAATGCCGGTGCATATTGTTCAGCAATCAGCCAGCGCTAGTCACGTCATCTGTGCCGCTGCTCTTGTGGCGTTTTTCCGATTCGGGGCTGCATTTAGTTTCACAGGGTTCAATCTTGGGTTCCTTATTGTTCTTAATGTATGTTAACGACTTTCCACTCCATATTCATGAAGAATTTTGGTTGAATTTAGTACAGAGCATAACTTAATCATAGCTAACACTTGGTTCAAGAATCATGAAAGAAGGATGTACACATGGAAGAGGCCTGGAGTCACTGAAATATTTCAGATAGATTATACAGGGTGATTCTAAAAGAATACCACAACTTTAGGAATTTAAAACTCTGCAACGACAAAAGGCAGAGCTAAGTACTATCTGTCGGCGAATTAAGGGAGCTATAAAGTTTCATTTAGTTGTACATTTGTTCGCTTGAGGCGCTGTTGACTAAGCGTCAGCGTCAGTTGATGCTAAGATGGCGACCGCTCAACAGAAAGCTTTTTGTGTTATTGAGTACGGCAGAAGTGAATCGACGACAGTTGTTCAGCGTGCATTTCGAACGAAGTATGGTGTTAAACCTCCTGATAGGTGGTGTATTAAACGTTGGTATAAACAGTTTACAGAGAATGGGTGTTTGTGCAAAGGGAAAAGTTCTGGACGGCCGAGAACGAGTGATGAAAATGTAGCACGCATCAAGCAAGCATTTGTTCGCAGCCCAGGAAAATCGACTCGCAGAGCTAGGAGAGAGCTGCAAATTCCGCAATCAACTGTATGGAGAGTCCTACGAAAAAGGTTAGTTATGAAACTTTATCGTCTGAAATTGGTTCAAGCACTGTCTGCAGCTGATAAGATTAAAAGAATCGATTTCTGTGATTTTATCCTTGCTCAAATGGAAACAGATGAATCTTTCGTTTCAAAGATTGTGTTTAGTGATGAAGCAACTTTCCACACTAACGGGAAAGTCAACCGTCACAATGTCTGTATATGGGGCACTGAGAATCCGCGGGAAACAACTCAGTATGAACGTGACTCGCCTAAGGTGAACGTTTTCTGTGCCATTTCAGCCAATAAAGTTTTTGGTCCCTTTTTCTTCGAAGGTGCTACTGTAACTGGACTACAGTATCTGGAGATGTTAGAGAATTGGCTGTTCCCTCAGCTCGAACAAGAAGCACAACAATTCATATTTCAGCAGGATGGAGCGCCACACGTCAACTACCCGAGGCGATGGATCGGCCGCCAGGCAGCCCGTGACAGAGCACCTCATCACTGGCCTCCAAGAAGCCCTGGTCTTACCCCCTGCGATTTTTTCTTATGGGGGTATGTTAAGGATATGGTGTTTCGGCCACCTCTCCCAGCCACCATTGATGATTTGAAACGAGAAATAACAGCAGCTATCCAAACTGTTACGCCTGATATGCTACAGAGAGTGTGGAACGAGTTGGAGTATCGGGTTGATATTGCTCGAGTGTCTGGAGGGGGCCATATTGAACATCTCTGAACTTGTTTTTGAGTGAAAAAAAACCTTTTTAAATACTCTTTGTAATGATGTATAACAGAAGGTTATATTATGTTTCTTTCATTAAATACACATTTTTAAAGTTGTGGTATTCTTTTTGAATCACCCTGTATAATGGTAAGACAGAGATTTAGGACCCAGTTTTTAAATTGTAAGACATTTCCTGGGGCAGATGTGGACCCTGACCACAATCTATTGGTCACGAACTGTAGATTAAAACTGAAGAAACTGCAAAAAGGTGGGAATTCAAGGTGATGGGACCTGGATAAACTGACAGAACCAGAGGTTGTAGAGAGTTTCAGAGGGGACGATTGACAGGAATGGGGGAAAGAAATATAGTAGAAGAAGAATGGGTAGCTTTGAGAGACGAAATAGTGAAGGCAGCAGAGGCTCAAGTCGGGCTAGTACAAATCCTTGGGTAACAGAAGATATATTGAATTTAATTGATGAAAGAAGAAAATATAAAAATGCAGTAAATGAAGCAGGCTAAAAAGAACACAAATGTCTCAAAATTGAGATCGACACGAAGAGCAAAATAACTAAGCAGGGATGGCTAGAGGACAAATGTATGGATGTAGAGGCATATATCACTAGGGGTAAGATAGATACTGCCTACAGGAAAATTAGAGAGACCTTTGGAGAAAAGAGAACCACGTGTACGAATATCAAGAGCTCAGATGGAAACCCAGTTCTAAGCAAAGAAGGGAAAGCACAAAGGTGGAAGGAGTATATAGAGGGTCTATACAAGAGCGATGCACTTGAGGACAATATTATGAAAATGGAAGACAATGTAGATGAAGATGAAATGGGAGTTACGATACTGCGTGAAGAGTTTGACCTAAGTCGAAACAAGGCCCCGGGAGTAGGCAACATTCCATTAGAACTACTGATAGCCTTGAGAGAGCCAGCCCTGACAAGAAACTACCATCTGGTGAGCAAGATGTATGAGACAGGCGAAATACCCTCAGACTTCAAGAACAACGTAATAATTCCAATCCTAAAGAAAGCGTTGTTGACAGATGTGAAAATTACCGAACTATCAGTTTAATAAGTGACGGCTGCAAAATACTAACACGAATTCTTTACAGACGAATGGAAAAACTGGTAGAAGCCGATCTCGGGGAAGATCAGTTTGGATTCCGTAGAAATGATGGAACACGTTAGGCTATACTGACCCTACTACTTATCTTAGACGATAGATTAAGGAAAGGCAAACCTCCATTTCTAGCATTTGTAGACTTAGAGAAAGCTTTTGACAATGTTGACTGGAATACTCTCTTTCAAATTCTGAAGGTGGAAGGAGGATATAAGATGAACATCAACAAAATCAAAACGAGTATAATGGAATGTAGTCGAGTTAACTCGCGTGATGCTGAGGGAATTAGATTAGGAAATGAGACACTTAAAGTAGTAACTCAGTTTTGCTATTTGGGGAGCAAAGTAACTAATGATGGTCGATGTAGAGAAGATATAAAATGTAGACTGGTAATGGGAAGGAAAGCGTTTCTGAAGAAGAGAAATTTGTTAACGTCGAGTATAGATTTAAATGTCAGGAAGTCGTTTCTGAAAGTATTTGTATGGAGTGTAGCCATGTATGGAAGTGAAACATAGACTATAAATAGTTTGGTCAAGAAAGGAATAGAAGCTTTCGAAATGTGGTGCTACAGAAGAATGCTGAAGATTAGACGGGTAGGTCACATAACTAATGAGGAGGTATTGAATAGAATTGGGGAGAAGAGAAATTTGTGACACAGCTTGACTAGAAGAAGGGATCTGTTGGTAGGACATGTTCTGAGGCATCAAGGAAGCGCCAATTTAGTATTGGGGGGCTGCCTGGAGGCTAAAAATTGTAGAGGGAGACCAAGAGATGAATACACTAAGCAGATTCAGAAGGATGTAGGTTGCAGTAGGTACTGGGAGATGAAGAAGCTTGCACAGGACAGAGTAGCATGGAGAGCTGCATCGGACCAGCCTATGAACTGAATACCACAACAACAACAACAACAACAACATTAATGAAGATACAAAGATAGTTCTTTTTGATTAAGACAAGTATAGTAATCACACCCAGCAAACAAGAATTAGGAAAGGAAATTGTAAATAATGGCTTTCAGAAAATTATTAAATAGTTCTCTGAAAATGGACTCTCACTAAATTTTGAGAAAACACTGTGTATACAGTTCTATACAGTAAAAGGCATAGCACCACTGACAAATATAGACTTTGAACAGAAGTCGGTTGCTACTCAGTAGATGAATTTTTATGTATTAAGCAGTAACTGTAAAAAAAATATCGTGTAAAGAAACCATTCATTAAACTGACTCGTTCTACATAATTATGAAATGTGGTATTCGTGACCTACGCGAGAAGTATTAGTGTAATGTACTTTAATGCAGGCTGAACCTGTAGTGCCGTCATGGGAAATTTTGTGGTAATAACCCACAAACATTTTATTTTAGAATACTTTTTGCATTAACATTATATAACGCAGCACTGAAGCTTTATTATTTAACTAGGTGTTACTTGCTGCTTCACTCACATATCAGTAGCTTAGTTATGATGAGTGATGGCGAACAAGGAAGCTGCAGTACACGCAGTAACGTCAGCTGCCTTCACGTGTCTGCCTGTTCGTTTGGTTAAGCAAAGCCCGTGGTGTACTCTTCGCTCTCCCCCTCACCCAAGCTCTCCCAATGCATCTTGTGTCGGCATGCAAAGCATCGCTGCCTAGCAGTGCGTGTAGGGGGGCATGCGTAGGAACGTTCATCTATGCATCGTGTTGCTGAAGTAGCTTTACAGTATACAACATGTGATTTGTAGAAAAAGTGTAGTACTGTGGATTAAACACTTTGAAGATAGTATAAGCATGGAATTAATTACTTTGAATCGTATCACATGGAACATGTCTACCAATAAAAACATTTTTGCAAATATGATGTACTTCAAAAGTCAAAGAATAAACAGCTGTTTTAAAGGGTAAATATTTTCCGTAATTCGCGCAATATTCTTCAAATCAATAAGTATCTTGTACTATACACTTTCTAAAGTAGCCTATGTTATTTCTCAGGATTCTGGCTGTCTCCACACCAAATTTCATCGAAATAAATTTTTGTGTACATACTCGTATTTCACCCGTATCTCTTGCGAATTTGACCCTACAGCTCGGTGTTTACGACATCGTATCTCCTAGTCTATGTGTCGTACAATGATAGAATTTTGCTGATGCATGAAGTGGTATATGTCAATACTGGCTGAAAAATATGTCGCTAATACATTCAGTAGTAAAGAAGTAATAAACTAAAACGTCATGCATCATGCTACAGTCATACAGCGTCAACAGATAAAATGTAGTAAGTGACAAACTTTTTTCCTTTCATCATTGTTTGACGGTTCCAAGCTAAAAAAAGTTTCGTAAAGGTATGGAATTATTGGTAAAGTTTGTTCCAAGTCACTAAGTGCTCTCGTTCTCAAGTACTAGATGAATAAAAACTGGGTTATTCGCGCTTCGTACCCTACACTTCTCTTTCACCCTCACTCCTTTGTTAAGTAGGTTGTTCTAACCCCCATAGCGATTCTTCCCAGACAGAAATTTATATGTGTACAAAGTTTGGTTGAAATCGTCCATAGGTTCCGGAGGATATTTTGTGCATATATACACACCTATACTTTTGTAATATGTAGGCCTATGGATATCCTTTTTTTAGATGTCTGATATCGATTAAATTAAGCCTATACGTTGCCTGAAGCTGTGCTCAAGTTACCAGGAAAACTCCATGAAAATTCGTCTAATAGTTTTGGAAAATCGTGTTCAAACAGACAGACAAACATGACAGTTTTACTATTAGTATACGTATTGTAAAATTTTGCTGTACAATTTATGATTTAATGAATTCATGATATTAAAAAATTCTTTTTTTTTTTTTAGCTGCAGTTTATTTCTATTTTATGGCGGCCTATAATAATAATTACACAAATGTATATAAAAAGTCTTCTTACATTAATAGCATTACTTTGCTGTTACTTGTTGTTATTCGCCTACAATCACGGATACAGCCTTCATAGTGCTATGATAGGGATGTGGTGCAATTTATGTTGTCCCAATTGGTAGCAAAATTTCCTAAACCCGTTTGTTTATTTGACACGTTTGTTTATTTGACTTTTGAGTTCACGTTATGACTTCGCGAGCCAGCAAGCTACGTGTCAGACGCTATGGATCTTACATCTTGTGACTTTTCCACAATATCCCGTTGACTAATAAAATTTTTGAAAAGTTGCTGTCCCCAATTTAATGAGCTCAAGAATCCGTTTCTGGTGGTTGGAAGTATGGGTTCTTATTTGGATGCAATGAGGCACGCAGCGAATTGGATTTTTTCGAAAATCGAACTCACTTCAACCTTTGAAAGCTGTGTTAACAATATTCTAAACTCTCAGAGATTTCTTTATCTGAGGTGTCACGCATTTCTACCGTCGCCGTTGGGAATTTGATGGGGGACGCTGGGGTTTGAAAGGTGAAGCTGGCTTAATTCACATCAATTGTCCACTGAAAAATCCTGCCAGTAAGTCGAAACAAAGTAACTACGTGTATCTTACAGTTGTGAGAGGTCCCACATCGCAGTATTAAAACGAATACTTATTGTAATTTTAATTGTTTTCGAGCAGGCCCTGCACTTATGACTGTATAGCCTGCTCGTAAATGTGACACTGTTCCTGTCACAGTTACAGGCAGGATATCCCTAATGTGGCTGTTCGCTCATCATTCATAACGAAATCCAGGCTCAATTACAAAACCAAAACCACGTTTTAATCACGACCGCATTCCCTGAATCAGTAAAGACAGATGATTTGCTATAATAAAATATGCCCGCACAGTCGAGCACCTGCAGCTGACGCCGATCTGTAGCTACCTGTTCTGACATGTGGCAACCGTCCGTCACACTACCTCGTGTGGGCTAACAAAGCAGGTTTTTGGTACGGATATCGCAATACCGCTTCTGGTTGGTCATGCAAGCACTCCAGTATCGCTTCTAGGAAATTCTCGCAAATGATACCCGTTCCACGTAAGCACCCTGTTGGGTTTTCAGGAAATTATTGGCTTTTTAAAATATTGGTCAGTGTGCATGAAACGATTTTGTGTGACGTATTGGAACAGAAGAAATATTGGAGTCCAAAGTCTCGGTTTTTTATTGACGTTCCCCCTCCATTTCTGTCACACTTTCGTATAGACTTGATATACCAACCCGCTAGGATCCCAGAATTGTGTCTCTGAGTTCGATGCCTGTTGCGATGCCTTCTTGATAAGGACTCTAAACACTGCAAAAATAGTCCCTGCATTTGTCGCACTAGCCTCTTGCACGCGAGTTCCTTTACAGGTTTGTTGGTTTCCGCGGGTCGTTTTAACAAATCTAAGTCTTCCGTTCGCCTTCCCTAATACTCATTTTCCATGAAAGTCTCATTTCATATTCCTTCTTATTATTACCTCTCAGGACTTACAGGGTGTAACGTGCTCAAGATGCTCATAACTAGTCACGTAATCAGCTATCATTGGGTTCTTTATCTTTGTTGTTCTCATTATTTTTCACTTATCCAGGTTCAAAGAAAGCTGGCATTCATTATACCAAGTGGAACCTTTGTCTAAGTCTTTCTTCAGTTTTTTATGGTCCCGCTACGACGAAACTTTCTTTTACACATCGTCATGTACTATGAACAACTTTATGCCACTGCTTATCGTTTTTGATGAAACGTTTGTGTGTTTTGAAAACATCAGTGGTCCTTTTACACTTCGTTGGGGCACACACCTTGTTACTTTCGTTTCCGCCCATTTTTGTTAGATGTTTGGAGAGCGGCGCGTAAACGATGTTAGTCAGGTGTGCTAAACTTAATGACTGAAGTAACTTTCGCATAATATGCCAGTGTCAAGTAACATAGTTCGATGAAACTTGGACCATACATAGAAAGAACGGCAACATTATTATAGTGGCCAGAGCTGGACAAGTTCGGGGACGATTTCAGAACTAGCTGTGGCTGTCTGACTGGCCGTGAGTGTCGACAGTGAGTCTCCAGAGAACAACAGATGGACAACACGAGACAACAAGGGACAACGTAGAGGACACGGCAGAATAACATGTCCGAAGGACAAACCACAATGGAATACTAAGACATAGCGAATACAGAACCAAGACAACGATATGTGGCGAGATGTGCATGGTAATTCACAGAAATCACAACTAATTTACGGAGCAGTCGCAGTACGGACGAACAAACAGAGCTCAGCCTGTCACAGGTTAAGCATGGGGTACCTGCCTTTCTAGTCATGGTTCGGGATCGTGGCCTAACGCGTTGGACCAGCCTTAGGTTATGTGAGGAGAGCAGTCATGCTGTTGCAGAGAGCGACACTCTCGCAACAGATCCGGTCGACATGTAGTCGGACAGTGATGGTGTCGGTGGCCCAAGCTGTTGACGAGCCAGTTGCCGAAGAGGCTTGCCTTTCCCTAACATTCAAAGGCTTTTTGCCGGAACCTATCCTGCAGCAATGAGAGGCCACCATCCTCGTCGAGCTGGTGCGTGGGATGGAGCCGGCGAAAGCGCAACGTTATGCGGCGCGGCACGCAACTTTTTTACCACCCTGCCAGTGTCCAGCAATGTTCATTTGTCTAACTAAAAGCAGTGGTATAAAATACTAGACCACTACTGTCTATTGCAGGTCGCAACATACGTAGAATTGTCCGGTAAACGGGATGTGGCTAGCTACTGAAATAAAAGTCTTAAATTTTCAGGTGTATTTTTACGATAAAGATCACAGTTAATACTGCCAAGTCCGTACTAAATGGCAACACAATGTAAAGTTCACACGCACACCACAATCACACACGTAGCCAGTTTATGGTATTTACACCCGTTACCGAAGTTAATAGAGTTCACCGGATCGCTTAGTTATGAAAATGCTCGCTCAAATGTTGTGCACTGTGCTCAACAAGTAATACCTGTTCTAGACTTAGCTCGCACAACACGCCACCCGGTTTTAACTAACAGACAAAAACAATAATTTTGATATTCCGTTCGAAATTCCACACGACTTCCACTATACCGTTCACTTAAATACACTTTGTACTACTTTGTGAACCCGTAATTAGCATTTTTCCGCGATTTTACAGTACTTTCGTCGGAGCTGCCTTCAATAAGATGCTACTAGTTCCAACCCTCAGCCCCGACTTCCCTACATCACACCAAAGGCTTTGTTCCCAGCATAGATTGGCGTGAGCCTGCATTTTTCTGATTGGGTGATATCACAAACAGCAAATCAGGTTGCAGCATTATCCCGCGCTAACCCGCACTTTACTTCAATGACCAATCATAGTAAAACATTTCTTTCTATGGCAATTGCTAAATAAATAAATTTAGAAAAGTATCAAATATAAAATTACTCCTTCTGAATTTACCGATTAATTTGTGTTCTACTCACGATTTATTAGTACCATAAACTGACTGCGCATTTAATTGTAGGAAATCCCCTGTGTAGTTTAACTGGTACTTCGTGAATAAACAAAACAATTTTCATTTACTTCTGTTTTTCTTCACTCATACAACACTCACACTGCTAATTACTACACATATAAAACAATTATAATTATGCAAATACATTAAATATTAATCAAACATAACTTTACAACATTGTTTCGACTACGACTGCTAGAACTGTCCGTCAACTGCTGACCTCTGCCACCTACTAGTACAACTACGTGTAGCTCCGTAACTCAGGTCCATGTCAGCTGGTGACATCTGTCGATGTCTCATGCCTATAACGATATGGTCCTAACAAGTGACAGGAGCGATGCGAAGGCGCTACGCCTCAGTTCGAGAAACCCATTTTCCTCCCTCTGTAGGGCAGCGATGTGGGAGTCGGCAGAATGCCCCCACAACAAGGCCGCGAGATTCAAAACTGGGCGAACCAGTGTCAGATAGAGCGTGTTGCCCTGGCGCGGATGAAGCAGTGATACTATACCGGAATTCTTTGCAAAAGCGATTGGCAATCCTTTGGACGCCTCGGGCACGTGTGCAGCCTATATGGTCCCTACTCGCAACAGCATCACGAACTCACTCCGTCACAAAAACGGACGGACACCAGACGGCGGTGTCTTCCACTTCCAAGCGACCTATTCATGCCCGCCACGCATACGACCAGAAAATACTGGCGCAACTATCCCATCGCCGGCTGCTGTAAAGGTCGGCGCCAGTGCTGCGCAGATCAGCTCTTCCGGCTTCGAGAGCCTCCTCTAGCCTCTGGGCGGGTGCGACCCACCCCATTGTCTTAGGATGCTGTCAAAGTCCATTGTAGGGAACGACGCCGCTGTGTTTAGCATTCACCATTATTTCCCTGGGTGCAGTGAGACTGTAGCCAGGGTATACTTTTCTGTTCCTATGCTGCTGTTATTCAGGACAGTTTCATCGCATTCAGAATATTTTCCATAGAAGTGTATTTGTCTATGAAAATCCTAATTGTGTTACTTTGTCAGATTCTGGAATCGCCGTACTCTCAAGTCTACATACTTGTGAGATACTGTAATTCTGATTTTGTTGTTATCGTCGAAGCAGACGTTTCTTTCCTTAGTCAATAAACTTCGATCATTGTTTCCCTGTGTCGGTGTGAGTGACACATAAAGTGATGCACTGAATGTGGTCATCATCGTCAACCACAGGGGAGAAGTTGGCTTCAAAGGCAGCAGCCAACAAGTTGACCTTTGCGTCAGGGTTGCAAACGACATCCTGGCCAACTTACAGTGGCAGGATGCATGGCCAGGGACGCAAGAAACTCTGGACGACACGGAGGTGGTGCCATCCTCAGCATTGAGGGTGAAGGTGAGGTCCCCCTTGTCCCTGTTGTTCTTCAAAAGCGGCCTTCACCTCCCGCTGCTGGCATCATAGAGCAGCCGCGAGCCTGATAGGCCGGCGGGTCTTCATTGTGCCAGGCAGAGGTGCCGTAAGTATGGTACAGAAGGTATCTGAAGAAATACGCAATGAGACAAACAGAAATGACTCTTTTGTTCAATGACAATAATTACACTGTAGTCACAACGATACATCACATGCCTCTTAATTGAGTGTGCGATCACCACGGTCAGCAATGCATGCTGCACAATATGCTCCCATACTGGCCACACAGCTGGAAAGGAGTTGTTGCTGTAGGGCGTTCCATTCCTCCACCAGAGCGGTACACAGTTGCTGCATGGTCGTTTCTGCACGTAGATGTGCTGCAGAACATTTCCTCACCGTATTCCACTCATGCTCGAGGAGATTTAAGTCGGGGAAAAGAGCCTTATGTGATCCCATCTCTCGTCATATAAAGGTACTTCTAGCATTGTGGTACACGATCGGTTTGGTCGTCCAGGAGTAGTGGTATGAGGAAGCACCATCTTACATTGGTTCATTGACGTCCACATATTTAAACATGGTGCAATCATCGCTCAACGCTACTGTGGCGAAGCACTCGTTCCCTATGTCCGTTCTTGCGGATATGCACTCGGCCCTGACTGCACTTTTATGGATGACATGGTGCGACGTCATCGAACAGCGAAGGTGGTGGAGCTCTTGTAACGAGAGGATATTACGCGAATGGACTAGTCTGCCCGTTCACCCGACAAATCCCATCGAACAAGTGTGGAATGCACTGGACACACGTACTGCAGCAGGTCCACATCCACCAACGATCATCGAGCAGTTGTTAACAGTGCTGCTGGCGGAAAGGTATGCCCTACCACAAGAATTCCTTACCAACCTTGGAGCATATCATAGAGCATGCATTGCCATATGAGGTGATCTCACGTCCTGTTAACAACCATACCCCGCCTTCTGTAATGTCCAAGGGACCATAATGAATCGCGATGACTTAAGTGTAATTATTGTTTTTCAATAAAAGTGTCATTTCTTTTGGTCTCATTACTTATTTCTGTCAGTTATTTTCTGTACTAGACTCTAGCGGTTCTTTTTATGTATTTGAAGCAACAGAGAGCTCGTTGTAGAGTGAGAAGGTACTGGGACCACAAAACAAACTATACTTTAACAGCAGCTTATTATCAGGAAAAAATTAAACTCTTTACAATGGGAAAAAATATACTATCAAGTATAACTGTTGAAAAAACAAGATCACCTCACATTCGCAGTCCAAAATTAAATTATTAAAATAATTCAGGTACTAAGCAGTTGCAATTGAATTATTAATTGCCCTACAACATTGCTCGTTAACAGACAAATCAAGGACGTCACTTGATTAAGGATAAGACTATACTTAGTAACTGCACAAGTAGCTTAAGGCTCAGTGATAAGTGTTTCCATGGCAGGTCAAAATATGAAACTTCCTGGCAGATTAAAACTGTGTGCCCGACCGAGACTCGAACTGGAGTTCGAGTCTCGGTCGGGCACACAGTTTTAATCTGCCAGGGAGTTTCATATCAGCGCACACTCCGCTGCAGAGTGAAAATGTCACTCAGGCCAAAATAATTTAAAGTACTAGATGGAGTATCCGGCTTCGACCATGGATTTGATATGAGATTGTGTGGAAGTTGGAATAAAAGCATAAAACTTTATAAGAGGTAAAAAAATATTGGAAACACATTATAACTATTTACAGCACTTGTTAAAGTGTAATAGGTAAGAAATCTTTATTGAAAACATGCTCTAATTATTTACAATAATTCTTAATGTATGAGAGGTAAAAAAAATATTGGAAACGTATTCTAACCATTTACAGTACTTGTTTATAAACAACATTTTTCATTTTGTTATCCGGGGTATATATATACAAATTTTTCGAATTTCCTATTCGAGAGTAAGAGTCTTTGAGGTTGATGCCGCAATATTTTAAAATTTGTTCTTGCCCTTTTTTAATTGTAAAACTGTAGGATAATTTGATTGAACATTGCAGTCTTTTAAACTGGAATGGCAGTTAGTAGAGATCAGTGGTGTCCTGGGGATAAATAGTGTGTGTCCCTTGTACTTTCCGGTCATAAGCTCGGCTTCGATGATGTAATTCAAGAGCTGTTTGATGACCATCCTTGTTCCATTACGTAGTTTTGGTGAGTTGAGATTTCTGAGTGAACGATTGGAGGTCCAATTTTAAGTCTAAGGCAGTATAATGGCATTCCTTGTACTTGCAAAGAGTTCGGAAGTTTTGTAGGGAAGTCCACACTTTCTTCAACGTTTTGAATACTAAAATTGATATGGTCATCAATATTATCTTTAGTTGCCAAAATTACCATTTCCAATAGCCAGTCCTGATGGTAGCGTTGTGAACAATGTTTGGATAAATTTTGTCGATGGATTCATTTTCAGCACTGGCTATGTTGCACAAATCATTGTAGATGTTAATGAGGCCTGTCGTCTGGCAAGTAGGATATGTGCCTTCGTCTATTTGTAAAATGTGCTGTTGTTTCGTCTTTCGATAGTTCAATTCTCATATTTTTTGATAGTCACAGTATTTGTATGTATGGTCAGAGATGTGATTTTTGTAAGCATGCATTGATCTCGTCTGCTGGTGTTGACTTGATAACTGGATGTGTTTGTCGAAAATCTCCTGAGGGTATGAGTAGAGCTCCTCCCATCACTTCAGAGTTTCCTCACAAGTCTTGTAACGTTCTGCCCATGGCTTCGAGTCTCTTGACCGGAAATACAAACAGGGAATTGTTATTCGGTTGTGTTCAACGGTAGTTGTAGGGCGGGACTGACAGTTCGTCCTCCTTCTATAACAGTGGCTCCAATGCCGGATAACACCAGTGCAAGTATGATGCGTTGTTTAGCACGTATTTCCGCCAGCAATAGATTTATTAGAAATGTTTTCCCGGTGCCGTCTGATGCGTCCAAATAAATAATTCCGCCAGTGTTGTCCATCTGGTCTATGATAACGTTATAAATTTCCTTTTGATTCTCATTGAGAGTCGTTTGTTTTGAGCAACGTACTGAAGTATTTCGTTGAAGTTGTAACTTTTTTCATTTGTAATTTCGAAGTTTAGCACACTGACAGCATCTTTTCGTGGTGCTTGCATCCCACGCTGTACTAAGGTCTGATTGTTTATTGCTAGATATTTACCTTCTAGGCGAATGAGTGTTTCATTGAAGATGTCGTCGTTGAATTCTATGATCAATGCAGGATAAGCTTGTCGGATTTGGTACAGTGTGTCATCAATCATAATCTCTTTGAAGGAGTCCCATAGCTGTTTTGGATTCGATGGATTACATGCTGTTGGAATTATGGTGAATAAGTTTCTCATCTGTTAAGCTGAGGCTGTGAGTGAGGCTTCTTGTACTATTAATTCCCAATGGTTGTCGTTTTCCAGTAGCCCTAAGCGTTGGCATGCTTCTCTGTACGTCTTTCATAGGTAACCGTCAACAGTCTTGAGACCTGTGAAACTTGTTGGTCGCCGTATTCCTTGTAGCAACATCCGGGGATAGAAACATTCAACGCTGTTCGGATGTACGGTGTATACTCGGCGTAGTATGCCAATTTTCATGATTTCTCGATGATCTTCTACTGGAATGCTGTTTCCGTCGTTGAAAGATTTTTCTTGCTGTGTTCGACGTATAATAGGCACGGACGTCGATATATAGTACTGTTTCCGCGAATGGATCCGTTTGGCACATTTGGTAAAATGCTGTTAATGTTGTATTCTGAGGTGGTTCGCTTGCAGTTTTTTTGCCGGTGTCTTTTGTGAAGCAAATTCTCTACCCATTCTCTAAATGTGCTGCTAGATGTTGCACAGTTGGTTCGAGTTCGAGAATGGGAAACCGAAAATCTGCCTCTCTGCTTCGTTACTGTTGATGCATCTTCCCATTTTGTACATGAGGATCTCGTCGAGTGTTTTGTTGTTCGCTGTCTTTGGCTATTTGAAATACTGCTATCTCACTACCTTTGTTCACATACTTAAGCATATTTGATGGATTTGGTTCAAAAATGGTTCAAATGGCTCTGAGCACTATGGGACTCAACATCTGTGGTCATCAGTCCCCTAGAACTTAGAACTACTTAAACCTAACTAACCTAAGGACATCACACACATCCACGCCCGAGGCAGGGTTCGAACCTGTGACCGTAGCAGTCGCGCGGTTCCGGACTGAGTGCCACCGCGGCCGGCTTTGATGGATTTCACTGAATTGCAGTTTTCCATGTTTATGTGTGCTTGGAAGATTTTGGAAAGTTGTGTGTTACGTGGTCCTACCGATCGATGTCCTCCCCCCGTGGCAGAGTGGTCACCTCGACAGAATGTCAATCCTAAGGCCCGTGTTCGAGTCCCGGCTGGGTCGGAGATTTTCTCCGCTCAGGGACTGGGTGTTGTGTTGTCCTAATCATCATCACTTCATGCCCATCGACGCGCAAGTCGCCGAAGAGGTGTCAAATCGAAAGACTTGCACCCGGCGAACGGTCTACCCGACGGGAGGCCCTAGTCACACGACATTTACATTTACCCACTGATTACCTATTTCCAGTTCGTAGCTGCCTCATATTCGTATTTTTGCTGAGAAGCCACCGTTTCTGGGTGATCGTCTCTTTATTCGGGTAGCCATCAACTCCGGTTTGTGTGTCATCCAAGTATGATTTTGGGTATTTTTTGTACATTTTCCGTTATTCATACATGGCGCGTAGGGCTAATGCCCCACATGATCTGTGAATAATGTTTTTCACTACTACGTTATACAGTTCTCGAACTGGGTGTCCTTGTGGATTGGGAAATTCAGCTTGGATGATTTTGTCGATATATGTGAGATGAATTCTGTCGTGTAGCCATATGAGATTGTACGAGTGAGGCAGTCCTCATTTTTGCCATTCGACTATGTACATCCTGAATCTAACGATTCCAAACGGTCTCAAACTCGGGCTATTTTATCGCGTCGATGCATGGGGGCTTGTCCGTATCGTAGTTGTTCTTTGATATCTGGCCACGACGGGTTGCACGTGAACGTTATGAAAAGGCCAGGCGTGTCCATATTTTCGTATGTCGGGGTCATGACATCTTGAGTGTATTCGTTCATTTGTGTGGACTTCCTATGTATTATGATGGCAAGATAAACATTGTTCCAATGTCGTCAATGTTTCCCTCATTTATGATTGCGTCTCGAAGGTGGATGTATTCTTCCGGGCGTAGTGTCTTCTGATTCAGTCTTATGTAAAGCATCCGTCGCACTTCTATTTTATCTATCAGGAATTGTTGGAATGAACGGCGAGTGTCGAGAATGTGATTGTGTATTTCATTGTCTCTGGTCATCAAGCGGTAAGCAAGGAACCGCTTTCAAATAACTTTTTTGCTTGTTTTACGCCTGTTTCATGTTGAATTTGTTTCACATTAAAATGATGTCCATCCTCTCCGTGCAGCAGTATTAATGGATATTGGAGGGCACCTTAGGAACAGTATGTCGCTGCAGTGCCTTGTAGTCCTTCTGTTCTTCGTTGTACAACTACGTTACGGCTTGTGTTTTCACTGTCCACAATTACGATGGCGACTTCGCCTAGCTGAGGTCCCTTAAATCGAAATTCGTGTTCTACAGTTAGTCTTTTGTTGGCTCGAATTATAACTTTGTAGTCGAAATTATTCTGTCCGGATCTCTATTGAATATGTGAATCAGTTGATTGTATCTGTGTAAGATCCTCTGTAGACCTTGGACTGCTTCTCGTCCCGGTCCACCGAAATTTGTGCATCGTTGATAAATTTATGTTTCTTCATTTCCAATGAAATACACCTACGGAAATTAATGGCCTTGGATAGGTAGTGGTAGTAATGATGCCATGTTGTGATAGATTTGTCCTTGGATGGAAAAAAACATAATCGATTTCATCTCTGTTACTGTTGATCGAAGTGACACCGAAAGAAGAGAAGTCATTTGGCAGCAGGCGCTGTACGCTATTATATTTTGAAGAAAATGTTTTGATTCTATAGTTTTGCAGGTTATGTAATGTACAAATTCCTGCGGAGGTGCTTCCAATGGGGATAATCAAACTTCTCCATTCATGCAACAGAATTCTGGTGTTTTTCTACTAAATTTTTTCGCGTTGTCAGACGTTATCCATTTTTTCCGATTACGACGTGTTTGTGTTTGTTATATTCTTTCGTCGGGTCGCATTGGAATGCTTCATTTGGTAGGTTGTGCTGTTTACTTGTCTTCGACCGCGCTTCTCGTAGGGTGATATTTTCATGTCTGACTTCAGTTCGCACTCTTTTATTATAAGATTGTGTCGCAATTTTTGAATTTCAATACGTTCATCTCGTTGTTCTTCAGTTTCTCTGCTTCTCACGATGCTCATCCTCATTCATTGGGAACTTAATCGTGCTTCGCGCTCTTTGTCTGTCTCGTTTTTTCGCTGTTCTGTTATTATTCGCCGTTAGGCTTCAGGACTGGCAACACCTCCTATTTTACATTTGGTAGTTGTCTAAAATACAAATCAAATCAACTTTTTACTAACCAATACACTAAGTACACTTAACGTACTTTTCACACTTAATTTTCGATTTATATTCAGTCGCTGTTTCTCTTTGACTACTCACACTTCACTGTTTGTTTTTCTTCACTCCTTGCACTAATTTTGCAGTTACTCCCTTCGTCACTGATAATAAACTGACGTTCGAATCTAAGATGGGTCTTTCTTTGTATATTCCTAGCGATGGATAGCCCCACTAGTGGCGAATTGCAGAACATACCAAAAAGACTTCAAATACTCCATGGCTCTGAGGCTGGCTCTGAGCGCTATGTGACTTAACATCTGAGGCCATCAGTCCCCTAGAACTTAGAACTACTTAAACCGAACTAATCTAAGGACATCACACACATCCATGTCCGAGGCAGGATTCGAACCTGCGACCGTAGCGGTCGCGCGGTTCCAGACTGAAGCGCCTAGAACCGCTCGGCCACACCGGCCGGCTCAAATACTCCACAATGCTCCAGAATATTTCACAACATTCTAGAGTGTTCTGGAATGTTCCATAATCATTGGGATGTTCCAGAACATTCTGGAATCTTCCCGAATGTTGCCGACTATTCGCAACATTCCAGAACTTACCGGATCATTGTGGAACATTTCGGAACATTCTGGAATCCTGTGGTACGTTCTAGAATACTCTCGTATTTTGTGGAACGTTCTCGAATACTCTCGAATGTTCTAGGGGGCCAATCTTTCCAACCCTTGTATCTTCAAAAGCAAGCCCTTCAGGTAGAAAAAGGAACCATCTTCATAGATGGCGATAGAGGGCTGTCACACAATACAATTTCCTTGATCGTACCGGGACTCGTTTCTTAGTTTTAGCAGCAGGTGCATTGTGCACTTACTTTCATGATATATATTCGTTAAGCAGTCGGAGTAGAAGTTCTTAATGGAGATTTACGGGTCAAGAACATCAGTTCATAAAGCAAATAATTATACTTAGCAAGTGCCGAAACTGCTTAAGGCCCAACGTCAAGTAGCTACCGTGGGGAAGTCATTTCAACTAATATATTTTTATCCATAATTTTCCTCAGCCATAAAGAGCTGTTTACGGCAATACTGACCAATCTTAAGTGAATTTCCCTACAAGAAAATGTAATAGCATTGACAGTGTAAGGCGGCAAGATTTTGCCAGCATACATTTAATATACTATACATTCTTTTCGATTTATATGTACATCAGATCTTTCTTTACGATGCAGTCATTTCATTCGCTGATACTGGCTAGCACCACATACTAACAATTTCTGTAGTACTGCCTTTCTGGGAGTTAATTAGAGGTGAGCACTGACGGAAAGGGCGATGTGGGCCACATGTTCCTCAGAAGCCACTACCGGCTAAAAATGGCTAGGGCGCCAGACAGGTAGCTTACCGTTAATTCTAACTGTAAGTGCGTTAAAAACTATTCTAATAAAATACAAGACACCAATGAATTAAAGAAGGGTGTCTGCAAAATAGCAGGGAACTGTTGTTGAGTGGAAGAATACTTGGCCACAAATCTACTAATCTATTTTTAAAAACACAAACCAATTTATTAAAACACAGAAACTGATGCAAGAAAATCTGAGCACTACCCTCAGAATTAATTACATTAATTTCCAACAACATAACTGTGGGTGGGTAGTACATAATTTAGAGAAATGACTGAATTAAATTTTAAAAAAAACCTTATTTTTTGAGAAGATCACTAAGTAAAAAAAATTGATATATCCTTAGCAAAGAGGTCTAATCAGACCATATTTCCTTAAAATTAACCTGCATATTCCACATTACAAGTTTCAAAAACATATTGAAAACAGCTAACAGGTCACTGAATAAGTAATACGGCACGCAGGCAGTTTACAGCGTGATTTGATGGAAAGTGAGGCCGGCCGTATGGCCGAGCGGTTCTAGGCGCTTCAGTCTGGAACCGCGCGACCGCTACGGTCGCAGGTTCGAATCCTGCCTCGGGCATGGATGTGTGTGATGTCCTTAGGTTAGTTAGGTTTAATTAGTTCTAAATTCTAAGGGACTGAGGACCTCAGATGTTAAGTCCCATAGTGCTCAGAGCCATTTGAACCATTTTTGGAAAGTGTGGCTTGCACTCACAAACAACCCAGATACGCTACTCAGAAACGTGTCGAGTAGACAACAAAATCAGAATCTAAGAAATGCTCCCCACACATCGCGAACACTTGTCGCAGAAATCGGGTAAACGTAGCGTAGTAGCAAAACAGAAATAAGCGACTATGGCTCACAACAGCGAATCGAAGGAACGACCACAAATACTAGCTATGCCCGAAAGGAACCAGGATGCAGTGCCTCACACATCTGTTAAGTACAAAATAACTGCGTCTTACAAAAGGCATCCCAGTATAGTCCACAATATGGGCACACAACTGTTCCCCGAGCAGACACCGAGCGATGTGGCGCAATGGTTATGGCACTGGACTCGCATTCGGGAGGACGACGGTTCAATCACGAATCCGGCCATCCTGATTTAGGTTTTCCGTGATTCCCCTAAATCGCTCCAGGCAAATGCCGGGATGGTTCCTTTGAAAGGGCACGGCCGACTTCCTTCCCCGTCCTTCTCTAATACGATGAGACCTATAACCTCTCTGTTTGGTGTCTTCCCCCCAAACAATCCAATCCAATCCAGTACCGAACAGACTCGCTTCCTCCAGTTGCCGTGTAGCTCACACTTAAACTCGCACCAGCGTGATGGCGCCAATAAAACCCCACAGGCCGTCCGCTACCTTCCACCTATGTTCAGCATTAGAGAGCGCTCACACGTCCTCGGTAAACCTGGACCTGCTTGCCACTTCCCCATAGTTAGCCAAACACGCCCTTATATCCATGCCTGGCGTTGCTTAAGTGCCTTGTTGCGGGTAGGCGTCCTCTGGTGTCACAGCAACGGGCCAGAGACAAGCGCAGGGTAGATGCGTATTCAAATACAGAGATATATAAACAGGCAGAATGAGGCGCTGCGGTCGGCAATGCCTAAATAAGACAAATGTCTGGCGCAGTTGTTAGATCAGTTACTGATGCTACAATGGCAGGTTATCAAGATTTAATTCAGTTTAAACGTGATGTTATAGTCTGCACACGAGCGATGGGACACAGCATCTCCGACGCAGCGATGAAGTGGGGATTTTCCCGTACGTTCATTTTACGAGTGTACCATCAATATCAGGAATCCGGTAAAAACTCAAATCTCTGACCTCGCTGCAGCCGGGAGAAGATCCTTCAAGAACGGGACCAGCGGTGACTGAAGAGAATCCTTCAGCATGACAGAAGTGCAACCCTTCCGCAAATTGCTACTGGTTTCAATGCTGAGCCATCAACAAGCGAACCATTCAACGAAACATCATCGATATGGGCTTCAGAGTCGAAGGCGCACTAGTGTACCCTTGATGACTACACCACATACAGTTGCACGCCTCGCCAGGGCCCGTCAATACTTTAGACTGTAGATGACTTGAAACATCTTGCCTGGTCGAACGAGTTTCGTTTCAAATTGTATCAATCAGATGGACGTGTACGGGAAGGGAGGCAACCTCATGAATCCATTGACCCTGCATGTCAGTAGGGGCCTGTCCAAGCTGGTGGAGGATCTGTGATGGTGTGGAGCCCGTGCAGTTGGAGTGATATGGGACCCCTGATACGTCTAGATACGAGTCTGAAAGGTGACACGTAAGTAAGCATCCTGTCTGATCATCTGCATCCATTCATGTCCATTGTGCATTCCGACAGACTTGGACAATTCCAGTAGGACAACGCGACACCCCACAGGCCCATAATTGCTGCAGAGTGGTTCGAGGAACACTCTTCTGAGTTTAAACACTTCCTCTGGGCACCAAACTCCCCAGACTCGAACATTATTGAGCATATCTGGGATTCCTCGCAACGTGCTGTTTAGAAGAAATCTCCACCTCTACGCACTCTTAGGGATTTATGGTCAGCCCAGGCCGGATTTATGGTGCCAATTCCATCCAGCACTGCTACAGACATTTGTCGAGTCCATGTCACGTTGTGTTACGGCACTTCTGCGTACTCACGGGGGCACTACACGATAACAGGCAGTTTCTTTGGCTCTTCGGTGTATATTACTTGGCAGTAACACAGCACACAAAAGTTACTTTTCCCCTGAAGTTTTTCACACCAGTGTATATTTTCTAAATTAGCAAAATTGGACTGATTGGTAACCAGTCTGCATTCTTGATATTCGGCTAATTTATAAACTACTTTATCCACTCTCCTTTTTAGCAACAAAGGCTCTTTTATACTAATCACTGTGGGTGACAAAACATTCGTCAATCCTTTGTTCAGAACTAGGAACGCTTCTTTATTAATTCGAAAGTTTTCTAACAATACCAAGTCTCCAAAATGTCGGAACGCAATTATATTTCACCATTTCGGACTTCGCACTTTTTTCTACAACGCGTGCGATCTAGATGGCTGCAGTAAAACTGTTCGCCAGCATTCATTGACACGGATAAGGTACTTATACCTGGTTTCTTGTTCAATTTTCCGCTCTGAACAAGTTCAATCACATCCATGACGAAATTGTACTCTTTATTAAATGTGATACGAAGGTACATATAGTCTTATTTCATTATGCTTATGAAACAGGGACAGCTGATGTACAGACACTAATCATTTCAAACTGACTCACTCTAGGGACATCGTTATTTGACCGGAATAGTCAAATATACTCACTGACCCGAAAACACAACAGCAAATATCGGGTTACGGCTTCCCATCTTCGCTTTCCGCAGACGTGGCGTGTGATCCGCTCCGAAACTTGGTGTAGAATGAAAACACGTCGCCGCTTCACAGCAAAACAGCAACGCACGAATAACTGTTCTAAATCTTCACTTATTACTACTTTGTTTGGGTTCTATCGAACTCGCCGATCATTCGGTGTGGCACATCATATTACTTTAACAGAAATAACATAGAGAACAAATCTTACTAGAAGTTGTGCAATCTTGAGTCATCAAGTGTCTCTCCCTCTCTACAGCTAAGTGTTTCAAAGTTTTCTATCATAAAAATACAAGAACTCTTCATTGCTCGATTAGTACCGAAAGCTGAAAGGTCCACACAGTACATCACTGGCAGCAAATAACCTGCAATGCTGCCATTTCAAGAGGGACACATGCCAGTACACACGCATTTTTTAGAAAACATATTTTCTGATATATCAGGAAACAGTTTCCGGAACGTGGTTTTTATTCTACGACTTCCATATTATTTAATTCAAACGCCGTCAATGTCGATACCAACACTGAAAATGTGGGAAATTGCACGATATGGTGATGAGAATACTAGAAATAATCAATGAAAAGCCTGAAATCAGCTTTAGCAAGACAGTTTGCATTTAAAGTATTTTATCAACAGCTGAAACAAAAAGCAAAATAAATTGTGGGAAACGAAAGAAAAACGGGCAGGCTTGCAAGAGTTCAGTGACGTACTTCAACCACTTTTTGAAAACAATTTCTTCAAATACACAGAAGAGAAAGGTGTTCTTAGGAAAGATTTTGAGCCACGGAAATCATCAGTTGGGCTACAGAAAGTTTAGACAAGTCATAGGGACTACGAATTCGAATTATATTAAAATGCGTTAACTAGCTGCGTATCGTAACTCAGTATTCATGACCAACATGTTGAAACTGCTAACAGTACGGGTACACGTGAAATGTACGAGAAACTGCGATATTCAAAAATTATGAAATTCTCTTCAGTTATGGTCATTGTTTTACCCAAAAATTCCGATGGTGTTTCAGTAAAACAGTGTAATACATTATTAAAGTATATTATTTAAGGACGCAGCAGCCATCGACGGTACAGAAAAGTCGTAGACTAAAAGATTCTTCGCAACTAGTGGAATACTGACAGAAAAAGAAAAACGAAAAAAAAGGTTATGAGAAGTAGCCAGTATCATAGGTCGCTTAGAAATAAACTCTACAAGTAGCACGACTAATCGAAAGCGGAATAGCTACGAGAGAAATGTAAACGAATTAAATAGTAACTTGCTTAAGAAAAGTCACAAACTATTTGTAAGAAGATTAAACACAACTTTGTTGAAGTAGATGTGTGCACCATAAGGTCAGAGAAAAGTAGGTAGACTAAGTGGCAGGAATGCATCTAAATTATATGTCGATCAAGTTGGAGAAAGCGGTTGTTTAAAATATTGATATCCACAGTTTTAGTCAGAGGCTGATATAAGAATGAATGCATTACATTAGTACAAAGTCAACAGGAATCCCTGAAAGCATTTAAAATTACTAGCCTCTTAGTGTTATACAATAAATAAGAACATCTTCATTTCGTGCTTTACGTATCTGCCCCGTTTTAACTATAACACTGCATTTTAAGTGCTGCAAGTTTTGCAGCAGCCCACATTTTACTGTCGAACAAACCTATATTCCAGACGTACAGATTTAAATCTTATCTATATTTCTTTACCAGAATTTGATATTATCAGACTTCTCTAATTGAAGGAACCTTTCTTTGCGTGCGCCATTCATCCACTGATATCTTCCTTTATTCAATCGTTTTAATGATGTTACTGCGTGGACAGGAGAGTGCTCTGTCTTATCCTGCTGTGCCATTTCCTATACTGAAGATGAACGAATCACTATCTTCTTTTCTACCACCCTTCTTCACTGTCGTCTTTGCTTCGTTCCTGCTTAACTCAAGTTGCGTAGTAAACTGTCTACCTTTTTCATTCGATATTTCTTGAGTTTTGCATGTCTGCGGCGTCTACCGGACTTGTGCAAGGTAATGTCTTAATATCTGCAAAATCGAAAGGTTTGACAAATCTGCTAAGGCACTGAGCTACATATCAGGAGAAGTATATTTCAAAACCATATCAAGTAACTTTAATTTATGTTTTTTCAGTCGAATGACATAACACCTTCACACGCACTTTCTCCTATATTTCCCCAAATGAGCTACCATATCAAATTTAGGAACATCGAAGAGTCTTCAATCGTTAGTAGAGGGACAACGGTTAAAGGCCCCAGTGTTCATAGAATCTTAAACACCAAACCACACATCAGCATTGGAAAGAAAGGTGATGCTGGAATTTTTTGTTTCAGGTGCCTTGCAGTTCTCTGTATAAGCCAGTGAAATTCTGCACTGCATTTGTCATCTTGACGGGGCTAGGACTTCTCCTTGTATATGGTCTGATGCAATTAACAGCGGTGAGTAATTCCGTTAATATTCTTTTTCTTTGTGTCTTTGGGGACTGAAACACGAACCGGTCAAAAATTATAAAAATCTTAATCGTGTGCAAGGCACCAAAATGACTGCTGCATGTAGAACGAATCTACTTCTCGGTTCATATTCCTAACAACTGCCGGCCGAAGTGGCCGTGCGGTTAAAGGCGCTGCAGTCTGGAACCGCAGGACCGCTACGGTCGCAGGTCCGAATCCTGCCTCGGGCATGGATGTTTGTGATGTCCTTAGGTTAGTTAGGTTTAACTAGTTCTAAGTTCTAGGGAACTAATGACCTCAGCAGTTGAGTCCCATAGTGCTCAGAGCCATTTGAACCATTTGAACCCTAACAACTCTTTAGACGTACAAGAAACATGGAGTTTTGCTCGTATGGGGCTTCATATTTTCAAATGTTGTGTCAAGGTCTTAGACCTCCGACAGTGTGGTGCTTTATAAGAGGCCATTTGCAAGGTGTTTCCCCAACCACAACGGTCAAGAGCAGCGATAAGCCATCTCAGACTGAAAGGACTCCTGTCCCACTAAGAGAGCACAATTCCAATTTTTTGATACATCTTGATGGCCGTATGTGGTGATAATTCTTTCTAGTTCCCTCTCTTCTCGATGTTCCAGTGCATGACAGATGCGTGGAACATCGCCGTCATACGAGGCTACAACAGCCGGAAAATTCGGCAGTAGGAGAACACTGCTTAAATGAGGGACACAGTATGAAATTTGATGAAACTGGTAGTTGCCAAAATTTCCGATTTTTGGAACGGTGTCTATAAAGAGGCGATTGAAATTATGTTGGCTGATAATTTAATCAACAGAGACAATGGATTTCCTCTTAGCAAGACGTGGAATCCTGTATTATCTCGCATCAAAATTGAACGCTCTTCGGTGCGGCCCTGAGTGCGATATATCGTTGCCAGCAGTGTTCCACTAAGGGTGGCGCCACCTTCCTGTCTTGAAGGGCAGCAACCGTGATGGGCGGCGCATGGGCCGTGTACTGAACGGTGGCCTGTATAGGATGTCGATTTCCAGCCTGGCGTTAGTTCTCAGCGGGAATCATCAGCAGAAGCAGCATTTTCCTGAAGTTGGCGACCAGTTGGTCCGCCGAAATATCGAGTCAAGTTGATTTTAGGATCCGGCAGCAAACCCGAAGAGACTTTCAAGACTTATTACGCCGGGAAAGCCTACGTAATCATATACTTTAGCATATTTCAACCAAACAGGAAATCTTCCACCGAGAAAACGGATAGCATAATAAGTTACCAAAGTCAGAAATACACTCTTTAATTAACTTTGTCGATATTTCATCATGACCACTACAATTATTTGATTTTATAGTTTTTATGGTGGATGTTGCTTCTAATAGGGTAGGAGCATATTCACATGAGTGAAGTTACGTGTAATGACTGGTCTGAAGTACTCTATGGCAGCTTGTACTGAGTCTGGCAACTACATCGTTTTGGTAACATTTATGAAATGATTGTTAAAAAGTTTTTCAACTCTGTGTGAATCGGTTACCAATGCATCAGTTACTCTTAATGCTCACTGCCCCTCTTCATGTCTGCTTCTACGAGTCTCCTACTTCACTATTGGTTCAAATGGTTCAAATGGCTCTGAGCACTATGGGACTTAACATCTATGGTCATCAGTCCCCTAGAACTTAGAACTACTTAAACCTAACTAACCTAAGGACAGCACACAACACCCAGTCATCACGAGGCAGAGAAAATCCCTGACCCCGCCGGGAATCGAACCCGGAAACCCGGGCGCGGGAAGCGAGAACGCTACCGCACGACCACGAGATGCGGACATATCCCATATTGCCTTTACATTTTTATCTCATGTGATTATCTTTTCCTTGTTCTGTATTAGCTATGATGTCTGTTCTTCTAATGAGCTATAACATCAGTATCAGAGCTGTTTCTGACTGACAGATGCAGTTTTCTCTTTGTTTTACAAAACACCTGTATTCCTTGAGTATTCCATCGCTTCTCTGTAGAACCCGGTCTAATCTGGATTACTTTTTGGAGGAAAAAGTATTCAAATAATGTAAAAACATTATAAATAAAAGTGATTTAATTTTCATTCATGGAATGAACGCTGTATACATTACTCTAGTTCATGTCTTTCAAGAGTGCCCTAAAATTAACAATTTTTGGCTTACGACTACCCTCTTGAATACAGATTTTATATGCTGTTTGGCCTTAATACTTGGCAAAAAGAACTACATATCATGGTCTGAGAGGCCATTAACTATTGGTTTGTGATTTAGTTTTGTTCAATTAGCTATCCTATCTGATCAGTTTATGGTAGGAACTAAGCAGAATGGTAGTGTGGCTGACTTATAAATTCTTATTTGGAGAGGCTTTCAGAAAATCTACGCTGTTTCTTTGTTTATTGATGTTAAATAGGCCAGTAGATCTTCGAGATGATTTATGAACAGATTAAATTTACCTGTAGGTGCTCGGTATATACTTACTATAATGAAAGATTTGTTTCGAAATTCTAGTTTTCTTTCACATGCTTCTATGTGCTGCTCTAGGCAAAATTTATTAATGCCTCTGATCTTAAATTTATGACAGTTCTTGATGAATGTGGCAACTACTTTTTTTCTGTATTTATGCTCTACAAAAGGAAATGCTGAGCTAAATCCTGTAACAGCTAACACATTTATACCAACAGTCACAAGATGTTCAGGGAAGCAGGTTATGTTAACTGAGTTTGAAGACTCTAATCCATCAATGCAGATAAGCAGTTCATTAATTTTACTTCTTAGTCCTCGAATATTTAAATTTCACAAAGACAGCTGCCATTTGACTGCGACTGACTTAAAATCGGGTGGAAATAAAATTTCTGCTGCTTGCTGAAAATTTTTGACCAACAGCTGTTTGTGCTAATGCAGTAGGCCAGGTTTGTATTGTTTGGTTCCTTTCTCGAACTGAATGTTTGTTTCCGTCCTAATCTCTCAAAACGTAGTTCATGTCTGTTTTTTTACCTTAAAAAAGGTGTTGTTCTGAACTCCGTAACCACTGGTATTTCATGACTCATGACAGTGCCTCCCCCCTTAAACTTTTTGCTATTAGCCCAGCCAGTTTACCCTTCCTTTCCTGTTGAGGCAAAGACCATTCCTGGTATAATACCATCCATTTAGAGAACCAACAGAAAAGACGCCAACTCCAAATTAACTTTCCTGACAAAACAGCTCAAATGAGGTAGGTCATGGTGTCTGAGAACAGATGCAAAAACAACATCGATATATTTCGATGCTGATGGAATCTTTGCCAGGTCAACTCTAAACTGCACGCAGGATTTCTGTCAGTACTATTACCTGGCCCATACATAATAACCACAGACTCTTCCTTGATGAAGTCTCTGCAAAATGATCCCAAATTCTGTATTACCTGCTCCATACCAGCACCAGATTTTTAAAAAAAATTTGGTGCCATGGTATTCTGATCCTAGACCATCCTGAAAAGTTAACCAACACTTTAGCTTGAGAACTACGAAACAGAACTTTATTTCTCTTCAATGATTTCCCTACATTCTTACTTTTCATTGTACTGCTGGAAGTTTTTTGTGCGCTGTCTTCACTCGAATCTGCTTGAGACTCATCGGTTTCTAACTGAAGACATAGATAAAACATATTTTTGACATTGACAACAATGGTGTTGGATGAAGTTCTAAGCATTTGAACTGCTGCTGCTACACAACGTTGTCACACAAACAAGCCCTACCTGTTATGGAATAAGCGTTGATAGCTGCGCAGTTTCGGTGGATCACACGTAGAAGTGCTGTAGTAGGACTTATCCTTAAAATGAATATCCAGAAGCTCCTCTTTAAAGTTCAAAATTTGAAGTTCACTAATCTTTAATCACGTCTTTAAGATACTACCGGTGATGAAAAGGTCTCTTACAGTCTCTTATAATGTTAACACACAGGTAGTTAGTATGGACGTAAGTGGAGCATAATAGTTCGTATATCACCAAATAATGGAAGCATACACAGTACAGTACCTATTAGTTCATAAATTTTTCCTTGTGGCTAGATACATTAAATTTTCTAACTGCAGAAACATCTGATTGCCATTATTTCTGACAAAATTCATTATCTCAGTGCAGTCATGAGAATAAACTGAACAACCTCCACAATAAAGTTCTATGAGGTGAATTTGCTTCTACCATTTTCATAATATTGATATTATGTGCTTAATGCAGGAACTTTAATATCGAAATTTTGAACAGAAAGAGAAAATTTTATATAGACCTTAATACTCTTTGTCAGAAAAGTTCCAGGACATTTTTTTTATGTCTGAGGTTGCAGCACTAAACAGGGAGAAATTTTTTTGCAGTATGTGTGCATTCTTGAAATGACCTTGGCCATATTTCCGCACAAACTTACTAGGTGGCAGGGCTGTGCTTAGCAACACATTGTTTGGGTTCCTGGCGCATTAGTTACAGTGACACAATAGATGCTCATAGTGAGCAAAGAATGATTACAAAGTTCTGAGTTAAGCTCGGAAAACACCTAGTGAAACTTGGACAATTGTTAAGGAACCATATTCAGGCAAGGCACTTTGAAGAAGTCGTGTTTTTCAGTGGCACAGAAGGTTTCGTGAAAGCAGAGATTCAGTGCACGACGATCCCAGAGCTGGTCGCGCGTCTGCATCACATACCGATGGAAACGTGGAATGTGTAAGACCGTTACTGCAGGGAGATCGTCATGTAACTGTGCGTGCGATGTCAGAAGAACTTAATTTGAATCGTGATGTCTGTCATAAGGTTTTACGCGAAGATTTTGGGAAACCTAAAAATGCGAAACTCGTCCCTCACATACTAACGGACGAACGGAAAGAGAATAGAAGAGACTAAGAATTTCTGCTGAACTACTTGATAGAGCCAGACGTGATCCCACATTTGTGTCAAAGATTATTGCTGGGGATGAAAGTTGGTGCTACCTGTAAGACTCTCACACAAAGCGTCAAAGTGCTGAAAGGCGGGGTCCTGGATCACTAGCCTCAAGGAAAATCAAACGACAACCTTCCAGAACAAAGACAATGTTGATCGCGTTCTTTGACTGTAAGGAATTTGATCGCCACGAGTATGTTCATCCAGGTCTAACAGTGAACTGAACTCTTTACATCGACGTCTAGAAACGTTTGCGACATGAAATCCGTCTGATATGTGGCATTCTCAGGACTGGTTCTCACTGTGTAACAATGCAAGACCTCATGCTGCTTTATCTGTTACCGAGAATCTGGCCATACATTCTGTTATTGTCATCTCATATCCCCCATAATCAACAGACCTATTGCCTTGCGATTTTTTCTTGTTTCCACGAGTGAAAAAGCAACAGAAAGGATAGCTTGTACAAGATATCGCAGATATGCAACGGGCTATGACAAATAAGCTTACAGGCTTCGTGGTTGAAAATTTCCCTGTTTTCTTCCAACACACCCAGAAAGAATGAGATTGTCACTCTGTAGCGGAGTGTGCGCTGATATGAAACTGCCTGGCAGATTAAAACTGTTTGCCGGACCGAGAATCGAACTCGGGACCTTTGCCTTTCGTGGGCAAGTGCTCTACCATCTGAGCTACCCAAGCACGACTCACGCTCCGTCCTCACAGTGACGAAAGGCAAAGGTCCCGAGTTCGAGTCTCGGTCCGGCACACAGTTTAAATCTGACAGGAAGTTTCACTTCGAGAAAGGTTGGCAACTGTGTGTAGATAGCCAAGGGGACTATTTCGGCAGCAGCAAGGATTATTATTTGGTAACTGCAGTTTTCTGTTTTTAGAAAAACCTGTCCTTGAATTTTACTGACAAAGGGAGTAGATGAAATAGGAATGTGTCACAGCGTGTATAAAATTCAGGAAAATTCCAGTGCTAAACTTGCGGAAGCTTGACACGCTCTGCAGACTGTACGCATGACGTTGCAAACAGCTTTCGGCGCCGTCGCCGCTGCAGAGAGCCCCACCGGCAATGGCGAGGACGACCAGCGGCCCAGTGGATGGCCTCGCGCAGACCTCAGCCTCGGGCCGGCGCTTCTACAGCTTCGAGGGCCTGCCGTACGCGCAGCCGCCGCTGGGGCCGCTACGCTTCAAGGTGCGTGACGACGAAGCCAACGCGTTGCGCTCCACCGTGGGTCTGTCGCACTGTGCTATAACTTATATCAGTATCAAACTGTCGTGGATACAGTGTGTTTCAAAGACAAGGGTCATTATTACAGGTACGTATTCCCCACATGTGGACAGAAAAAACAGTTCAGGGCAACATGCGTTCGCAAATTCTTTCAAAACAGTGATATTCACCGGAACGTTTTTCCTCCAGCAGCCAGTTGTCATGAAAAATGATATCAACAGGACACTTAGTTCCTTAGCGAAGGCTGCACTGATTGTTGGTTTGCCGTTCGACGTGTACTCACATCAAGAGCTAGCAGGAGTGCATTCCACGCATGGTAGCCGGCCGGGGTGGCCGAGCGGTTCTAGGCGCTACAGTCTGGAACCGCACGACCGCTACGGTCGCAGGTTCGAATCCTGCCTCGAACATGGATGTGTGTGATGTCCTTACGTTAGTTAGGTTTAAGTAGTTCTAAGTTCTAGGGGACTGATGACCTCAGAAGGTAAGTCCCATAATGCTCAGAGCCATTTGAACCACGTACGGTAAGGCGAACGGCAACGCTGCGCTGGCTCGTCGTCTGTACCAGGAGAGGTACCCAAAATGAAGAGGTCTAGATCGGGAGAAATTAGATGGTTCCATTGCCATCTGTGC
This sequence comes from Schistocerca serialis cubense, assembly GCF_023864345.2. NCBI lineage: Eukaryota > Metazoa > Arthropoda > Insecta > Orthoptera > Acrididae > Schistocerca > Schistocerca serialis. The sequence continues at coordinate 726,434,641 of NC_064639.1, read as the reverse complement.
GTTCATGGGAAGTTTTCAATCTCATGGTTTGCAACGGTTTTATCATTATTTCCAACGTGAACAGGCCCCGTCACCAGCAGATTACCTCACATGAGTATGTTCTAATACTGCTTCTTGCAGCAGTGTGCTGGAAGTTAGGATCGTGTCTGCAGGGCCATGAGACGCTGATATGCGGCCTGCATTCGTGCTGTAGGATGACATCTTCTGTAAAGGAAACTAAAAACTAAATTCCGTCCGATCAGGCCTCGAACGTCCAAGCGGTACTGACCGCCCCCCCCCCTCCCCTTTCCGTGTCATGCTAGAAGCTAAAAGATAGACGCACTGGATGCGTTCCAGTTAATTATGTAGTTTTTCTGCTGAGATGGACCCGTCCTCGCTATAAAGAGGTGTGAGGCGAGCAACAAGGTAAACACCTCTTCGAGACTTCGCCTTCTGGGTTTGAAGGTGCGGACAAACCTTTCCACCAGGCTGCTGGAAACTCGATGGGATGGTGCCATTTGGACGAAAGTGATGCTTTTCTCTTCACAAAAGTAGCGAAACTCTGACAATTTGAATTGAGGTTCAATATCTATGGTCATGCTTTCTAGTTATCCTTCGATGGAAACAAAATGTGATAAGGAATGTATGATTTTTGCTGAGGAAATTAATTGTATCCGAGAGACATAAGGGAATTTGCTTCTTGCAAGAACCAAGATAAACCAAGATGAACACACAAAAGGCTCAGTGAAGCCTACATGAAATCAGCACCAAGGGACATTGCCTCAAGCCATGGGAAACATCTATGTGCCTGGAATACCTTCTGGCTTGGCGTGTCCGGCATGCTGTCGTCATCTGTTTGATGTCTTTATCGATGTCTGAAGACATGTTGTTGAGCCCACCTTTTGGTGATAACTGTACATACTGACTTTGTTCGAGCAATAGCAGCACCTGGTATTGGAGTGGTTTGGAGATAGTGACTTCGGTGTCTCCATGCAGTAATAGGATGCCAGTGAGTGTTGTGAATTCATTCCGATACTGTCCCTATGCTTCGATCTTGGGATGTTTGACTGGTGTCTACCGCCATCCTGTATTGCAAAAATTGGATACTGTCATGGAGGACGAGATCCTCTGGCGAGCTGTTGGCAATAGTCGTGGCATCTATTGGAAATGTCTGGTGGCGGCATCTGCCTCTTCATCTGATGCAAGCAGACCTCTAATTCAGCATCAGAGTTGTATCCTGCCCTACAAGGAAATCGGCAATGCACCTGTATTCGCATGCAGCCATGTTGAACGGCAATGCATATAGTACTGACACCCATAGAGGAACACGTCCCCATTGTTGGTTCTCGGCAATCCTGGTACGTATCTCAACGTGGTCGTTAATGGCAGAAGTGGCTTATGCTCTGTTAAAAGAATAAATCACCACCCACACGCATGTCATGTAACTTTTTAGCGCAAGATAATGGCCGAGGCCTTGTTTTCTATTTGAGGTTGGTTTATGGGTTTGACAGGACCAGACTACAAAGGCCATCGGTTTTATATTTGACTATAATTGCACTGTGCTCGTAACAAGGTCTGGGAAACAAATGCAACTAGGAGCTCCACGCCGTTGATTTTGTGAGAAATAACGGCCCCAAAGCCATAGTTTGTCACACCTGCATCAAAGATCAGCAACTGCATAGTGTTGTAACCCATGAGTCACAGCGCCTGTTTTAAGTTCCAAAAAGCCTTGTTGCAAGCGGATGACCAATGCCATTTAACCTTTTTGTGAAGAAGCTGATGGAGGAGTTCAGCGATAGCCATTGTATGGGAAATTAATTTTAGGTAGTAGTGTAGCTGACCCAAAACCAATTTTAGTTGTATGGTATCCCATGTGACAGGCAGGTTTTACATGGTCTCCACATTGTTTGGAATGGGGCATATCCCTGAGACACTTTAATAAGACATGCATTAAATGTTAAATTCTTGTACGAAAAAACAGCTTTTGTGTTTGTTGCACTTCAAATTCGCTTGTCGAAGCACACTGAATAACACTCCCAAATTATTGTGCTATCTTTTGTATTTTTGCCAATGATGAAGGTATTGTCCAGATTATTGGCTATGCCTGTAATTCCCTGTGTCTGGCGTCAGAAATATCTTTGAAATATGTAGGCGCACTGCCAGTGCCAAATGGAAGACAATTATATTGAAAAAGGCAAAAAAAAGGTTTGTTGTGCACTTGGAGGCATCATACAATGGTAGATCTAGATAGGCAACCCTAATGTCGATTTATGCAAACAGTGTGCCGCGAGCTAGTTTTGCCATGATCTCCTCAACCTTCAGAACAGGATGGGTGTCAGTAACGGATTATGCATTGACGGTAGACTTAAAATCCCCACTAATTTTCCAACATCAGGCCACTTTTTCAACTATCAGCATAGGAATAGCCCACTCACTGTTGGCAGCTGGAATCAGAACTCCTGCGCCTTGCAATATTTGTATCTTGAGGTGAAGCTTGTCCTGCAGTTTTAGTCATCGTTGACGAGCTATAAGGAAATGTGTGCCTCAAAGCCGGCGACGACGGTCGTCTGGTGGGAGAAACACCATAGAATACCTTGTAAAAAGCTTTCCAGAGTAGGTAGCAAGAAATGCTTCGCTGCAGATCATTGAATCGTGGACTTGCAAATCCAGATAATCAAAGAGATGTAAACCCGAAACGATAGTGGCCCCCATCGAGCAGACTATTACGATACAGGCCAAAATGGATGCTGCTCAATACTGAATCTGAGCCTTGGATTGGTCCTTCACTCCAGTGCTGTCAATGCTGCTACTTTTAAGCTGTTTGGCAAAGTGCTGGAATGGTGATGAACCAAGGTGCCTATATAGGTCCCAATTCATGATAGAGGTGGAGGACCGAGCGTATATCTGGAAAGTTAAGGGTACAGTTATGATGACCACCTATAATAACGACATAGTATCAGTGAGGGGCAGCACAGCCTGCACATGGATGACATTCAGGCAGTGTACATAGTCTGCCTTGTTCGAGTCACTATCCAGGACATCCATAAGAATACTAGCCACATTCATTTTTAGGGAAACCTCCACCTTCTGTCCAGTTTTACCACGGGCGGAAGTATCATTGCTGATGCTGACGTCTGATAAAATAATTTCTGGATGAGGGTAACTTCTGGTTGCGGCAATTTCCTGTGACCTCCAGACTAGAGGGAGACTTGTCCATTGGAACAGGCAGGCTTAAATGGTGGGGTCGAGCCTGAGCCTTATGTGGGAGATGAGTGGCAGTCAGCTGTATTGGATCTTTTAGGGCCGCTGAGGACAACTGACTGCTTGAAAGCCCAGATGAGGGGCAGGCACATGGACAAAAATGGGTTATTTAACTTCAGCAGGTGATTCCATGAGGAGAATGGACTAGAATCATATCCCCAACCAATGACCTGTTTGCACTTAATATTGAAATGCTGAAAACGCCCAGGCTGGGAAATTCCTTGCATCTGTGCTATCCACTCCCAGAAGGATGGTCCGTTTCACTTACAGTAGTTGAAAAATTTGCTCCTGTCGGCTTCTATATGAAGCAGTGAATCAAAACAGTCCAAATGTTAATAAGTTAAGCCATGTGGTTGTACTTATCATTTCACTGCTGCAAGAGGCGATAGACATCAGCCCCAACATAGCCCAACAAAAAAGCACGCTGCTGGGTATCATCTGAGATCCTGATGAAATGCTGTTCTGGGCATATCACATAGATGGCCAGTGGTTATGTTTTCCTGTCAAATGCTAGGAACAGCGGAACAACGCCTTGAAGCCCTTCACGAAGGAGCTGAGGTGAGACAATCGGTTGGTGACGTAAGATGACAAGGTTATGGTGCTCATCTTATGCACCAAAAGTTCTTGCACGTGCTGCATGGTCTGCTGCACTTGCTTCGTGTTTTGTGAAAGCAATAATACTTGGATGGCCACGTCTGTAACAGCTGTGGACATACTCAAACGGAAATCTGATATAAGGACATCACATACATGGTAAAACAAGTGGATGCACCGTCTCCCTGGGATGCAGCAGAAGATAATCTTTGTAATCATAGTGGAAACAGCAATCATCCAATTAATTAGTAATGAAATACTATAAAGAACAGTTCTTATCACATGAAAACCCACTTTTGTTCATAAGTGGTGATCAGTTTCGCCTCGATGTTGAGCATTTTCGGAAAAATGTACGAGTAATGACGTGTGGAGACGACGGTATGGAGCAGGAACTGTGGACACTAGCTACCCACTGATGTTAAGGTTTAACTGTTTGCCTAGAGTGACTAAGTTACATACGATACGATGAGCAGAAGATGTCACATTAGTGTGTGGTATCCACAGTTCCTGTTCCATACCATCGTCTCCACACATCATCAGAGGGGTTTGGTCCAAAGATAATCCACATCGGAACTGAACTAGTCACCACTTATGAATTAAAACTGTGCATTTGTGCTAGCAAGACTGACCAGTATAATATTTCATTCGCAGCAGAAGGGTTCAGTCCAATCCAGAAAGAAACTTCGCTGCCAACTGAAGTAGCAGCTCTGGGTTTGGTGAACAAGGCCGACACCGGTGAAGATAATAAACAATAAGTTTAAAAATAATAATACTAATTCACTCTTCTCCGTCATGGACCATAAATTTACAAGATCAAAAAAATAGTTAGGCAGTCGAAGTCTCTGTCTTACTATATACTACTGATAGTTGAAGTCAAACTTTAACTGTTTGCCTCGAATGGCTAAATTAAAAACGATATACGGGGTCAAAGTTTTAGGGACTACACGGTGAGACGACTGTCTTTAAACTCAATCAGAGTAGCGAACCGAGATACCGAAGTCTGGGAGGTCCGAACGTCGAGCGGCCAAGTCTTTGCGTTGCCAGGATGAAGACCGCTGGCAGCTCCACGTAGCTGTGGATGATAGCGATCGAGTGTTGGCTGGCTGGATGCAGCTACCGTATGATCCGGGTGAGGCACAGTGGGTCAACTCGCTTCAAAACGCGGACATACTGGAGAAATGCTACAAACCTGTTCTTTTCGGGGATTTGGAGTCGCTGATTACGAGTCCGATGTCGAAATTGACGGAAAGTCATGGAGTAAAACAGAAGTGATTTTTGGCGTTCCCCAAGGTAGTGTTATAGTCCCTTTGCTGTTCCTTATCTATATAAACGATTTGGCAGACAATCTGAGCAGCCGTCTTCGATTGTTTGCAGATGACGCTGTCGTTTTTCGACTAATAAAGTCATCAGAAGATCTAAACAAACTGTAAAACGATTTAGAAAAGATATCTGAATGGTGCGAAAAGTGGCAGATGGCCCTAAATAACGAAAAGAGTGAGGTCATCCATATGAGTCCTAAAAGGAACTCAAACTTCGGTTATATGATAAATCAGTCTAATCTAAAAGCCGCAAATTCGACTAAATACCTAGGTATTACAACTACAAACAACTTAAATTGGAAGGAAAATATAACAGACCTACTAAGGAGACTGCCTACACTACGCTTGTCCGTCTTCTTTTAGAATACTGCTGCGCAGTGTGGGATCCTTACCAGATAGGACTGACGGAGTAGGCCTACATCGAAAAAGTTCAAAGAAAGGCAGAACGTTTTGTATTATGGCGAAATATGGGAGACAGTGTCACAGAAATGATACAGGATTAGGGCTAGACATCATTAAAAGAAAGGCGTTTTTCATTACGACGGAATCTTCTCACGAAATTCCTATCACCAACTTGCTTCTCCGAATGTGAAATTACTTTGTTGGCACAGACCTACATTGGGAGGAACGACCACCACGATAAAATAAGGGACATCAGAGCTCGTACGCAAAGATATGGGTGTTCATTCTTTCCGCGCGCTATACGAGATTGGAATAATAGAGAATTTTGAAGGTGGTTCGATGAACTCTCTGCCAGGCACTTAAATGTGATTTGCAGAGTATCCGTGTAGATGTAGATGAATTACAAAGTTCAAATCGGCGGATCCAATATAGCAGATCAAAATTTAAAAATTTAGTTTACTCTAGTAAAACTTAAAGAGTATAAGGTGTTCTGAGATCGCTGATAACGAATTAGAGGTCGAAATCGACGTGCTGAAATGCTTTATTCGATATTCTACAAATTTTCAATCGAAATCGTAGTCACATAGTGACATTCGTGTCTTGCATCATAGACGATACTGTATAATACAGAATTAATATTGTCACACTAATATAAAGCACAAAGTGTTGAAATGGACGATAATAGGAATGTGGATGATACTCATTACAAATGTAGTCCAACCACTGTTTGCGGGCAACGTCAAATCAACAGCATTTCCGTTGATCCTGATTCCACCCCATCCACAATTTCGACATAGCTAACGATTTTGGATAATATCGGCAGCAGTTTATGTCTATATACGTCATTAAATTGGTTAAAAATGTCATAAACATTCCCTCTGCAGTGCTTCTCACCTTCTTTTATCCTGGGTAAATAAACGATATCTGAGAAATGTTTCGTAATGTGGCTAGTGTCACGACACTTATGACAGCGGCTTGTGATTGGAAATTCAGTGCAGCAACAGGCAAGTATGCACACAAGATTTCGTGGGAGTAAGTCGGATGGGTGGATGAACTGCTTGCGAACTATCTGCGGCCACGTGACGTAACAGAGGCAAATAAATCCACGCCAACTGCGCTGACACCCGGAGTCGCAGTGGTGGCGTCCGGAGTTGTTCTCCATAGCAGGCTTATTTCTGGTGTTGCCATCATGACACTTTGTTTTGCTTGCATTGTCGGGTCCTCGGCGCCCTAATCCATAGGCAACTCATGGCGTAGTACTGCAATGCTGGTGGGCTACGTGCTCCGACGTACACACCGCATACAATTGTTTATGAAGCGTGAAAAGTAGACCACTTTCATCGTTTACAGAAGGGAGGAGGGAGGTAATGGCGGTATTAAAGCTGTGACGACGGATCGTCAGTTCTTGTGTGGGTAGCTCCGTAGGTAGAGCACCTGCCAGCGAAAGGGGAAGGTCCCATGTTTGAGGGCCGCTCCGGTACACAGTTTCAGTCTACCAGGAAGTGCCTTAACCGACTCGAATTCTATCACTGGTCGAAGACCTCGCGGTAATCTTGTCATAATATCAGAAAATATGTTTTATATTTTCGGATCAAGAATTGTTCCAACACTTCGGCTATGTTTATGGTAGCATCTGCAGCAAACAGAGCTCCGTAGATACCCATATCTCATTAGAAAATTTGTGTTATATGTCAAGGCATCGAGTACTAAGAGTACTATGCTAAACTTTGTGTGAAGAGGCTTCCCATTTAGGCCTAGCGCGATGTATCGCGCCTACAGGAGTCAGAAAAGAGCAGATAGCTTCATACAGACCGTGACTCATGGTCGTAGTACGACAGATGTACGCTTACGATCGAGCGACAGATCCAAGTAACAACGGCCATGGCCGGAAGTTGTCAGCACCTTGCGGACTATGAAATCCTAGTTTTTCAAACCAATAAATTTTGTAAATGAAACTGTGTCTTCTGGGAATGTTACGTATTTTATTATTTATTGCAGGTTTAATGCGTTTAGTTATTAGTGTGACTGAAGGGGTGACTCCGAAGTACCATAATAAATGAATATTGTTATGTCTATTAACTGACTATATGTCAGCGTTGAGAAATATGTTATTAAAGGGAGAATGAACCATACGCTCAGGATAAATTTGTAAAGTGTGATTAAACAGTTTATAGTACCGGGGATACAAAACCATTTTACGATTCTGTTATTTAAAGAGGGAGTTATTTTGATATTTATGAGTTTCATAAATTTGTTCATTTAATAAATTACTCAGCAAAGCTAATAAATCGTGATTGGTTCGTAATAACAAACATGGGATAGGGCTGGTTTATTCGGACATATCATTGGCTGTAACGTTTCTCAGCTGATAAAAAGGGAGAACGTGTTATGTGAGCTAAATAATTGCTTTGTGGAGACTAGACGAGATTTGGAGCTCAGCCCTCATCAGGTTCGGACGCGTGTGTTAGGAGCTCTGAATAGATTCATTAATTTTACGGACTTATGAGTTAAAATTGGCCATGCAGTGCCGCAAAGCAATCGCGAACGAGTGCTGAAGACGAACGCACGAAAATCCGATGAGTGAACTGTGTCTTTTGAAATTACTAAAATCCGCGTGGCGTATTGTGCAAGTCGGGAACCATGTCACACACAATCATTTTTTGCAATCTTTTTGGTAACAAGTTCCGTTGCATACCATAAGCTGTCTATTACGAGTGACTGTGATTGCACGTGAGAGTCGAAACTGTAACTTCAGATTAACAAAGGCTTAACGGTGTTCTTGTATCAAACAAGTAACAGTACATTGAAGCTTCCACTCATGAACTATACACAATTAAATATCTCAGTTAAGTAGAAACTAAAGTTTTTAAAGTGACCTATAGGTACATACAGTGCTACTCGGACAGCTTCTCCAATAGAGAAACAGTATTCGTTTTCTAACAGGGCAGGCGTGTGGACTGGGCTGCAAAGGAAGAAATCCCCGAAGGGATATGGACATTTTCCTGTAGATGTAGAAACATAACAACCGCGCGGTTGCACCATGGAAGTGATACAAACGACAAAGGTAACTTCAGCAAATCCGTGCAGCATGCCACAGATCAGAATATAATGTTTAAACTTTTTCGTTACTCTTTAATGTTGCACTGTCTTTAATGGCCGTTTCCCTATATTTCTTACATATCAGCAGGTATATTTTTAAAATTTCAGTATTACTGTGTAATATCTAACAATATCTTATTGCACGTATTTCAAAATAAATTGCCTATTCCTTTGTAAAGTGCAACGTGTTATATATATTACAGAAACGTTTTCATTGCTGTCGTAACGTGTTTTGCCTTAACATGGGCCGGCCGGAGTGGCCGAGCGGTTCTAGGCGCTACAGTCTGGAACCGCGCGATCGCTACGGTCGCAGGTTCGAATCCTGCCTCGGGCATGGATGTGTGTGATGTCCTTAGGTTCGTTAGGTTTAAGTAGTTCTAAGTTCTAGGGGACTGATGACGTCAGAAGTTAAGTCCCATAGTGCTCAGAGCCTTAACATGGGCGCCAATATTTTCCTAGCGCTTCAGTGTAAAATCGGAACCTCCATTAAAACTCTAAGAGAATTTCAGTGTTCGAACAGTAACTGATCGCTTAGTTTAAAGCCCTTCTTTTCTTTATGTGTGATCTGTGGAATTTGAAAAAAAAAATTACTTTTCCTATCGTGGTCTCAAATTACTTACATGGTGGACTGACTCTGAGGTCGTTGTGTAACGAGCTCTTCCGACGTTCGCTTACGTTTCGGAGTTCTTTTTGTCCAACTCCACTCACTTTCACAGCAAAAATGGTTCAAATGGCCCTGAGCACTACGGGACTTAACATCTGAGGCCATCAGTCCCCTAGAACTTAGAACTACTTAAACCTAACTAACCTAAGGACATCACATACATCCATGCCCGAGGCAGGATTCGAACCTGAGACCATAGCGGTCGCGCGGTTCCGGACTGAAGCGCCTAGAACCTCTCGACCACCGTGGCCGGCTCACTTTCACAGCAGACAGCACTAGTGCCAATATGATAAACCTGTCATGCAGGAGAACAAAATTTCAGTATATATATTAATATAGTTTTCCGCTAAATATTAATATAATACACGAACAGCAACACTTACAATGACTGTTGTAGTGATTCAAGAATTTACGAGGGCTATTCGGAAAGTAAGGAAAGATTGGTAGCGAAATGTAAACCATTGTGAAAATCCGACGAGACTTTTCACAGACTTCTTGGGTAGTGTCTCTAGTATGCCTGTCGATCGTATCAAGACGCTCTTTTCAGTTGTGAGCGCACTATGAGCGAGTAAAGGAGCCTAGAACGACGATGTCTCCTGCCAAGCATGAGGGTCCGCTGAGAGGCTTCGCCTTAATGAATGCAGCCCACCTGACACAACTGCCACACACTTCCTTCTTCATGGCAATTCTCAGCCGCACTCTGCAGGGGCAGACAAGACGCTCCTGCAGCCTTTTCTATGGGAAGTGTTCGATCACCCACAACACAGCCCTAATTGGTTCGTCCTGAGTATCATCTCTGTTCACATGAAACGCTGGAAATGAAGCAACACTTGGACGCAGCCTACGCGCTATAGACCACCGTAGAGAATTATCGGAAACCACAGGCGGCTGCCTTCTATGACGGTGTTGGAAATTTGGTATAACGCTCCGACAAATGTCTAATTCGCAGCGTTGACTATGTAGAGAAGTACCTGGAAGGTGTAGCTAAATGCGCAAGGAAAACAGTTTTGATTTTCACTGTGGTTTTCATTTCGCGACCGATCGTTCCATACTTTCCGATCAACCCTCGTATTAAGCTACTCACACGCCTGTACCTCTAGGCTAAATTCAAGAGACTGCATTGTTCTACGGGAATTGCTCCTAATCAAAATATTAAAGTGGTCCGTATCAGAGGATCATGCAACTGACTACTTACCGAGATCTCTTACGGTGCCATATCACCGACTTGGCAAATTTCCACTTTTCAGGATCCGCAGATCCCGCCTCCTAAGTGGGAGAACACATTCGCCGCAAAGAGCCCACGTGAGATCTGTCTGGTCGTCGAAAGAGGAGCTGAGAGGGGATACGTGGGAGCCGAAGACTGCCTCTATCTAAACGTCTATACTCCACAGGTAAGTGCAGTGCGCGCGCTAACATTTCCTTTTACCACAGCGTGTATTTACGATCAATGTCCGAGCTTCAGCAACCATTAGTCACGCTATAGTCGTGAATCAATAACTTCTCAGTCTTGCAAGAGAGACTAGACATAGATGGGAGGGATAGTTGGCGTTATATTTCAAAACAAAATCCCAAGGTTCCAGATTTCAATAAGATTTTCAGCTGTACTTCAAACACCCATTACAGTCAGCCAGATATGCCACACACTTTTCCAAACTCAACACAAAAGATACTCCGATTTCAAGTCCCGAAACCACACGCAGCTTTAAATCGTCAATAAAGTTTAGTTTACTGCGGTCTGCTCTGTAGAGCAAAAATTTCATTCTGATACCAGTCTCTTGATTCTAATTATGCCAGTTTTGCGCCACATCTTTTCTCCGAGAAATGCTAGACCAGCGGACGTGTAAAGGCGGATTTTAACGGAGTTTATCACAGGGTTACTGTATCCTCTGAAACACGTTTGGATACTACAGATGGTTGAGTGTTGACGGCAAAAGGGAAAGATCGTTGTTAGAGTCCCTCTTAGTCATAGAGTTTTAATTTGCCAGGAAGGTGCAGATTTTCATTGTTTTCGTGAGATGAAACAGAACATGCAATTTTAAGATACGTGCAAGATGTGACCAAAAGTGTTTTGCTGTACAAATGTTCTATAAGTCTTTAAATGAATTTACCTCATCTTGTCTACCAGATTTTTGGCCTAGGTTTTGCCATTACTGTACATTCAGATAAATAAAGTTGTTACACATAATCTAACAATTGCTGTGGCTTTGTCATTCTATTTCATATTAAAATATAACGTTCCTGTTAAATGGTGACCAGATAATTTATACTCGTATTACACGGTGTATCTTCTCCTGTCTCATTAGAATGATAGCAAAAGCAGACGCTCAGGCGGACCTCAGAAAAGGCGGAGCTAAGATTAGCCTCAGTTGTAAGTCAGTGAAATAAGTGGCACATTATCAAAACCGCAAGCCATTATTCAGGATAATCGGCTCCATTTCGTCCTGGAGCAGTGGCATGGAGCGAGATTACAATATCTTTCCAGTCATACAGATTTAGTTTTTCCGTTATTTCCCTAAATCACATGAGGCCGAAGCATTTATGGTTCCTTAATCCTTCAGTATGGCCAGGGTTAATATCCTACCTTACACTCATCTATCTGGGGTATTGCTCCCATTCTCGTGACATCGACAGTGAGGTATCGTCAAACTGTACTCGCCCTTCCTTTCTAGTTAGTGCGTCTGTTTTACCGAAGCAACAGTACTCACAGAATGAAAGTAGTCTACATGACGTTTGCAAGAGGTAGTCTTTGGAGATTCATCGATTCACCACAAGAACGGCGGTAATCACTGTCAGTGGTTAAAACACTGCGCAAGGTGCTTCTGAGTCTATGAACCGATGTCAGTTGAGTTGCTAACTGCAGATAATTGTTATTGAATCTCCAAAAATACTTTAATATTGGTCGGTGGATGCACCATCGTGAACAAGCCGACTGTCACTGTGACACTGGAGAACTCTATCACGTGTCTGACTTTTGTGACACCGATAAGCTCTATCAAGAGTATGACTATAGCGCGATTGACAGGGCGAAGAGTATTGTATAGGCATTCCGAGTAAATCACCCAAACTAATGAGATTGTTAATGGTAAGATACAAAATACGAAAAGTGACCTACCAGTAAGACTTTATCTACCTCTTCCGATAATAACTTCGAATAGTATTAGGAAATGCTGTGTCTGAAGACACTCCGCGTTTGGTGAAGGACAAAATCAGGTGTCTTCTACTAAGTCGGTGTAAGCTAAAAGTGAAGATATCTAACGCGTAAATAACCTCATTTTATAATAGCTATGTGAAACTTGCAGCATATTCTTCTTAAAATAAAATAAATGAAAGAAAACTCACCCGTCATTTAGATTTGTATGAGGGATACTCAAAATTTTAATTATCAGCTTGAAACATTAAAGTTCCGTAATAACATTTTTGTTTGATTGTAGGCACGTATCTGCAGTCCTGGGACGCATTGAATTCCCACATCATAGTACCGTAGCACGCCGCTAGAGCAACCAAACCGAAACGGCGCAGAATATGGACTGGAGAATCATGCAGTAATTCGTTTTCTGCATTTCGATGGAAAAAACGTTGCAACAATACAAACCGAGTTGAAGGAAGTGTGTAGCAACAAGGTAGCATTATATGACACTGCGGTTAGGCGGTACAGTTCCTTCCAGTGCAGTATGTCGAGTCTCAGTACCGAAGAACGAAGTCACAGATTACTTCTCTGAGAACATCTGCATCCACTGAAAACCACTGTGAAGTACACAGCGCAGGTTACTTCCCATTCTACCAGTTATAAGAGCTTCTTGCCGTTACATTCATATATGGAGACAGGGGGAATAACAATTTAAATTGAAATTTCTGATAATTAGAAATTGGAAGGAGCGATCTGTATTTCCTTTGAGGAAACTTTTAACACCCAAGATCGCAAATAGAACTACTGAATGCGATCCTGGGTATTAAATGTTTCTTCAAAGATTGTTGAAATGTCTCTGTGCATGTTGTAGCATATTTAACCTTGTCCTCACGATCCCTACGGAGGCGATGCGTAGTGGTTTGTGTGTAGTATATCCTAGACTCACCATTTAATGCAGGTTCCAGAAAGTTAATTTGTAGGCTTTCTCGGGATAGTCTGCGTCTATTTCTTCGGCATTTCTGTGATACTTTCGCGCCAGTCAAACAAAGCTGTGACCATTCGTAATGCCTTTCTCTGTACACGTTCAATGTCTCCTACTGGTCCTGTTTGGTACCGGTCGCACACACTTGAAAACTGTTGTAGGATGGGCCACACAAGTGATTTGTAAGGAATCTCCTTTGTAAACGACCGTTAATGGCAAGAGAAGTTGAGGCAACGGTGCTCGAAGACCGCCGTGTGACAATCTAAGCCGTAGTGGAAAAAGTGAAAATCGGTCATGAAGTAGTGTTGAACATCTTCAACATCATTTTGAAAATGACAAAGGTAGCCCGCCACCCGGTGTTGACATTCAATCAAACAGCCCGCCGATCCCAGGTAGCACTGGAAATGTTGTAACTGTATCAGGCCAGTACTGATGACGTCTCTAGCCGCCTAATCATCATGAACGAGTACTAGGTCTATCAGTATAAGGGAGCAAAGAAAGCAATGGAAACTTGTTTATCTACCACCGTTGATAAAGGTGAAGGCCCAACCATTGCTGGACAAGGTGTTTCTCAGTATACACTTTGTAAAAAAATCGTAACACCAGGAAGGATTTGTGTGGCATAAACGAAAGTATGTAGGTGTGTTTCTACATTTGAAAGGTGATGTCTACTCAAATTTCGCGCTAGTCGCATAATAGTGGCGCTAGTAACGCGATTATGACGATGCGAATCAGGTTTGCTTTAAGTACACACTAACTGTCGTGAGCGTTAGTTACCTTCGAGACTGGACGTGGTGTTACTCAAGAATGCCTCACTGTGTTTGAACTAGGTCGTGTAATTGGGGTACGAGAAGCTGGATTTTCCTTCTACGATACTGCAGAGGCTTGGCAAGATGTTGCCACTGTACATGACTGCTCGCAGCGATGATCACGAGAATTCACGGTTTGCAACACGACCAGGCTATAGGCAGCCACGTGGCACTAAAGTGAGGGACGACCATCGTGTTCGACGTTTGGCTCTGGCACATCGTACTGCATCTTCAGCAGCAATTTGAACAGCATTTGGCACCACAGTGACACAACGAACTGTTACAAACCGGTTACTTCAAGCACAGCTCCGAGCCAGACGCCTTGTAGCGTGCATTCCACATATCCCAAACTCCCGGTATTTGCGACTTCAGTGGTATCAAGCGAGACCTTGAGGGCAGGGGGAGGTCTGTTGTGGTTTCCGGGGAAATCTGGTTGTGCCTCGGTGCCAGTTATGGCCATGTGGTGGTCAGAAGGAGATCAGTTGAGGGCCAGCAACCAACCTGTCCGCTTGCTAATCAAACTGGACCTACACCAGGAGTTAGGGTCTGGGTCCGCCTTCGTACGACAGCAGGAGCACTCTCGTGGTTATCCCACTCACCATTAATGCAAATTTGTACGTCAGTCTGGTGACTCGACCTGTTCTGCTTCCATCCATGAACAGCATTCCTGGAGGGTTGGAGGTTTTCCAGCACGATAACGCTCGCCCACATACCGCTGTTGTAACGCAGCAGGCTCTACAGAGTGCCGACATGCTGCGAGATGTCGTCTTGGCCTGCTCGATCACCACTCTCTCTCTAATAGAGCACATATGGGACATCTTAGAACGACAACTACAGCGTCATCAACAAAGAGCATTAAGCGTACCTGTATTGATCGACCAAGAGCCACAGGCATCGGACTCCATCCTACAAACTGATATCCGGCACCTGTACAGTACAATTCATGCACGTTTGCATAGTTGAATTCAACATTCTAGTGGTTACGCCGTTGCCGGCCGAGGTGACCGAGCGGTTCTAGGCGCTACAGTCTGGAATCGCGCGACCGCAACGGTCCCAGGTTCGAATCATGCCTCGGGCAAGGATGTGTGTGATGTCCTTAGGTCAGTTTCGTTTAAGTAGTTCTAAGTTCTAGGGGACTGATCACGTCAGAAGTTAAGTCCCACAGTGCTCAGAGCCATTTTTCGTTACGCCGTTTGTTAACGTACCAGCATTTCACATTTGCAATGACTTATCTCGCGGTTACACTAACTTGTGATCTTGCAATATTAATCACTTTTATTACCTAGACAAATTTATTCCCGAATTTAATTATTTTTTGTTGTTGCGATTTTTTTCCTTCAGTGTATTTTGGGACTGCCGTTGTGTGTCCCTAATAGAGTACGCTCGTAACGGCAGACCGTCCGAGAAGTTTTCTTCCGAAACCTGCTAAAAAGCTTACGGCAGTCTATGGAGACGAAGCATCACAGGAAACTGGTTGCATTGGTGTTTTTGCTATACGACAACAATGCAGCTCAGTAAGCACAGGACACAGTGCGACACAGGCTGCTTCTGTGGGTTATCAAATTCTGACTCAGTCACCCCTCCCTAGTCTCCTAACATGGCACCCAGTGGCTCCTTCCTCTGTCGTCGGATGAAGAAACAAATGCTGGCATTTCAACAGTAATGACGAGGTGATTTTCCAGGTGAAACCTTTGATGAACAGCAAAATGCTTTATACAGTCAACGTCTTTATGAAGACATTCATCATACGGAAAAATACGTCGCATTGAAGGGTGAACACGCAGAGAAGGGAGAACAGCATCCTAATTTCTTAAAGGTTGTAATTAAAACTTGGTGACCATCCCTCGTACTTTCATAAAAGCGTTGTCAGCGAGAAGTAAAACCATACGTTCCTTTTGCATCGTACCTTGTTCTGGGCCTCCTATCGCACTTGTGGCAAAATATTACCCATCAAACTAGCTAGACAAGAACCAGCCGATAACAAAGGCTGTGGCAGGCGCCACCTACGTGCCTCATTCTAAAACGAACTAATCCGGTGGAACATTCGCAAAGCACCTGCTTCGTTTTTAATTACTCAGTAATATTCCAAAGTTGTAAGACAATGGATAGTATTCTGCAGGATCGTGATGCGACTGGAAATCGTACCGCCAGTACTGCTGGTAAACGTTTCGGGGTATACGTTCGTGGTCCACGAAACTCTGTCCCTATGTGCAGCAGCCATTCAAATATATAAAATCAGGGACAATTTTAACAGGAAAGAAGAGATCATGAAACTTAGCGACATATGGGCAGTGGCTCTTCAGAATCGTAACAGTTTTTTATCTTTGATAAGACGACACTCGATAGTTATGTTTTATCTTTGACAAGAATCATCTCTGCTTATCAGGTGTAATTCTGGCCTCACCCACTTTTCTACAGTATACAGGGTGTCCCACTTATCTTGACCACCCTAAATAACTGTTTGTCCAGATGCAAATTACAAAATGTTTCAAGCAAATGTTCTTTAGCCGCCAGGAGGACATCAATCATCAAGATTTCCTTCGTTGTAGCTTTGTTTTTTACGAAGATATAAACAGCGGTATGACTTTTTGAAATGGCACTCTGTATTTTTTATTCGGTAATTCATTTCGTCTCCTAAAGACCTATTCAAAAATGTATCATACTCGTCCACTTGCTGGAGTTGTCAGAAAACGTATGCAAACCAAGTAAAAACATAACACAAAATTGACCGACTCCCCTGTACCATTGCCCAGGAGGAGGACACTCAAAGGTGCCCAAAGTGGTGACCCTAGATACCAATAAACAGGTGCTCTCGTTGAATGAATATATTGTTTACTGGTTCCAGCGTTGCCTGCTGAAGAGAATTACAAGCAAGCACAATACGTTCCTGCATGCCCTCTGGAGTTGTTGAAATATCGCGATAGACAACATCTTTAATGCATCCCCAAAGAAAAATCCAGAGGATTTGAATCAGGAATCCTAGCAGGCCAAGTAACTGTTCCTCCTCGACCAATTCATCTGGCAGGATACCTTCGGTTCAGAACACGACGTGCACGCAAGGCGTTGTGTGTTGGACATCCATCGTGTTGATACCACATAAGCATTCTGGTTCTTAGCGGCACTTCATCCAGAAGAGGAGGAAGAATTCGTCTGAGGAAGTTGCCATACGCTGTGCCGTTTAGACTACCTTTAATGAAATAACGGCCAACAATTGTAGTACCAAGCATCCCACATCAGACTTTAACTCTCCATTGACGCTGATGTTCCACCTGTCTGAACCATCGTGGGTTGTCGCTGGACCAATGATGCATGTTCCTTGTATTTACCTGTCCTTTGTTTCAGAAGGAACATTCATCGGTAAATAAAACATTGGAGAAGAAGTTCAGGTTGGCGAGGATCTGCTGCTATGCCCACTGACAGAACTATACACGATTCTGGAAATCATTCCCATGCAATTCTTGATGTAGGTGTACATGCTAAGGATGGAACCGGTGACGTGTAAGAATAAGATGTACACTGGTTTTAGCAATGCCAGTCTCGTGTTGAAGCTGTCGTGTGCTCACTTGTGGATTCATAGCAACGGAAGCGAGAACAGTAACTTCGGCAGCTTCGTCTGTGTGAGTGCTACGACGATTGCGTTGTCGTGGGGTGAAACTTCCCGTTCTCTGAAGCATCGCAACAAGACGAAAAAACGTCCGTCGGGAAGGTGGGTTCTTGTCAGGATATCGCTCTGTGTACAATTCCGCTGCCTGCGTAGCATTTCGCCTACCTTCAAGAACAACAACAATAAAAGAAACGTTATATCGATGCAGTTTGTAGGAAGGACAGCCTTTACTGTATGGCTACTACACACAACAGCATTTAAAAGGACTAAACTACTGTACTGTATGTTCCCGTACATAAGAAAACAGTATTTCAATTACTGTTCTGCTAACTTACATTCCCCATAGATGAGTAGCATTTCTACCTTCTCTTCGTTGCTGTACATTCTACTCACACAACTCTTCAACTGACAATGGTTGGCTACTTATGTTTACTTATGATTACATTTGTCCTCTATCAGCGTTAGCACGAGGATGTGTTTCGTTACCCCGAGTACCTGCACTAAGCGCTGGGAGCGTCAGCATCACTGTTGTGTTATGTAATTAAAACGTTGTGTTTCAGTGAATGGTACACGTGATACATTTTTGAATAGGTCTTTAGGAGAGGAAATGAATTACCGAATAAAAAATACACGGTGCCATTTAAAAAAATCATACTGCTGCTCATATCTTTGTAAAAATCAAAGCTACAATGAAGGCAGTCCTGCTGATTGATGTCCCCCTGACGGCTAAAGAACATTTGCTTGAAACACTTTGCAATTTGCATCTAGACAAACAGTAATTTAGGGTGGTCAAGATAAATGGGACATGCTGCATATGTCGCTCTCCGACGTCTGACTCGTCAGTCGGCAAGATTCAACGGAGGAGCAACTCCTCTAAAGATGTCCAGCGAAACGTTGAAAAAGGAACGGAAGTGTTTCGTGAAGAACGACCTTAGACCCCGAAAAGTTTACCAGCAGAAATGTCATCAGGTCGCGAAAACCATCATTCTGACGTACCACCCTCGATTACATTTTCCGTGTTTCTCGCTAAATCACTTCAGCCGGATGTCAAGACTGCTTCTTCGATAGCGCCAAGGTCGATGCGTACAGTCACATTGGTGATTCTTGCCCATCTCTAGTGGTCTGACTGGCAGCGAGACATTTACTGCCTTTGCTTGGTTCGCAGCTGGAGGGCGACGCGCCGGTCATGGTGTGGCTGGGTGACGGCAGCTTCGTGTTCCGCGACCCCGTCCCGCGCAGGCCCCGGCTGGGTCGGCTCGTGGACAAGGGCCTAGTCGTCGTCACCGTGGAGTACCGGCGCGGAGTCCTGGGTGAGTGAGCCGCTGCTGGTGGGCCGCCTGTGTCTGCGCCGCATTACTTAGACCACAGCTCTCACTGGAGCTTATGTTAAACGATGAATCGATCGTATGTATCTGAACAGTGTGCCACTCCCCACCTCCCCTTCCTTCACCAAACCGCAGTTTCCTCCAACCATTGTTTGTGAGGAAGAAACATATACATCTGCACTACGCAACAAAATTAAAGTCTCACTTTTTTGCAATCCCGCCTTTATCTCCCATTGCGACGCAGAAGTTCGGGATTTGGCTGGATGGTTCCTACAGGATCCTACTGCTGGCGCCCTGCGACGTCACACTCGGACGCGGCGACCCTTCAGACAGCAAAGTGTCGACACAGGCGAAAAAGGCCGGAGCTCAGAAGTTCGTGTGAGGTGTAAGATGGGTTAACGATGTCACATTGGTACCAAATTTCATCACAATTCTGATTAACGCAACCGTGAATGTGTCACACGATGGGAAGGTTGTCAAATCCCACGTTATTCACATTTCAACCCATGTTTGACGCCTCTGCCATGGAAGTCAGTGCCACGACGTCGACCGCTGAAATTAGGCGGTTTTTTGTGGGTGGCCTTGGAAAACATTTCACACACATCGCTCCTCAAAGTCGACACGAATATGCCTCAGGAGGTGGCATGAAGGGCGTCAATAAAACCACCCTTTCCCTTGGTGTGTTGATTCCCAATATTTCGTGGTCGAAGACAACAGTTCTCAGTTCAATGAGCTACAGGAGGACATTCTTGAAAGCCTTTGTCACTACTGGCACACTCCATGCGATTAAACCCTGCTAACGGATTGCAAGCCCATTGGAAGTGATGCCATCCGTTTAGTAGTAAGGTGCACTATTCTGGAAATTCCGAGAAAATCGCAAGAGAAGTTTTACACGTCTAACTTGCCGTGATACAAGCTAATGTTACCCTCTGGGAGGATTTTTAGGATTGACCGCGCGAGTGTCTAATGGACGAAGGTGTCGGACTATAATTTTGAATTTGGTGAAATTAACAGAAAAAAAACAAACTGACTAACCTTAGGAGTTAATGGAAGAGATAAAATCATAAGTGAATGAAAAAAATGAACGGTCGCCAGCCCAATTAGGCGCATTAATTTGGAAATATACGTTTAAGAAAATTGAATATTGGTTATCGAAGTTACTTTCGTTGAAATTTTCCTTTGAATAGCGAACATTATACAAACTGATAATGCACTCTGAACTGTGTGTAGCAGCGGTTACCAATAACGCTCACATCAGTAAATTATATGAAGTAATTTTGCACCAAGCTCATACCAATGATTGCTACACTCAAGAGCATTACTTAATCAAATACTGAAATATTACGCATGAAGTGCAGAACTAAATTTGGAGATGAGGGGCTTTTAACTTAACTGACATACAAAAAAATCAATAAAGATGAATAATATTATAAATACACTTTTTACACTCCTCTACATCATCAGTTTTTATTATCAACAGTAATAGCTCAATTTCTCCCTAATAAGTGGAAAATATGGTGGAGACCCACAAACTAGTATAGTTTTTCTAATCAAATCTCTCTGATTATTATAGTTGTGGTTGTGGTCTTCAGTCCTGAAGCTGGTCTGATGCAGCTCTCCATGCTACTCTCCTGTGCAAACTTCTTCATCTCCCAGTACCTACTGCAACCTACATCCTTCTGAATCTGCTTAGTGTATTCAACTCTTGGTCTCCCTCTACGATTTTTACCTTCTACGCTGCCCTCCAATACTAAATTGGTGATCCCTTGATGCCTCAGAACATGTCCAACCAACCGATCCCTTCTTCTAGTGATGTTGTGCCACAAACTTATCTTCTCCCCAATCCTATTCAATACCTCATTAGTTATATGGTCTACCCATGTAAGCTTCAGCGTTCTTTTGTAGCACCACATTTCGAAAGCTTCTATTCTCTTCTTGTCCAAACTAGTTATCGTCCATGTTTCACTTCTATACATGACTACGCTCCATAGAAATACTTTCAGAAATGACTTCTTGACACTTAAATCTATACTCGATGTTAACAAATTTCTCTTCTTCAGAAACGCTTTCCTTGCCATTGCCAGTCTACATTTTATATCCTCTCTACTTCGACCATCAACAGTTATTTTGCTCCCCAAATAGCAAAACTCCTTTACTACTCTAAGTGTCTCATTTCCTAATCTATTTCCCTCAGCATCACCCGACTTAATTCGACTGCATTCCATTATCCTCGTTTTGCTTTTCTTGATGTTCATCTTATACCCTCCCTTCATGACACTGTCCATTCCGTTCAACTGCTCTTCCAAGTCCTTTGCTGTCTCTGACAGAACTACAATGTCATCGGCAAACCTCAAAGTTTTTATTTCTTCTCCAAGGATTTTAATACCTACTCCGAATTTTTCTTTTGTATCCTTCACTGCTTGCTCAATATACAGATTGAATAATATCGGGGATAGGCTGCAACCTTGCCTCACTACCTTCCCAACAACTGCTTCCCTCTCATGCCCCTCGACTCTTATAACTGCCATCTGGTTTCTGTACAAATTGTAAACAGCCTTTTGCTCCCTGTATTTTACCCCTGCCACCTTCAGAATTTGAAAGAGAGTATTCCAGTCAACATTGTCAAAAGCTTTCTCTATGCCTACAAATGCTAGAATCGTAGGTTTGCCTTTCCTTAATCTAGCTTCTAAGATAAGTCGTAGGGTCAGTATTGCCTCACGTGTTCCAACATTTCTACAGAAACCAAACTGCTCTTCCCCGAGTTCGGAGTCTAACAGTTTTTCCATTCGTCTGTAAAGAATTCGCGTTAGTATTTTGCATCCGTGACTTATTAAACTGATTGTTAGGTAATTTTCACATCTGTCAACACCTGCGTTCTTTGGGATTGGAATTATTACATTCTTCTTGAAGTCTGAGGGTATTTCGCCTGTCTCATACATCTTGCTCACCAGATGGTAGAGTTTTGTCAGGACTGGCTCTCCCAAGGCCGTCAGCATTTATAATGGAATGTTGTCTACTCCCGGGGCCTTGTTTCGACTCACGTATTTCAGTGCTCGGTCAAACTCTTCACGCAGTAACGTATCTCCCATTACATCTTCATCTACATCCTCTTCCATTTCCATCATATTGTCCTCAAGTACATTGCCACCTTTCTGCTTTCCCTTCTTTGCTTAGAACTGGGTTTCCATCTGAGCTCTTGATATTCATACAAGTGGCTCTCTTTTCTCCAAAGGTCTCTTTAATTTTCCTGTGGGCAGTATCTATCTTACCCCTTGTGAGATAAGCCTCTACATCCTTACATTTGTCCTCTAGCCATGCCTGCTTAGCCATTTTGTACTTCCTGTCGATCGCGTTTTTGAGACGCTTGTATTCCTTTCTGCCTGCTTCATTTACTGCATTTTCATATTTTCTCCTTTCATCAATTAAATTCAATATTTCTTCTGTTACCCAAGGATTTCTACTAGCCCTCGCCTTTTTACGTACTAGATTCTCTGCCGCCTTCACTACTTCATCTCTCAAAGCTACCCATTCATCTTCTACTGTATTTATTTCCCCCATTCCTGTCACTTGTTCCCTTACGCTCTCGCTGAAACTCTGTACAACCTCTGGTTTAGTCAGTTTATCCAGGTCCCATCTCCTTAAGTTCCCATCTTTTTGCAGTTTCTTCAGTTTTAATCTACAGTTCATAACCAATAGATTGTGGTCAGAGTCCACATCTGCCCCTGGAAATGTCTTACAATTTAAAACCTGGTTCCTAAATCTCTGTCTTACCATTACATAATCTATCTGAAACTTTTCAGTATCTCCAGGCTTCTTCCATGTATACAACCTTCTTTTATGATTCTTGAACAAAGTGTTAGCTATGATTAAGTTGTGCTCTGTGTGAAATTCTGTCAGGCGGCTTCCTCTTTCATTTCTTAGCCCCAATCCATATTCACCTACTACGTTTCCTTCTCTCCCTTTTCCTACTACCGAATTCCAGTATCCCATGACTATTAAATTTTCGTCTCCCTTCACTATCTGAATAATGTCTTTGATTTCATCATACATTTCTTCAATTTCTTCGTCATCTGCAGAGCTAGTTGGCATATAAACTTGTACTACTGTAGTAGGTGTGGGCTTCATATCTATCTTGGCCACAATAATGCGTTCACTATGCTGTTTGTAGTAGCTTACCCGCACTCCTATTTTTTTTATTCATTTTTAAACCGACTCCTGCATTACCCCTATTTGATTTTGTACAGTATTTATAATCCTGTAGTCACCTGACCAGAAGTCTTGTTCCTCCTGCCACCAAACTTCACTAATTCCCACCATATCTAACTTTAACCTATCCATTTCCCTTTTTAAATTTTCTAACCTACTTGCCCGGTTAAGGGACCTGACATTCCACACTCCGATCCGTAGAACGCCAGTTTTCTTTCTCTTGATAACGACGTCCTCCTGAGTAGTCCCCTCCAGGAGTTCCGAATGGGGGACTATTTTACCTGTGGAATATTTTACCCAAGAGGACACCATCATCATTTAACCATACAGTAAAGCTGCATGCCCTCGGGAAAAATTACGGCTGTTGTTTCCCCTTGCTTTCAGCCGTTCGCAGTACCAGCACGGCAAGGCCGTTTTGGTTAGTGCTACAAGGCCAGATCAGTCAATCATCCAGACTGTTGCCCCTGCAACTACTGAAAAGGCTGCTGCCCCTCTTCAGGAACCACACGTTTGTCTGGCCTCTCAACAGATACCCCTCCGTTGTGGTTGCACCTACGGTACGGCTATCTGCATCGCTGAGGCACGCAAGCCTCCCCACCAACGGCAAGGTCCATGGTTCTTGTGGGGGGGATTATTATAGTAAAAAAGACTAATTCAAAAAGATAATCATTCACTTCCCTTGGAGTAGTTCATAATTTCATTTGTAAGACAATAAAACAAAACACTGGGCTTAATTAACTTCAAAAAAGGGACCATTCATGATATAAATCAGAACCACACTATTTTTGTAAATGAGCTTAACTTATTTTCCTTTTTATGACCTGCGAAGCAGGTATTTTAGACAATTACATTTACACAATCTTACACTGCATTCCACAAAATTAAACTTTGTAATAAACTAAGGATACTTTAGGAAAATCCTATGTAACTTCACTTTTGTCGTTTTAAATTTAACTCTTACTACTCCTTTTACGTTAGGCAAAAAGTCACTTGAAAACACTTGAACGCAATAATTGTTCATTTAAATCAGGATACTCTGTTTTAATAGCACTTAGGTGAGGACCCTGCATAGGTTCGTGATCAGTATAATAATATATAGACACAAATTTGTTTTTGTGGTTATTATACAAATCACACACAAATTAACTGGTCCATTCCATATACATTACTGAATGTATGAAGTTAGTGAAGCAGTGGCGAAGATTGTTGGCAAGTGACACCGCGGGTAACTCTACTCACGGCCCTTAATGTTCAAATGCTATATAAACTCTCTTCTTGGCGTCGGATTTTCGCCGTATTAGGGCCATTCGTTTTTGCCGAGAATACCAGATAATAGCCAGATCCACATCCGAGGTAAATCCATTGTAAAGAGGCAAATCCATTGTAAAGTAGTTTCAATTGCCTCTCTTAGCACCGTTGAAGTGTACCGTGCTGTGGCTAACCACATACTGCGTACCGTTCATACCATGAAGCCGCCAAAACCACCTTTTACATCGCGCCATGCCACTTCCGTTGCGGAGGGACTTCCCTACATCTTTTATATATTACAAATACAATTTCCCTAAGCGTGAACCAGCTTTCAATAAACATTTTCTTTTCATGAACATACTTATAATAATTTATCTTTTTCATACATACATTACAAAACTCTAAATTTGCTGTCACAAATTAAGGACTTTTTAAATAACAAGTAATACGCACTCCATAATTGCAGATACACAGTTACATAATATAAAGCTACTTCTAATCGATATAAGCGTTACAAGGTGACCGCAATTTTTGTTCTGGTATTCAGGGTGGAGCCAGTAGGAACCGTTCAGAAACATTCAACGAAATTTGAATGTGATGTGAAGCACAAAAGTTTGTTTATACTTTTTCATCCCTCCTTTCCGGCGTTCGCCTTCGGCGTCTGCGACCTTGGCACATACATGAATAAATTGGCAAAACAAGGGGAAGGCACGATTTTGGGATCACAGACTTATTTCAAACTTTGTACATCTTTAGTGGACCACTAAAACAAAGTAATCTGCAACGTAAGATGCACTATTCTGGAAACTCCGAGAAAATTGCAATAGAAGTTTTACGCGTCTATTATGTGGTTTGTGTATCTGTGCGTAGACGCCGGACGTTAGAGCTTCTGGCGCTCAAGTGATTAGCGTTAGAGCTTTGTAAAACGAACGTGTGTGAGGTGACGGTTCGATTACTGCTCAAACGTAATTAATAATTTTTTTCATCACTGGTCACATTATTTAATTTATATGACATTTGAGAGGTAGTGTAATGAAAAAAAAACACGTTTATTTGTATGAAGTTTCAATTTATGTTTCTACGTCTGCATGACATATACCATCCTCCAACGTGACGTGGCGCGAGCACATGGCTTACTATATTACTGATCGTGAATAACGTCATTCGCACCATTATATGTCGAGGTTTGACTTGGGCTTTCCAAGACTTTCCCTCGTCCTTGAAAACTTAATTATAAATTTAAACCTGATGATTAATTACAAATAGTAAGTAGTCAAATAATACATGACATTCACAACAGCTTCACGAAAATGCGCGTTTTTTTTCATTATATA
The DNA here is from genome assembly GCF_023864345.2 of Schistocerca serialis cubense. NCBI lineage: Eukaryota > Metazoa > Arthropoda > Insecta > Orthoptera > Acrididae > Schistocerca > Schistocerca serialis. Next base: position 726,408,688 of record NC_064639.1, on the reverse strand, counting down.
ACCTCTCAAACGTCATAAATTAAATAATGTGACCAGTGATTAAAAATATACAGATAAAAAAGTAATTTTTAACAGGACTCTAACCGTCGTCTCGTCCGCGTCGTTCTTACAGCGCGCTATCGCTAGCAACCTTTTCCGTTTTTTTAATCTTATTTTGTTCGATACTCTTCGTTGCATTTGTTCAGGGCGGACGTCCCATGACATTCGTTCAAGTTTGTCGTTGATGCATTCGCTTAGTTTTTTTTATTACAGAGGGCAGCTAACCCTCTGACCGAACACGCTGAGCTACGGTGCCGGCGTCAACTTGACCACAATGACTTCTTACGGTTATTCGCTTTGCACAGATACATTAGTGATATAGTAGATGAGTAAAACTTCTCTTGCTATTTTCTCGGAATTGCTTTACTAGTTGCACATGATGTTGGTTTAATGGCCTGCTAAAGGTGTATACAAACCTGCACACCTCTACACTAGCACCTACTCCCCGCTTCCGGAATCAGACAGGTGTTGAAACGGATGCTCACGCATGTGTCAATGTCGCAGATGCCTAAGGAGAGTGCCGGAAATGAGGCATGTTAAAGCATAAACACACTTTACTGGTTCAGATCGGTTCAAATTTCATCGAATAGTTTTCAATGGTCCCTAGTGATTTCACTCCCTATAACAGAGAAAAAAACTGCTGTCACGCTACGCTCTAAATGGGTGACATGTCCATTGCGGTTGCAGCCCCGCAATGTTCTTACAGAAGATTTGATTCGCAGGGGGCCTGTCGGCAGATCAAATGTCTATAATATCATCCTGCTGCACATTTCACTGCAAATTCTCATTTTCGAGTGCGAAATGTGTGAAACTAAACACCCTAAGGGAGGGGTAGTTTCATTCGCGCTCTTTACGACACCTCCTGAGGCCTTTCGTGTCGATTCTGAGCAGCAGTGAGTCCGAAATATTTTCCTTCGTCACCAATAAAAAGCCCCTGTGATTTCAACGCTGGGCTTCGCGGTTCTGCCCTCCGTAGCAGGGGCGTTAAGAAGAGCGGCTATGATGTTGGTAACAGAGAGGCGTGACACATCCACAGAGACGTCACTAACCCAGCTTAAACCTCACATGTACTTCTGAGCCCTGGCCTCTCTCCCTCTCTCTCTCTCTCTCTTTCTCTCTCTCTCTCTCTCTCTCTCTCTCTCTCTCTCTCGTCTTCGATAAGCGTCTCTTTCTTTAAAATGACGTCATTTTGCTTTCAGCTGTTAGAACTTTATTTTACTATTGTAATTTCGGCACTGAAGCATTTCCAATCATCTACAAACAATACAACGTAATGAGAACAATTTATAGTGGCAGTAACAGTTTCTCTGCGTCGTGATGACTGGGTGTTGTGTGCTGTCCTTAGGTTAGTTAGGTTTAAGTAGTTCTAAGTTCTAGGGGACTGATGACCATAGATGTTGTCCCATGGAGCTCAGAGCCATTTGAACCATTTTTTTGGATTAACAGTAAGTACAACCAATTATGTAGTTTGTTGACTGTTACATACCGTACTTACAAATTTGACATATAGATTTACGTTAGGCAGGGATAACAATGTAATATGCACATCAAAGAACAGCTAGTCAGCGACTTAGTCAATATTTCATTTATGTACTGCCATTGTGAGTGGACTGTATACATCACACATCTAAAACAATCGAGAAAATTTTTGTTTCTGAGGTCTTTTTTGTTCACTGAGTATGTATTGTGGTTGTTCTTTGAAGGCGCTATAAATTTCAGTTCCTTCTAGAGCGTCCATTAATATGCCTTTCTGTGCCCTATGTAGTACCTTTAAGGGCTCCTCGATGCTGTTGGTGTTATGATTGTAGTTTCGTTGATGTGCACTAAATGACCATATACCATTTTTGCTTATATTTGTGTCCCTTCATAATCTGGTTGAGAAACATCTACCTGTTTGCATCGCACAGAGATTTTCACATTCACCACATTTGATTTGATAAACCCCTGATTGTGTAAATGGTTTTTCGTAGGCTGTGTTTCTGATGATCGTCCCTACTTTGTAGTTGGTGTGGAGCCCGATTCGTACATTAGTTTTACAATCATCACACCAACAGCATTGACGAATCTTTATATGTACTGTGTAGGGTAAAGAAAGACAGATTAATGGACCCTCTAGAAGAAATTCAAATTTATAGCGCCTTCGAAGAACAACCACAATACATACTCAGTGAACAAACAGGCATCAGAAATAAATGTTTTCTCTATTGTTTTAGATATTTATTCTAATGTACTGTAAGTGCACACTTTTAGATGTGTCATATGTAGAGGAGTCTGAATTTAGACACTCTTTGACAGTCAATATTAATGTAACAAAATAAAATACAGTTGCTGTTCTTGCACCGGGGAAAGGTTATGTTACGTTTTCAAAATGCCCCCATTAGCAGCCAAACAACGTCGATGGCGCTGCACTGCTGATCGAACTATAGCCGTCAGTGTTGCCAGTGTGGGAGCCGTACAGGACGCGTCGATGGTTTCTCGTAGCTCGTTCAGTGTAGCTGGCTTCTGTTGTTAAACTTCATTTTTCAAGGTTCCCCCACAGGTAGAAGCCAAGAGCTGTAAGGTCTGAAGACAGTGGTGGGTTCACAACAGCTCCTCTTCGACCTGTCCATCGTTCAGGTAAATTTTCGTCCAAGCAGGCTCTGACATCTCTGTGGTAGTGAGGTGGAGCACCGTGTTGTAGGTAAAAATCTTTCATTCCCAAACACCACTCGGATGGCATGTAAAATCGATGTTTGCATCATATGAAGATGCACCTCACCAGTTACGGTACCTTCAAACATGAATGGGCCAATCAAACCGCTCGATGACAGACCCCCCCCCCCATACACACACACACACACACACATTAACAGCAGTTAGATTAACATATTTGTCCAAGTGAACGTGAGGATTTTCAGGAGCCCTGTGCACGCAGTTGTGGCGGTTTACAGTGTCGTTTAGTTTGAATTTCGCCTCGTCAGACCAGATAACCATCCCTGCAAACCATTCATGCTCGTGAAGAATACCTTCAAATCACTCGCAGTGCTTCACATCTTTCTATCCGTGTCGTCTTCTTTCATAGTATGCAGCCATCTTGGAACGTACACTTTCCACCTTGCAGCCTTCAGAATTCGTCTTACGCTTGATCGGCTTATCCCGCTTTCACGTGCACCCTGCTTCACCGATTTTTAAGGTGACCCAGTAACATGTTGCAACACAGCAGCGCTGTAAGATGGACTTCTTGATGTTTTTGGTCGGCCAAACCTTTCCTTATGCACATGCTGAACAGTACAGTCGGCTTCAAATTTATCCCGAATACGATAAATTGTTACACGTGTTGGTAGCTGAATCCCATACAAATTGCGCCATTGTCGTTGTACCTCCATCACGTTTCCACACTTCTAGTACCACTTCAATACGCCCTTGCGCTGCTCAGACGACAATCTTGCTTCATTCATTGCTACACAGTCATCCGTCGAGAAACGCGAGCCAAGATCTGTTGAGACGCTACCGCGTAAAATTGCAACGATATGTAAGTTTGTTGCTAAGATATTATCAAAGACTGTCTACATTTTCGGACCCCTCTGTATACAAACCATTCAAACTCGCAGCACATAAAATGGGATACTGACTAGTATCGCTGACTATTCGTTCTTTGATGTGCATATTACGTTGTTATCTCTACCTAATGTAGACCTATACGTCAAAAACTTGTAAGTACCGTATGGAAAAAATGGAAATGAAGTCCCATGCTTCTTTACAGAGCGTAGGGGAACGATGCGGGAGACCCGCACCGCCTTACTAGGCAAGGTCCTAGTGGAGGTGGTTTGCCATTGCCTTCCTCCGACAAGTACCGTATATGAATATCAAAAAAGTTACAAAATTGATTGTAGCTACTGTTAATCCCATTATTAAGTTGTATTATGCTTGTAGATGCTTGGAAGTGCCTTAATGCCAAAAGTCAATCGTTAAATAAAGTTCCAACAGCTGAAAGTAAGATGAATGAAGTCATTTAAAAATTCATGAAAGCTGTGAACCCATATTACAAGAAACTAATTTACTCTGTCATTTTCTTGTCATGTTCATTTCGCGCGACAAATGAGGGAGAAAGCAAGATGTTGCCCGACCTTTCCTGGAACGTATGCTCGTAGAGTTTCAACAGCAAAACTCTGTTTCGCGCACATCATCTCTTTTGCAGACTGGAGCTTTTTGAGTATTTCCGCGACGCTCAAGCATCGACTAAACGACACCATAACGAAACGTGCCGCTCTTCGCTGGAACTCTGTCCCTCCTATTAAATAAAACTGGTAAGGGTCCCAGAATGATGAGCAATTCTCAAGAATCGCTGGTAGAAGTGTTTTATACCTTACTCCTTTCGTGAATAAATTAATATTTGCTCAATATTCTACCAATGATCCTCAGCCCTGTATCTGTTTTTCCTACAGTTATTTTTATGTGGTTGTGAACGGTTACTCCTAGATGTTACTGTTTCAAATTGTATATTGCCAGTAGTGTAATCAAAGAGTAACGGGTCTGTTCGCCCAGTCCTGCCAGTACGTTACGTTTATTAACTTTCAGGGTCAATTCCTAGTCCCTGCATTATAGGTTGGCCATTCATGAAGGAGCGGTCCCAAAAGAACGGTTCACTAAATTTAACGGAATTACCAGGCAACGACTTCTAAGTAATTGTTAGCCTCGGGTCGGTCTCATTCCCGTCCCGGTCTCGTTATTTTTTGGGCGGTCAGTCGTTTCTCGTTCGAGTACCACCATTCGTCATTCGATATGGAATTGTGGTCCCTTTCGTTCATTGCGTTCTCAAAACCTTAGATTTCCACCTGATTTAGTGTTCACACCAGGTAATTAAAGAATTATCATAATCTTACATTTAAATCAAATACATACCTCTTGAGTCACTGGAACTTGATTTTAGATACGATAATCCGGGATTTTAAAAACCGAAAGACCGTAATTTCCACTTTAGCTGTTCTCGGGAAGTATGAACATAAATTGTCGCCAGTGGAGTGAGACATAATTGAATATTTAATAACATTATTTCAAATCTTTCACGAAATCACAAAAGCAAACTCTTTCGTTGCCAGAAAACCTCTGACATTTACGTCTACGTTTCAAAACCGGGAAGGGTTGCCGCCGCCAGCAATAGGAATGCCTAAGTGAATTGTAAAAGCTACTGAAGAGTGATTTGCTATTATGTTGGTTATTATTGGCCGAAAGACATTCAGTCCGGAACCACGCGGCTGCTATGCTCGCAGTTTCGAATCCTGCCTCGGGCATGGATGCGTGTGATGTCCTTAGGTTAGTTAGGTTTACGTAGTCCTAAGTCTAGGGGACTGATGACTTCATATGTTAAGTCCCATAGCACTTAGAGCCATTTGAACCATTCGAGCCGAAAGACAATACCAGATTCACATAAAAAAAAACCTGTTTCATAGAACTCAACACGAAATATTTGCAGGCCTATGATTCCATCATAGAAATCTTGACTAAAATTAGGCTATTGTTAGGTCAAGTAAATGGCAATAAACCTGTTTAACTAAACTCCTCTTCAAGTGCACATTGCATCAACATCATCATCATCTTCTTCTTCTTCCTTTCCTACAAGAAATTTTAATTCGTAGGAACGCTTCTACATTGCTTGACAAAAAATGAATCGCCCAGAAGACATTGGCAGCTTCATACACGTGCATGTTACTAGTGGATTTGTAAGTGATTAGAGTTATAATTCTCTCTGACAGGTAGAACGAGCAACATAAAGCATTTTTGTAGTGTGATACAGCACCTGATAGAGTTTGAAACAGACCTCGTTGTGGGTCTCCATGTGGACGGCTGGTCGAATGAGGTAATATCCAGATTTTTAGGACAATCGGACGTGCCAGTGGCCCCATGTTGGACTGATGTGGAACGTGAGGCAGGCATACTCAAGGTTCAGTCGACCACGTCTGATTACCAAAAGGTGGGACCGTCGTTTTGCGCGCGAAGCATATCGCAACCCCTTCAGATCGACACCTGCCGTCCAAGAACAAGTAATCGAGTTCATAACACATTCTGTCTCATCCCACATCATTGCTCAGAGTTTAGCAGCAGCAAGGCTCTGGAATTACCGTCCCGTGCGTAGGCTGCCGCTAACAGCACAGCACGAACGACTGCGTTTGGAGTCGCGCCGAGAGCGATACGCATGGACTGCTGATGAACCGCGTCCCGTTGTGTCCACCGATGAAATGCAGTGCTGCACCACCTCGGATGACCATTGTCGGCAAGTATGGCGGCGAGGTGGGGGAAAGTCCAATTTTTCCGATGTTTTGGAGAGACACACCTGGCGTCAGGGTGTGGGGAGCCATTGGGTGTGACGTCAGGTCACGGCTAGCGGTGCTTGAGAGAACTCTGACAGCACAAAAGTACGTCACGGACGTTCTGCGTCCTTAGGTCTTACCTCTCGTGCGAGAGATCCTGGTGCCATATTTCAACAGGATAATGCTCGCGCACACTTTGTATGCGTCTCAATGAACTGTCTTCTTGATGTTGATGTAATCCAGTGGTTAGCAAGATTTGCAGATCTGTTCCCAGTACAGCATGCGTGGGGCCAGCTTGGAAGTCAACTCCGTTTTAGTGCCAGTCAGAACAGTTGTGGGCCATTCACCTTAAGAGAAGATAAAACGGCTGTATGACACGCTTTCCAACCGAATCAGTGCATGCATTCAGACTAGATGAGGTGCAACGTCACTCTGATAAGAAGGCTCATATTACCAGGTTCTCTGTAAACTGGACAAGAATGTTATAACTGGAATAACAACAGATAGTCTCTAAACCAGTAAAGCTTCATTTTGTTTCCTCTTTTCCTTCTGCGTGCTTCACTTTCTTTTTGAGGCAGTGTACAAACAAGTGCCTAAAACAACAGAAACTTATGATTCGAAGGCTAACTACATCCACACATAAACTCTCCAAGCCCTCACAAAGTGCATGGCTGAGCGTATCTTTAATAGCTATTGGTTATTTCCTTTCCTGTTCCATTCGCAAACAGAGCGAGGGAAAGACGACTGGCAGCAGCAGAATCATTCTGCATATGCTGGTTCTCTAAATTTTCTCAATAGGGTTTCTCTAAAAGAACGTTGTCTTCTGTCCAGGGTGTTCCATTTGAGTTCCCCTAACATCTCAGTAATTCTCGTGTATTGATCACACATACCGGAAACTAATACAGCAACCCTCCTCTGAATTACTTCGTTTTCTTCCCTTGCTCTGACCTGGTGGAGATTGCAAACACTCGAGCAATATTTAAGAATAGGTCGCACTGGCGTTCTGTCGCCGTTTTCTATATAGACGAGCTAAACTTTCCTTGGTTTCTCCCAACTAACCGAAGTTAAACATTTGCCTTCCCTGCTAGCAATCTCATGCGCTTGTTCCATTTCACATCGCTTTGCAACGTTACGCCTAGATATTCAGTCGACGCGACTGTGCCAAGCAGCAGACCGCTAACACCGTATTGGAACATTACAGGGTTCTTTCTCCTACTCATCCGCATTAACTTACATTTCTCTACATTCAGAGAAAACTGTCATTCAACACACCAAACAGAAATTCTGACAAAGTTATCCTGAATCCTCCTTCAACCACTCAATGACGACACCTCACAATACACCACAGTGTCATCAGTAAACAGCCGCAGATTGCAGCCCACCCTATCAGTCTGTACGTTTCTGTGTACGGAGAACAAGAGCGGCCCTACCACATTTCCCTGAGGCATCATGACGACACTCTTGTCTCTGATAAGCACTACCTCTCGAGGACAACGTTCTGTTACTTAAAAGTCCTCGAGCCGCTCACATATCACAGGACCTGGTCCGAGTGACCGAACCTTCGTTAGCAGTCTACAGTCAAACTGACAAGCACAATTCTTACATGTTGCTTCCCGAGGATGGATGTGAATCCTCTGTCGTAGCCGATGGAAAGACAGCTTGTTTATCCACATTTATACTCATTGGACCTAAAAGATTATACGTATTTGCTAGTTGTGTGCTTTCAAAAAGTATATTTTCAAATACAGGACAAACTTTGTCTGAGGAAAGAAGGTGATTCGGCCACAAAAAATTTCACAAATAATATTCATGGCAATGTGCTACGACTTGTTAAAAAAAATAAAAATAAAATTAAATGAAGTTATCTAAACAATTCGTTATAGCATTATCACTTTTCAACGCCTCAGGCACAGCTGGATAGTCTTTTAGGAGACTGAAGCGCAGTCGAACTACGTGGAGTAATTCCCAATTTCAGTATCTTTCGCTCAAACCATCAAAATACCTGATTCCAGAAGAGTGTGATGTGTATACGATAATTGTCCAAATATTTCAATTTTTAAATATTTTTATTACCTATGTTTGCATGCTTTTGTTACTAAAACGGAGTAGGTGTCATGAGAGAAAAAATTTTCATTAGAAACATTTTACGAATTTTCATTAACTCTTGTATCCATGGTTGGCTGAACTAGCATAAATGCACGAGGGGGGGTCTTTAAGACCCCTCCCTTGAAACAAGTAGTAAATGTTTGAATTAACGAAGTATTATAAACTAGCTGTTACCAACGCCTGAACTCGCATATCAGTAATTTATTTACGATGAGTGTTGGTGGCGAAGTATGCTAGTAATTTTTAAATATCTGGGTATATGGTGGTATAGATATGTACATTTATATCTATATATCTTTGTGGTGTTGGTATATGAGTACTTAATGAATAAATTCTCTCATTATTCCACATCGTCTCTTTTTCCATCCCTTGGATATTATTACACATGCAGTCTATTTCGTTGGTGATGACTTTGTATCTGGTGGAAGCAAAGAGCCAAGTCTGTGGAAAACTTGACCTTGTATCGTATTAGTTGTCGAAAAACCTGGCGTTTTGACTTCTGCCTCCCAACCAAATGAAGTGATCTGAAAGCATGCATTATATTTTCAATTATTTTTTTTAAAAAAAGCGCATCAATTCATTACATTCGTACAGAAGCAGAGTTTATAGGGGTTCTTCCGGGCCACCTAGTAATGGAAGTGTGGCCTTGCCACCAGAGCAACACTTAGCATCCATTTCTTCCTTCAATTTCAGCGCATGGCAATGCCTATATTTTTCATCCATTCTCCCTAAGATGAGCAATCGATGATTAACATAGTCAATTAATGGATCACAATGAAATGCAGCCTTACTGAAAGCCTCCAACGTCCTACATGGAATGGCACGACGTCTCTATGTTTGTCGTATAGCCTTTAAATGTTGCCTTCGTTGTGAGTCAAGCGTCTATAAGACATGCGTGACAATCAGCATAAAAAATGCGACGGGCTTGTCACTCTTCTGCTGTCTCAGTATCTCTTTCGGCCGCGTGACCTTCTGCATCTTTACGTCCGGCGGAATGAGATTGCTCCGACATTTGCTGCGTTCGAGTAACTATCGCAGCTCGAGTTCTCCTCAATCTATGTTTCGAAGCATATCGTAGTAGTTTTAAATATATGTTCTCGGGGTTGCCGTCGGATTTTATTGTTGTATTTCCACAAAAACTCCCCAACTATCTCACGGAGTGCAGCAAATCTGTATCATTAACGTCACGCACAGTAACATTTGTTACGCGCTGTCACGGAATGATCTATAAACACAAAGAGTCTTCGACAATGGTACCAGCGCCATCTTGATCCGGCTCACGTATATCATTATTGTCTTTTTGAGTGTTATTAACAAGACAACAAAACATTCGGACGTAGCCGATGGCCTTCCTCAGGGTTCAAGCTACCTCCGTACCAAATTTGATAGGAAATGGTTCAGCGGTAGAGTCATGAAAACATAACAAAGTTACTTTCACATCTGTAATATTGGTATTAGCACGGAAGTATGAATTACATACGCTGAGAATAGTGTAAGCATTGTACTGATTACGTTGAATCATGTTACGTGGATCATTCGAACCAATAACAACATTTTCACAAATATGATAAAGTTCAAAACTCAAAGAGTAAACACCTTTTTCAAACAGTAATTGTCGTTGCTTATTTGGCGTTATATTCTTCAAATCAATAAATATGTTATACTACACATTTTCTGAAATAGTCTATGCTCTTACTCAGCTATCAAGCTATTTCCATACCAAATTTCATCAAAATTGCTTCAGCGGTTTAGTCGTGAAAGTGTAACAGAGTTACTTTCGATTCTGTAATATTAGTATGGATTTTAAAGGGGTTGGTGACATAGAATGAATAAGACAGTATTTATTATTATGACTTTTATTTTAGAGTAATATGAAATACAATATTATAAATTGTGTTACAATTTTCCGGACTTGAGTAACTAACTTGTCAGTTTTACTGATCCACACCATAATATACTCATTAAAAGAAATACTCTTCACAAATAATTTCACTACGTTCCTCGCCTTTTTTTTTTGCATTTGCAGAATGTTTGACCGCTTTTCTATGTTATAGATTTGGGCACATGAATTATCCTCCTTTTGGGGATCTTCCAGTTGCCGCAGTCTTCGTCTGTTGCCTACTAATGCCACAAGGTGTCGTGGCTTATAGAACTTTATTTAGGGACGTGGCCTGTTGCTTCTTCTCTACATATGAGAAAGGTTCTGTTTTCATCAGATATGCCTTCCATGCTATTGGAATGTGAAAATAAACGCTAGGTATTTATTGCTAATATCTCAAATACGTTTGTCTATAACACAAAATACAATCTTTTTGATGGTCTCTTCCAAGCGTATGTGCTTGCCTTCTGGCCAAGACAATCAATTTCTGAAGTACATTCATTGCTGAATAATGTTGTTTTTACGTCTTTCATCTAGGGTGGCTCGTCTCACATTTGTTCTTGTTGGCCACACAACGTACAAATGTCAAATTGTCTTTCAGACGAAAATGATGTTTATAAAAGTTCCCAGGTTATGGAAGCCTTATTTCGAGTGTATTTTCTTTTTGGTTAGTTGTATTACCTCTACTGGATAAGGTGGAATTTCATGATACTGTGTATTCGTATTCTGTTCATTGGTAGCAGTGATTCACTCTGTTGAGTTCCATCATGACCGATAAGGAAATTAATTTTGTAGTCTCTGCCATCTAATTCTTCTCTGCTTGAATCACACAGGACGCTAGAAGATGTTGGTTCATTATTCTGATGACCATCACTATCTAAATTTCTACTGTCTTCTTGATCAAAGGAAGTTTCATCTTCAAGCCATTCAATAACGATTGATTTAAAGTTTTGATCACATGTGCTGACTTCAGACGTTCTTCTGTCTTTATAGGCAGTTTGGTATACAGCTGTGTTCTATGTAAGGTACAACAGTATCTTAGATAGTTATTCTGTTTATGATACAAAACTTATGTTCATGTACAAGTGTTTTGACATTGAGAAATACACATACCTTCAGCTGAGTACTAGGCTATAGCTCTTACAGTGCTTCTGAGACGTAGCTTTCACAGTGCTTTTGAGAATAATCATGCCAAACTGATAACTATTACCAACAATCTAGCTACTTTAACACGCAATTCTAGTAGAACAGAAATAAAGTATCGTGAAAATAACTGCTCGCGGCGGTGTCTAAAAGACCCCTGTTATGCATTATGCGAGTAAGACCACAATATTTATAAAATTAAATAACTATTTTGACTTGCAATAAACAACGTTCCTTCTGAAGAAAGTAGATTGTATTTCCAAGGATTACACAGGACATGGCCGGCAGGAGTAGCCGTGCGGTTCTAGGCGCTACAATCGGTAACCACACGACCGCTACGGTCGCAGGTTCGAATCCTGCCTCGGGCATGGATGTGTGATGTTCTTAGGTTAGTTAGGTTTAATTAGTTCTAAGTTCTAGGGGACTGATGACCTCAGAAGTTAAGTCCCATAATGCTCAGAGCCATTTGAACCATTTTTGAACACAGGACATGAAGTATAATAAATAAATTTTAAGACAATTTCTTGAGAGAACGGAGGCTTGCCAGGTCAAAAATGTCCCCGTTATACATCCAATAGCTAAAAAAAAAAAAAAAAAAAAAAAAAAAAAAAAAATCTGCTGTAATATCCTCGTTATGCATCCATAGTTAAGGGGGGTAGGACGTCAAACGGGCCGACTTGGTGCAGGAGAGGCACCACAGGACATTTTGATTTCCACTGTCTATACTTTTACAAAAAAATTCATAAAACTTTGTCAGCATCACCAGGAGGGATTCAGAATTCACACTCATAGCAGTGGAAGTTCGAAAACATAACGAAGTAATTTTTTTTAGATGTCAAATTTCATCACTTGTAAGTATGGTATGTATGCTGCGCAAAATTCAACGAAGAATCTCTCTAACATATGAAGAAAAGTGTACCTATAGCAACAAATGCTGCCATTAGTAAGTGAAAAAAAATGATGAAATTTGACATGAAATCTACTGTAATTATTATCGAATATTCTCAAACGTGGCTTTCATGGGGTATGGCTGTACCCAGCAAGTACTAACATATGTATAAGTTACGTATCTCTTTGAAGCGTACTGTAACATGTAATAAGAACTGACTAGCAGCAAATGTAACTAGGACCATTTGTCGTGAAATCTCAAATCTGTTCCGCCGTTCGTGGCGAAACCGCGCGGAGTATGCATCCCGTTTCTGTGGCAGTGCGCTGTGGGTATCAGCGTCTTCTACGATGACATTACAGCCCCGCCCTCAGGAACCAGCGTATAAATTAACAAGCGACGACAGCAAATCACAGCGACGCCTGAGGATGGCGAGTTACGCCTGTGAACCTTTTATGCAAAGTGAAGGTTTTTTGTGCCTTGTTTCACGTGATTCTCGTATTGGTCAACAGGTTTCCTGGGCACTCACGACTCTGGGAATTACGGCCTGAAGGACCAGGTGGCGGCTCTGCGCTGGGTGCGGGACAACATAGCGGCCTTCGGCGGAGACCCCGCCAGGGTCACGTTGTTCGGTGTCGGCGCAGGAGCGGCCTCGGTCGGCTTCCACATGCTGTCTCCGCTTTCCGAAGGTAAAACGATCCACATTAAGCATCTGACATGAAAAATTGTCCTACGACTCCTCATTCAGGCCTCTGCTCTGCAAGATCTCGGCTACAGAGGCGTGTCCTCCTGTTGCTTATAATATATAATACTCTTCAGAGGGGAAACACCGTTGAGTGATACTTTTTAAAATTATGTGAAGCTTTCTTAATCATTGTAGATCGATAGCCTAACTATTCCGCAACAAAACCTATTGTTTATTTTCAGTTATTATTTATTCCAAAGTACCATTTGACATCATCAAACACTTATAGACCTTTAAACATTCCAAGAAATAGTAATTAAACGTAACATTTTGTAACACAAGAAGAGGGTACACAGGGGCACAATCAATATTTTAGTTGTAAACTGTCGTAGCAGTTTTGGAAAAGAGCCAGAGCTCCAAGCGCTAATAGAAAGCACTGAAAGTTGGCTAAAGCCGGAAATAAGTTCATCCGAAATTTTTACCGCGGTTCTTACCGTGTTCGGAAAAGGTGCATTACATACAGTTGATGATGGAGTGTGTATGTCTGTCAGAAGTAGTTTACCGTGTAGTGAAATTGAAGCACATATTTCCTGTGAGTTAGCACGGGTACAGGTTTTATTTGACAACCGGAATAAATTAATAACGCATTACTTTTCCCGACCCTTCGACTCAGATCATACAGTTGCTGAACAGTTTAAATACAACATGAGTCATTTCAAATACGTATTCCAATCATGCAATTACGGTTGGTGGTGACTTAAATCTATGCTCGATATGTTGGCGGAAATATGTGTTTAGAGGCGGCAGTAGGCATCAAAAGTCGTTCAATACCGTACTGAATGCCTTCTCAGAAAATTATTTTGAACAACCAGATCAGTGCCTACTCGGAGTGTAAATGGTTGCGAAAACATAGTTGACCTCTTAGCAACAAATAATTAACGAAATAGGGAGCATCATGACAGATACAGGAATTAGTGATCACAAGGGTTTTGTAGCTAGACTGAACACTGCAACACCCAAACCTATCAAAAATAAAAGCAAAAAACATCCATTTAAAAAAGCAGATAAAAAGTTCACTTAATACCTTCCTAAGAGACAGCTTCCACTCCTTCCAATCTGACTATGTAAACGTAGACCAAATATAATTTAAATTCAACGAAATAGTGTCGATAGCAATTGAGAGATTTATACCAGATAAATGAATAAGAGATTGTAGTGATCCCCCATGCTACACAAAAGAGGTCACAACACTATTTCAGACGCAACGAAAAAAAGCATTCCAAATTTAAAAGAACACAAAATTACCTACATTGATGAAGTTTTAAAGAAGCTCCAAATTTAACGCTAACTTCAATGCGAGATGCATTTAATAGTTTCTACGACGAAACACTGTCTCGAACCATGGCAGAAAACCCAAAGGTCCTATGTAAAGTACACTAGTGGCAAGACGGAATCAATACCTTCACTGCGTGATAACGATGGTGATGTTACTAATGACAGCCATACTAAAGCAGAGTTACTAAACACGGTTTTCCGAAATTCCTTCATAAAAGAAGACGAAGGAAATATTCCAAAATGAAGAACTGCCAACATGAGTAACTTAGAAATAGGCATCCTTGGTACAGCCAAGCAGCTTAAAACACTTAAGAAAGGCAAGGCTTCCGGTCCAGATTGTACACCACACATGTTCGTTGCAGGGCATGCTGATACAATAGCTCCATCCTTAGCAATCATGTACAACCGCTCGCTCGTAGGAAGATTCGTACCCAGAAACTGGAAAGTTGGACAAGCCACACAAACACCCAAAAAAGGAAATTAGCTGTTTAGCAACTGCATGATCTGAGTTGAGTAATAAGCTAAATTACAAATTCATATTATTAACGTCGATTTGCTGTATGGTTTTGGAACATATACTCTGCTCGAACATTATGAATCATTTCGAAGAAAACGATTTATTGATAACTAGCCAATATGGATTAATAAAATATCGTTCTTCTGAAACACAACTAGTTATTTATTCCCATCAAGTAATGAGTGATATTGACAGGGGACATCAAAATTATTCAATATTTTTAGATTTCCTGAAAGGCCCTCACACCGTTCCTCACAAGCAACTTCTAATAAAATTGAGCGCCTATGGAGTACAGTATCAGTTGTGTGACTAGTTCCCTGATTTCTTGTCAGAAAGGTCACAGTTCGTAATAATTGAGGGAAAGTCGTCGAGTAAAGCAGAAGTAGGATCTGGCGCGCCCCAAAGAAGTGTTACAGCCCTCTGTTGTTCCTGATTTACACAAACGATTTAGGAGATAATCTGAGCAGCCATGTTAGGTTGTTTGCAGATAATGATGTCATTGAACGTTGTGTAATTTCATCAGATAATCCAAGCGATTTGCGATATGATTTATACTAGACCTGTGTACGATGCAAAAAGTGGCAATTGACTCTAAATCATGAAAACTGTGAAGTCATCTTCATGAGCACTAAAAAGAAGATCCTTTAAGTTTCAGTACACGATAAATCACATAAGTCTAAAGACTGTGAACTCAACTAAATACTTATAAATTACAATTACGAATAACTCAAACTGGAATGATCACATAGATAATGTTGTGGGGAAAACAAACCTTACACTTCGATTTATTGGCAGAACAGTTAGGAAATGTAACAAGTTTACTAAAGAGACTGTATACACTACCTTGTCAGCCCTCTTCTGGAGTATTCCTGTGGGGTGTGGGATCCATATCAGATAGGATTGACGGAGGAGATCGAAAAAGTTCAAAGAAGGGCAGTTCGTATTGTCCATGCTGACTATGTAGATAATTAAACGCAAATTAAAATTTTCTCGCTCTACTGCAATGGTCCCGCATTAATGAAGTTCTATTCCGATATTTTACGGGTTGTACGTGGAAAATTATGGTAGTATAAAGTCACTCACCTATGGACTGATTGTTTTAGACAATTTTTATATCTTGTGTAGCCTATTGTAGTTGAAATGCTGTCCTACAGTCGTGTGTAGAGACAATCTTAGACATGTAAGAAAGTTTAACATTTATCGTCTCGTCGACAGCGTGGACATAGAAAATGAAGCACAAGTTCAAAATGGTTCAAATGGCTCTAAGCACTATGGGACTTAACATCTTAGGTCATCAGTCTCCTAGTCTTAGAACTACTTAAACCTAACTAACCTAAGGACATCACACATATCCATGCCCGAGGCAAGATTCGAACCTGCAACCGTAGCAGCAGCGCGGTTCCAGACTGAAGCGCCTAGAACCGCTCTGCCGCAGCGGCCGGCAAGCACAAGTTCGGACTGCAGGAAACAAGATTAATACGGACGTATGGCCAGACATGAGTTCTGAAGGAGAAACACCTACTCGAGCGTGGACATAACATTCCATTGCCATTGATACTAATCCCGGTGTCAGGAACAGGAAGGCGACATTACCTACGGGCTTGCCTACGCTGATACCTTTTTTTTTTTTTTTTTTTTAGTTGACTTAGTAGGTTGGTAGGAGCGTTTATCTATATGCGAAATCAAAAAAACCGATTGTTCAAACAACAGAAGACAGATTGAGCTCGGCGCTATTACATGTATTGATTGGCAAGGTAAACATAGGTTTTAGCCGTAAACAGCAATTCTTGGCTATTTTGTAGAATGGGAAGACTGCGAAAAACCTAACTACATGAAGCAAATCTGATTCCAATATTTTTATTTACTTACAGCAATGCCTAAAACTAAAGAACATTCAGTTGACTTCAAACAAGTTATCTTAACAGCACTGAGTCAAAGCCCTATTCAGTCCTTCGTTGCGAAGAAGTTTGTCATCTGACAACAGCTTGTGAGTGTGTCTGGGTCCAACTTCATAAAATAAGGGGAGAATAACGATGCACGAAGTGGTCTGCCCCGAAGAACCATCCAGAAAGAAGACATAATCAGGCGAAGACGATCGATGGCCAGGGCTGTACGTGATGATCTATAGGTAAAACACGGGATGAAGGTCCATGTTTCGGCATTTAAACGTCGTTTAGCATCTATAGGTCTGTATGTGCAGGCGACCTTTTCGAAAATCTGTGACAAGTGCGAAAAATAGGAAGGCAGACTACAATTTGCCGAAAATATGCATCTTGGACCACTGAAGGGGGGTCAAACATTCTATGGAATGATAAAAGCAAGTTTAGTCTCTTCTTTGCAGACGGGATACAGTACGTCCGACGGCCGCAAAACAAGTGAAATGACAGAAAGTGCCAGGTACCCACCATGAACCACGAATGACGAAGTACCATGGTGTGGGGTTGTGTCTCAACATGTGGTGTAGTTCCTCTCGACGAAAATTCATGCTGTAATGGATGGTCTGAAGTATGGTGAAGTATTAACACACCATATGATACCTCACAGAAGACGGAATACGACTCTTCATTGATAATTCCAACACGACGACCCTCCGAAGCACACTTCAAGCTGTGTGAGGAAATGCAATCCGAAAACAACGGAAGTAGGTTACAGTACACTTCTTCGCCCACTGCTTGAATATTGCTGACCAGTGTGGGATCCGTACTAGATAGGTTTGATAGAAGAGATAGAGAAGATCCAACGGAGAGCAGCGCGCTTCGTTACAGGATCATTTAGTAATCGCGAAACCTTTACGGAGATGATAGATAAACTCCAGTGGAAGACTTTGCAGGAGAGACGCTCAGTAGTTCGGTACGGGCTTCTGTTGAAGATTCGAGAACATACCATCACCGAGGAATCAAGCAGTATATTGCTCCCTCCTATGTATATCTCGCGAAGAGACCATGAGGATAAAATCAGAGAGATTAGAGCCCACACAGAGGCATACCGACAATCTATCTTTCCACGAACAATACGAGAGTGGAATAGTAGGGAGAACCGATAGAGGTACTCAAAGTACCCTCCGCCACACACCGTCAGGTGGCTTGTGGAGTATGGTTTTAGACGTAGAAGTTCTGAAGCAGCACAAAGTAAAGGTATTTGAATGACGAAGCCAAAGTCCAGACTTAAACATCGTAGAACATCTTTGGGGCGAGCTGGATAGACGTGTTCGCCATAAAACAGCACCAACAAGGAGGAATTCTGTAAATAATTGTGAGAGCAATGGAAGACGATGCCTCAGGCGCGACTGGCCAAACTCGTGGGGTCTAAGCCATCGAGGCGTGCTGCAATAATGCACGCAAGCGGCTATGCAACCATGTAGTAATCGAAGAACATCAAGGGCCAAGACTTATTATTGTTTTCCTTGAGTTTAGTTATAACAAAGTACTTTTCAAATTATGAGATTTCTTCATTTGTGTTTTATTATTGATGCTAAGATTATAATTAAATAATACTTGTAAGAAAATAAATTACACATTATAAATATTTGATAGTTAATTTCTTGCATTTTTCTCCTAAGGAATTTGTTTTCCGATTTTATTATCTCTACAAAATACTTTTGAGCGGTACTGTAAGAGGCTACCTTTGCGAAAGGCGGTATTATCAACCCTCACAGCACCGATAACTGGGCTACAGAGAATCCGCATGGTATGCTGGCAGCGAACCACGAGCATCACTACAGCCTCAGTGTGCGGATAGCGATTACTGGCGACCGTCTCGTGCGATCAGTCGTCCTTCCTCAACGCCTCACAGTGAAGGTACACACTATCTGTCAAAAGTATCGGGATATTAACAAGGTGTGTGTCGACCCTTCACCTTTATGATGGTTTGAATCTGCTGGGGGCTCTTTCAGTGAGGTTTCTGAATGTCTGTGCAGGCATGGCAGTGCGTTTTTCATCAAGAGCCGGAACCAAAGAAGGTAGTGTCGGATTCTGGGGTCTGGAGCGAAGTCGACGTTCTGAAACATCCCTTATCATTGGGTTCAGCTCGGAAACGTGGGCAGGCCAGTCCATTTAAGGAATGTTAGAGTCCTCAAACAACTGCCTCACAGATGCTGCTTTATGACATGGTACACCGTCGTGCTCATGTAAACAGTCATCATCTCCGAGTTATTCCTCAACTGCTCACAGCACACAATGTTGTAAAATGAGTTCATATCCTTCTGCACTCAGCGTTTTTTTAAGTGCAGTAAGGGAACCACATCCCAACCAATCCGAACACTCCCACAACTATAAGACCACCTCCAAAGTACTTCACCATTGGCACTATGCGTGACGGCAGGTAACGTTCTCCAGGCATTCGCCGAACGCAAGCCGTCCAACCGACTGCCACAGTATTCAGCATGATTTATCACTCCAAATTACTCGTTTTCAGTCATTCACTGTCCAGTCGCTTAGCACTGATTACGGAAATGTATGGCTTATCAGTAACTCCCCGATCATTATACCTCATTCTTTTCCACACTCTACGTACGTTCATTGTGCTGCTTGGAGCGCTGATACCACTTTGAATTCACCTGGGATTCCTTCCTCTGATTTAACGCAATTTTTATAACCACCCTCCGTAATGCTCGACAGTTATTGCATGAGGTCTGCTGGGTCTTGGTTTAGCTATGGTTGTTTCTTCCACTTCACAACCACATTACCTGTTGAGCTTGGAAGGATGGATCTGTTACTCAGATGACGGCCAGTGACTTGTCCACGTTCGATGTCACTGAGCATTGCGGACGGAGCCATTCTGCTGTCACAGCTTCTCTACTGACAACACAATACTGCCCATCTCTCCCCAGGTCCAACTCTCATGGCATCTAGTGGTCAGTTCCGCATTGCATAGGTATGTCTGAATAGTTTCGATCAGGTAGCATATCTGCACTCCGTACAGTTGACCCTATCTCTCCTGCTGGAAGACATGTCTTTGGAGAGATGAAGGGCAATGGGGCTACCCCATAAACGTGCTCCATCGCACTACCCTTTTTAATGTGGAGCTGAAACATTAGTACTGTTTGCTTAATGTATTCTCATGTGAGCTTTCACACTACAACCTGCACTGTGAAATATTTTTTACCTCCAGCTCCAAATGGGTTTACTTGCTTTCCAATGCATTGCGATGATATGTCCATGTGACCTTTTTTGTTCCTTATTCTCTCAGGAATCGTTTCCTGCAGTTTGTTCCAATTCACCTGAACTTTATCGTGGCACGGAATGTTCACTTTACTTCCTTCTGTAATTTTCACTGTAGGACGTTACCGATTATGAAAATCCACTAAACGAACTCAGTCACGGCTCGCACGTTGCTGGAAGAGCACGCCTACCTCGCCTTCTAAGAACGGCGAAAGGATGAATTACGATAGGTGTGCTCCCCAGATAAACTCTAGAGTTGTTCGCCCATTGTATGCTACGGCTCCTCACACCATGACGCCAGGATTGGTGCAATATACACTCTAAGACAAAAGTAAAACGACGCACCACGAAGGAATTATCCTAAAAGAACGGAAATCGGTAGATGTGATGTACATTTACAAACAAACAAATAATTACAGTTTCAGAAAAGCTGGATAATTCATTCAAGAGAAAGAGCTTCATAAATTTACCGATTCAACAACGCGTTGGTCCACCTCTGGTCATAAGGCATGCAGTTATTCGGCTTGTCGTTGACGGTTAGTGCTTTTGAACGTCTTCCTGGGGGACACCGCCAGAAATTCTGTGAAATCAGCGCATTAGATCGTCAAAATCCCACGCTGGTTGGAGGGCCCCGCCCATAATGCTCCAAATGTTCTCAATTTGCGAGAGATTCGGCGACCTTGCTGTCAAAGGTAGGGTTTTGTAAGCAGGAAGACAAGCAGTAGAAATAGTTGTGTGCTGGGGGCCATTATCTTGCTGAGTGTAAGCTCAGGTTGGCTTGCCATGAAGGGAAACAAAATGGCGCGTAGAATATCATTGGCATACCGCTACGTTGCAGGGGTGCCGCGGATGACAGCCAGTAGGGTCCTGCTATGAAATGGTTGTCGGACCGTATGGCGGCGACAGAAAGTTTGGTATCCCGATATCTGGGGCGTCTCCAGACACGTTTTCGGCTTGGAATCCCATTCACTGGAGCTCCAAACTGAGCCCTGATGACCAGCTAAGACGTGTCTGGAACCACCACGGACAGCCGTGGGATAACAAACTGTCACCCGCCATACGACCCGACAACCACGTGTAATGGTCTGTGGTGCCATTTCTTTTCATAGCACATCCCTTTTGGTTGTCACCAGTGGCACTCTTACGTCACAGCGGTATGTCGACGATATTCTGTGCCCAGTTTTGTTACCCTTCATGACACATCCTAGTCTTACATTTCAGTAACATAAAGCCCACCCACTCACGGCGAGACATTTTAGTCATTCTTTTTTCGTTTGCCAAACCCTCTCTTGGCCAGTTAGGTAGTCGGATCTGTCTCCAATTGAGAACGTTTGTAGCAGTATAGGCAGGGCCCTCCAACCAGCTCGGGATTTTGACGATGTAAAGCACCAATTGGACAGAATTTGGTAGGAGATACCTCAGGTAGACACCCAACAACTGTATCAAGCGATGCCAAGCCGAATAACTGCTGCATAGAGGACAGAGGTGGACTAACGCGTTATTGACTTCCTCAATTTATGAAGCTCTTTCTCATGAATAAATCGTGCAATATTTCTGAAACTGTAATAATTTGTTTTTCTGTTCATGTACATCACATCTATCGATTCGGAATACTTCCACTTCATTTGGATAATTCCCTCCTTCTGTAGTGTTCGGTTTGGAGGGCTGTACCCGTGATCGTAAATAAAGTGTTTAGTAATCACTACAAGAACTATATTCCTATACAGGAAAAAATTGACAACAGATTCATCCTCTTTTTTTTAAGTTTCTGTTCACTTCCTTTTCCGGGATCTCAAACGACTACCATCAATACAGTTTTATTCTTATGAAAACAAAAGTATGAACAGTAACCAGATACTGTTGATAACGTATTTTTAGAGGGCTGTTAACGGTTTCCAACCAACAGATTCATCGTCAGACAACTTTTCATGTTGAAAACCCTTCAAGGCCCTCTAAAAGTACGTTTTTAACAGTATCTGGCTACTGTTCATCCTTTTTGTAAGAATAAAACTATCTAGCTGGTAGTCGTTTGAGAGACCGGAAAAGGAAGCGAACAGAAAATACCCGATAATATCAGTCAGCGTGTGGTCGTTTTTGGTCGTGACGAATGTTCCTTGCGGTTGTGTTGGCCTACAACAAAAAGAATATAAGAAAAACGACTACTTTACCATAATTTGAACTCAAAAACGAAGCAAAATAATGGAAACAGTTTTCTAGCCCCTGATTTTCTTCTCCCTGCTGATCAACTGCGATTCACATTAATCAGATAATAGACCTGAAGCTGACCATGACAAAGGTCGGAACTGGTAATCTGAATAAACATACATAGTGACCAAGACAGCTTCCGTCTTCCTTCAGGTATACTCACACTATTTCTTTAGCGTTTGAGTGGGCGGGCTGAAGGCCTGAAGGAGGAGCAAAATGTGTAGTAATCACATCAAGAACCAGATTTGCATACAGGAACAAAACGGCAGGTGTTTCAACAAGGTTTTTTTTTCAGGTATAAGCTCAATGGCTTTCCTCTAGTTTTCAATAATACTATCTTCTTCAAAAAAAACTGAATACCTTTTCCGTCAAACATTCCGTATTTTAACGTAGCCAAAGTTCGAAGGTATCAGAGGAGAAGTTTTTGCAGTGGTAAAATTTTACCGTCTACACAAAGAAATGGTAAAATTTAATAAATTTTATTAACAGTTCAGTATGCAGTAACGAAGTTCAGCAACTGCGATAGTGCGGCTCCCTTTATATATCAGAATATTTGGCCTTATAAACCGTCCTGGCAGAGTTATTTAATTATTGTGTCAGTTACTGCACTGTGCGTTGAACAGTAAAAAATTATAAATGGTGACAGGTAATATTTGCAATCTGATACTGAGACAATTGGTTTCAGTTTTTCAAGTACACTACACTCCATGTCAGAGATTCGATGGTGTGCACATTGTGGAAGAATTTCCAATAATGCAACAACGCCACGCGGATTCCAATAAGGAAAAAGAAGCCGAAAAGCTATAAACATAAATGGAAGTATGGTCGGAAGGAAATCTCAAGTCCTAAACACGAGTCTAATGCCTAACAATGGTGCCGCGCCGCTCAATAGGTGCTGTGAGGGCCGACGGTCGTAAAAAAAGCAGCTAACGATCGTAAGTGCTAGACAGAATAGCCGCAGCACCAACCGACTGTGAGGAAACGCTGTGAACAGCACCACCTGACAACGGCAGTCGCTGAGCGTTATTCGCGTTACTCCCATGGGAAGCTCTGCTTTACAGCCAGATGGATTTCGCCGCGGGTGTATATTCATCCGCTACCCGTCAGTTTCCCAGAAATCTTACAGTAGTTGCAAGGTGCTCACCGAAGACCAAGGTCACAGATATTCGTTTAACAAAATAAGGCGTCATTGTAATACTTCTGTTGCTCTTCGTGGTGCCAGTCCTAAATGTATACTGAAAGCCACGTTTCTTTTCAAACTTTTGCATTGGTGTGTTTGACGATTAGCTTCGTAACACAGTATTTTTAGGCACTGGTGTTGAGATCACTGTAGTGACTACGTATTCGATACTGTCCTGTTTTCTACCAGTCACAAAGCACTCGTTACATTGATCATTGATCGTCATTAAATACAACTTATGTGACATTCCCTTGGTGTTACGAGCTCACAGTTCTTAGTTGACAAAGGAATCAAAATTGATTCTCCCATTCATAGTTGAACAAAATTCTGTCGCTCTGTTAACCTACAACATCAATTAGGCTGTAGAAGGTGACCTGTTTTTCCACTGCCGGGTGATATTCAATACGGTTGCACAGCGCAGCTTGTAAAGGAAAAATAAATAAAAACACGAGCTTCTGGAATATTGGGGCAGCTTTGTGGCTTTACTGTAGACTTACTGGCAGACAGAACTCAATCGTCGTTCTCAACGGAGAGAAAACTTCAAATGCGAAAGAAGCTTGAACTACATCCTGAAGAAGTTTTACAGGATCGTTACTGTTAATGATGCAAATAACTCGGTGAGTGGCATCCACAGCTCTATGGGACTCTTCACAGATGACGGTGTTGTATACAGGGAGCATTATAATTAATAGCCAAAACTGGCACAGGTGAAAGTATCCGATAACAAAAACCAAAACGTAACACTAAACTTGGGTCGGAAAATGAGCAGTTTGCGTGATAATTGCGAGTGTGGGGTTACTGATTTCAGTATGAGATTTGTCCAGCTTAGAACAAGAGTATTTGTATTGTATGTAATTTTGATTAAATCTTCATTTAATTGGGCACAACGGTCTACCTTAACAATAGATAAAATACTAATACGGCACAAGTTACAGTCTACTGTATTTTCGTACCTGTTAACGGAGGTATACACAAATCGTACCCTCACCTGGATCCAATACTCCATTCGTCTCTTCAGTGGCTTACGCATTCTATCAAACATCCACGATCATATCACGAATCTAGGCAAGAGTGTACAGTTCGGTGCTCCAATTCTTCAACAGTATCGTCGCGACTGCCGTACGCTTTTGAGATAGGAAAAAAAGCAGATGAATGAGGTTAGGTGATTTTGTGGACTAACTTACACGCCTTGTCCGACCCATCCATCTTAGACCACGTTGATACATTAGATGTCTGAGATCAGCAGTAATGTCTGCCGGTGCTCCATCATGCATCTTCCACATTCCCCGACCATGAATTATGCATGGAAATCGAGCACAGTTATATGCGGAAATAATTGAAGTGTTTGTTTCAAATGCAGTTGTTCTAACTAGAACAGTATTTCATACTGAAGTCTGAAGTTGCTCATAATCACATGGCCACAGTTTTTTTGCAAACGACTCGATTGTGGTCTCATGTTTAGTGATAATCTTTTGCATCCATTATCTCACACTTTCACGCATGTCAGTTTTCGTTATTAATTGTGATACATCTCTTACAGGGGATTCGCAACATTGGAAATTTGTTGTGAAATGAAGGAAGATTCGCAGATGATGAACGTTTGGTGCAAGAATGGCGAACCGACCCACAATACATACAAATGTTGCGTATTGCACATTAAGGCTTGAAAAATCAGCTATTGCTAGTCTCTACCACTGGCGATTAATCACTGAAATGAGTAGAAGTCATACAGCATTTAGGAGTAAGCGTCCAGGACGATTTAAGATGGAACGAGCACTTAAAACTATTTACAGAAAAGCCAAATGCTCTACAGACTCATTGGAAGAATCAAATATAAATGAAGAAGATAGCTTACAAAGTGCACGCTACGAACTCCTCCCCTGCGCTAACCTCTTCATCTCAGAGTAGTATCTCAAGGTAGTACTTGCACCCTACATCCTCAATTATATGCTGGATGTTTTCCAGTCTCCATTTTCCTCACCAGTTTTTACCCTCTTCAGTTGCCTCTAGTACCATTGAGGTTATTCCCTGATGTCTTAACACATGTCCTAACCATCATGTCCCTTCTTCTTGTCAGTGTTTTTCAAGTATGCCTTTCTTCCCGATTGTACGAAGAACTTCATCAATCCTTATCCTATCAGCATACCTCATTTTAACATTCTTCTGTAGCATCACATCTCAAACGCTTTGATTCTCTTCTGTTTCTGCTTTCCCACTGTCCATGTTTCACTGCCATACAATGCTATGCTCCAAACGTATATTCTGGGAAACTCCTTCCTCAAATTGAGGCCTATGTTTGATATCGGTAGATTTCTCTTGGCCAGAAATGCTGCCTGTTTCTGTGCAAATCTGCTTTTTATGTCCTGCTTGCTCCGTCCGTCATAGGTTATTTCTTTCCAAGGTGGCTGAATTCCTTAATTTCGTGACAACTAATTTTGGTGTAAAGTTTTTCACTATTCTCATCTCTACTACTTCTCATTACTTTCGTCTTTTTTCGGTTTACTCTCAGTCCATATTCTGTAATTATTAGATTTTTCATTCCATTCAAAAGGTCATGTAACACTTCTTCATTCACTGAGAATAACAGTGTCATCAACGAATCTTATCATTGACATCCTTTCACCTTGAATTTTAATCCCACTTTTGTACCTTTCTTTAATTTCCATCATTGCTTCTTCCATGTATAGATTAAGATTGCATTCCCATCTCACACATTCTTTAATCCAGACACTTCGTTCTCGGTCTACCAGTCTTATTGTTCCCACTTGGTTCTTGTGCACGTAGTATATTACCCGTCTTTCCCTATAGCCTACTTCCATATTTCTCAAAATTCCGAACATCTTTGTCCATTTTACATTGTCGAACTCTTTTCCTAAATCGACATATCCCATGAGCATGTCCTGATTTTTCTTCAGTCTTGCTTTCATTATCAAGAGAACATCTCACAACAGTGCATAAAAACTGTCTGCAACCCTATTCCAAATACACAGCACAGACCGATCATGTGCGAAATTTACGCAGCAGTTAGACCACAGACAGTTCCGTTCAGAAGGAGATTTAACTTCAGGAAAGCCAACTGGCCGAAGTTTACAGAAACGCTGGACGTTGCAGTTCTCAATATTGAACCTTCAACTGAGACGTATGACACTTTTGTGAGGGTTGTAAAGAGGTGCTCCAGAATTGCAGTTCCTCGGGGTTGTCGAACATCATACATTCCTGGTCTAACTTCAGAACTCAGTGCTCAATTTACAGAGTATAAGGTACTATTCGGCGAGACAACGCTATCGGCTGGGAATAAACTTATTGCATCTCTGAAAGAATCTAAAAGGAATTCTTGGGTTAAAACTATGGAAGAACTTGATCTCATCAGAAACAGTCATAAAGCGTGGAGATTACTGAGATGCCTCAATAATGACCCAACCAAATCCACAGCACACTGCAACATTACTGCAGATCAGATAGCACACCAACTGCTCATGAATGGGAAAGGAAGCCATAGAATCAAAGTTCCAAAAGCACAGCAAGAGGTCCAAGAACAAACGAGTGATCTGACTCTCCCATTCGAGATATCTGAATTAAACAAGGCTATTAAGGAGAGTAAAACTGGTAAAGCATCCAGTCTAGATGACATCCGTATGGAGCAAATCAAGAATTTCGGTCCAGAAACAAGAAAGTGGATCCTGCAGCTTTTCAACAAGTGCATGAACTAGTGCCAAATACCAAAGGTCTGACGAAAGAGCAGGGTGATAGCTCTCCTGAAACCTGGAGGGGAAGCAAATCATTCAAAGAATTTCAGACCAGTTAGCCATTTGAGTCACCTTTATAAACTGTTCGAACGTATGATTCTGAATAGAATCCTACCAGTAATAGACCCTCTCCTCATACCCGAACAAGCAGGATTTCGACCAAATAGAAGCTGCACAGGGCAACTTCTGAATTTCACTCAGTTTATAAAGGATGGTTTTGAAACCCGTCAAGTAACGGGTGTGGTCTTCGTGGATCTCACAGCAGCGTACGATACTGTCCATCATCGGTTACTCCATGTAAAACTATACAATATGATCAACAACGCCCACCTCGTTAGACTACTCAGCACCCTCCTCCAAAACCGCAGGTTTTTTGTTAAATTTCAAGGACAACGCAGTCGCTGGAGAGCGCAGAAAAATGGTCTACTTCAGGGAAGCGTCTTGGCTCCATTTCTTTTCAACATCTGTACCAACGACCAGCCATTGACCCCAGGCACAAGGAGATTCTTATATGCAGATGACCTAGCCCTTGCTGCACAGAGCTCATGCTGTGAAAGAGTGGAAAGAAACCTGACAACAGCACTTAGAACACTGTGAAGCTACTACAATCGGAACCAACTCAGACCAAACCCTTCGAAGACACAAGTGTGTGCCTTCCATTTAAGGAACAGGGAAGCTAATCGTGAGCTACATATTGCATGGTCAGGCATCCAACTCCAGCATCATCACGCACCTAAATACTTGGGAGTCACTCTCGACAGAACTCTGACATTCAAAACTCACTGTAAGAACACCAAAATGAAAATCTCCACTCGAAACAACCTAATTCGCAAACTAGCGGGGACACAGTGGGGATCACATCCACAAACTATTCGCAGTTCTGCAATGGCACTGTGCTTTTCTACTGCTGAATATGCTTCTCCAGTCTGGTACAGGTCATCTCATACCAGACAAGTAGACATTGCTCTCAACGAAACCTGCAGGTTGATCACAGGTTGCTTAAGACCTACCCCAACTGATAAGCTCTACTGCCTGGCTGGAATAGCGCCACCATGGATACGCAGAACAGTGGCTACCAACAAGGAGAGACTGAAAGTGGAACAGGACAGTGCCCATCCACTACGTGGACATAATCCACCACAGCAACGGCTGAGATCGCGAAAGAGCTTCCTGAGAACATCCGAGAAGCTCACAATTTCACCAGAGAAGGCAAGGCTGGAGTTATGGAAGAAGTCGACGCCTCACTTGCAGACGCCAGAAGCTGAAGAACTACCACCTGGACGCAACGAGAGCTGGCTGGTGTGCAAATCTTTAAACAGATTACGATCAGGAGTTGGACGATCCAGAGACAACCTGAAGAGATGGGGCTTCATAACAGAAGATACGTCCTGTGATTGTGGACAAGAACAAACCACAAGCCACATGCTCCAGTGCCTTTTGTGCCCTACAACCTGCACGAAGATTGATCTCCTGTAAGCCACTCCAAGCGCCTTGGAGGTTGCAAAGTACTGGACACATGTAATATAAATACAATTTGTGTGTATATATTTATTGATGTGTATAACAACTGTAAATTTGTATGTTTCTGATTCGAGAATTCGAGAATAAATTATCAAGAGCAATGTCAGAACTGCCTCTCTGGTGCCCTTACCTTTCCGAAAGCCAAACTGATTGTTAACTAACAGCTTCTCAATTTTCTTTTCCATTGTTCTGTGTATCATTCTTGTCAGCAGCTTGGATGCAAGAGCCGTTAAGCTGAATGTGCGATAGTTCTCGCACTTACCTGCTCTTCCTATCTTCGTATTTGTGTGGATGATATTTTTCCGAAAGTCTGATGATACGTCGCCAATTTCATTGATTCTACGTAGCAAACTGAATAGTCGTTTGGTTTCCGCTTCCCCCAATGATTTTAAAAATTCCAATGGAATATTATCTATGCTTATCGCTTGTTTGACTCAAGTCTTCCAGAGCTCTTTCATATTTTGGCTAATACTATATGCCTCTCAACATTCCTCAGTACTTCAGTATCCCACTTCGTTCCATACTGATTCTTCCATTCGATTCTCTTTAAACTTCGATCTATTTTTCATCATTACTGAATTGTGGTCTAAGTCTATATCTGCTCACAAGGATGCCTTCAAATCGAATACCTGATTTCGGAATCTCTGCCTGACCATGACGTAATTCAGGTCGAATCTTCACATCTGTCCTGGTCTTTTCCAAGTGTATCTCCACCTTCTGTGATTCTTGAACAGAGTATTCGCTATTACCTCCTGAAATGTAATACAGAACTCAAATACTCTTTATTCTCTATCATTCCTACTACAAACCCCCATATTCTCCCTAACGCTTTCTTCTATTTCTTTCCCTGCAACTGCATTACAATCCCCCACAAATATTAGATTTTTGTTTCCATTTACATACTGAATTACCCGTTGAGTATCCTCAGTTATTTTCTCTCTATCTTCATCTTCTGCTTGCGACTTGGCGTGTATATCTGAAATATCGTAGTCGGCGTTGATTTGCTGTCGAATCTGATGAGAACAGCACTATCACTGAATTGTTCACAGTAGCTCACCCTCTGGCCTAGCTCCCTATTCATAACAATTCCTATTCCTGTTATGCTATTTTCTGCTGCTGTTGATATTAGCCTATATTCGGCTGACACGAAATCCTTATCTTGTTTGCATTTCATTTCACTGATCAGAGTATATCTAGATTGAGGCCTTACGTTTCTAATTTCAGGTTTTCAAGATTTCCTGCTACGTTCAAACTTCTGACATTCCATGCTCTGATTCGTAGAATATCGATCTGGTGTTGATTATTCCATCTTTTCCGCATGGTCACCTCCCCATGGCAGTCCCGTCCCGGACATTCGGATTGGCGACTAATCCAGAATTTTTTGCCAATGGAAACATCATCATGACAGTTTTTGCTGTTACAGGCCGCATTTTCTGTCGATAAAAATCATGTATCTTTGATGTAGTGGTTTCCATTGCTTTCTGCACCCTCGCGCCGTTCATTATTGCGGATTCTTTCGCCTTTTAGGGACAATTTCCCACCCAAGGGGACGGGAACCTGCCCGCTTCCCCACCCTCTGAGAATGCTGTTGGCAGAACAACCGGGACTTTTTATAGTCGCTATTAGACATAATTAGTAGAGCAGCTACATAAGAGCCGCACATTTCGTCACGGTTCCCGTTAGCCAATTCGAGAGCGTCACACATACGATCATCTGACTCAAGCGGCCGACGTTGGGAGAGAAGTGTTATTCATTAGGGCTAAACTTACTGCTAAAGCTGCGAGGAGCAAACGTTACGAGTAGAGCAAAGCAAACACATTACTGTGCGCCACATGTATCACATGTAGTGGCCATCATGGTCAGACGCACTATAAGACAGTTGTTTAACTCGCGTGCCATTTGTTATTAGAACATTGAGAGGGTAGTGGTAATAACGGTACACCCACCAGCCAACAGACACAGCCATGTAGCGTGTGGAGTACGAGGGTAGACAGAATAACGCAAACAGGGGGACTGCAGGTACACTCTATGCAAAACATTGTTGACAGTGCGTGAATTAGAGAGCGTATGCTTGCAGGTCGCTAAGCCTAATGTCCTCTTTACTGACACATAAGTCGTGCAGTAAATATGATCCTGTATTGAAATTGCATACCAGGTCCTGCAGTACACACAGACCGCTAGCGCCGCCCACGTACAAAGAACTCTATATGTACCAGTCAAGACGTTTATCATTTTTAAAATAATTATGCCGCATCAATTTCTTGACGGAAACAAATTATATTACAACTACTAAGTCAGCAGTGTTCTTATTTGCAGTATTTAGAGAGAGATACATTACCTTCGAACAATATTCTTTGTCATACGAAATGTACAACGTAATCTAAATTGCACTCTCTGTGTTCTGTAATAGGGCATACAAGCGACCAGAATAATTACAAAGAGTAACGGAAGGCGTTCGGGAGCATTGAACAGGTACTGCGAGTTTCGTGGAATTGCTGTCACGCGGTAGCAAATACATTCAATCTATTTTCAACAGCCTTCTTTGCGGAAGACACTTATGACTGCAGGAAACAAGGGACATATTAAGAAGTCTATGGAACAAAATAATAAATATCAAACAACACAGAAATAGAAACCATTCAAATAAAAGCACATAGTTTTATTACGTTATTCTCAGATTACTGATCATAGGGTGCACTGAGGCATATTAGCTCCGTGTTCCGGCCCTGACGGAACATTCAGTAAGGACTGGGTGCCGCATCATTTTCTGCAATTGGCATCTGTCAGATGCGATATGGAATGCTATGCTGCTGATCGTTGTCAACTTCCTGGACTTTAGATCCGCTACTTATCAGTTATGTAGCTCCTCAATGGCACTACGAAACAGAGTGCACACCATTCCACTCCTCCCACCAAAGACAAACCCTTGACTGTACTGGGAACTGAAGCCAGGTCCTCCGGAAAGACATGCTGACCATTCAGTTCTTGTGAAACACTGCTAGTAAAAACTGCTATTGTCAGGGGGAAAACAAAGATCACAAAAACACTGTTTGATGATGCTGTGTAGCAAGTTAAGTGCAACCACTCGATACGTCAGATAGTGAGTTTCTTTCCTAGCTACAGTAGTGAGAAAATAAACATTTGCGCTCGGTAACTAAGCAAAACGTGCCTTTATTTCCGGTGACAGTTGACATTTCCATCGATGAAGAGTAAACCTGAGGGGTAAAACTGCAAAAACTCACATTCTTTCTTTTCCACCTAGATCGAGATAAGTGCTACACATTGTTAAGCCAGTCCAACTGCATAACGTGTTACAAAGATGTAATTATTCTGCGTTTTAGAAAGTATAAAGTTCCAAAATTGTTTCGCATTTGGCATTCTCCTGTCTATTATTTGTAACAATATCTACAGTATCCATTTTCATCATTCAAGGTTCCACTAAAGCTTTTAATCCAATTTTCTTGATATGTGCTGTATTTTATCTAAATAATATTTCCAAAGTAAAACTTGCAAGTGTATGTCACTACAATTAAACACCACAAGCTAATAAATAAAAGTCTTTGAGTTTAGAACTGTTACCTGTTTATGTTCCGTGCTAGGCCACGCCAAATTTTCATTGTCAACACAATTACGTAATTTGTTAATCATTTTTACACTTATTATAATTGTAATTAAATGACGTCATTAGTATTTTCCCCATCTTCAGCAACTGTAGTTGTATACATCGAAATAATCAGAAACCGCATAAAAGAAATTTTATTTCCTTAACCGGTTTCAGACACTAGTGTCCTTCAAAAGTCTATAATTACGAATTATTTGCAAGTGTCTGCAATGAGGTACATATTTCTCTGGTGTGTCGTTCACAGTGTCTGTGCAAAAGTGGTAAAAAGAAGCTAAACAACAAGTGCGGATATCATGCCAGAACTGGAGCTAATTATTAGTTGTTTATTAGCTGATTAGCTCCAGTTCTGGCACTACACCTGCACTTGTTGTTTGGCTTCGTTATATCATTTTTGCACAGTAACTATGAACCGCATGACCACAGCAATATTCTGCATGCATCTTACTGTTGACAGTCGCAGATAATGTGATAGTTATAGCCTTCTGAAGGAGGGCATGAACTGCCTGAAAACGGCAAGGATATAAAATTTCTTTCAGACAACTGCTCGCTGATTATTTCGATATAAATGACGGCGTTGTTCAGCATTCATACCAGCACATTAATTCCTGTTCTCTTCTTTCTATCTGTTTAGCTATTCGCTAAACGAGCACCCTTCGTTTGCACTTAAACCACAGCAAATTTAGTGAGAGTGGGTAAATTTCAAATAAAACCCGTGGTGTTGACGAAAGGAGAGAAGACTATAAACTGATGTAATCTTTAATTTCATTCCCTTGTAGTGAGCCACGTCAACGTGCGGTAGCTTCCTGAAGGCATTGCATTCTTGCTGTTATTACTAAAAGGAAGAAAGGAGCGTTAGGGTTTAGTGTCTAGTTGGCGACGAATTAATCGGAGCACAATTTTCTTACAAAAAGAATCACCGCCAAGATTGTTTTTGGAAATTAGGGGAACCCATGAAAAAGACAAATCTGAATAACTGAAAGGGAAATTGAAACGTCTTGCTTTGGAATATGAGTCCAGTGTCCAACCAATGCGTCACTTGCTTGGTCTGCATTTACTAAACGCAAGTTGTGAATAATGTATTGTTCTGTAGCTCCAGGAAATCTTAAAGTCAAACAGAGGCATTTCAGGGACATTATAAATAAAAAATATAACCCCGACGTCGTATCGGAACCTTCTATACGTCTTCGGTTGAAAGAGCAAATAAAGAAATGTTCCAAGGTTAAAGAACAGTAAATCTTGTCCACTTAGAAAAGAGCTTGTAGCTATGCTTGAAAAGAGTTTATCGACCTATTTCAAGAGGAGCTATGGTGGAACTATAATTTTCATCTATAGGTGCCAGAAAAAGCCTGCTAACCGACGAAATGCAGCTTACAAAATTTAAACTACTAAATATTAAGTGGGGAATCTAGCAACGCACTACAGCTCCCAACGTATCGCTCTCGTATCGACTTCGAGGACAAGTTTAGCCTAATGTTACACAGAGACATTTAATCAGTCATCTCACCTTGTTCCGTTCGCGGATGGAACGGGAAGAAACTCCAGTATGTGGCACAAAGAGTTGTAAGCCTACAATCTACCAGGAAATTCATATTGCATTGTAGAGTGTGAATGCAACGTGGATGTAGATAAATCAGCTTCTAACAAAGATTCCCTATAACGTAGTATATAGATATTGCGATAATATCACTTTAAGTAAGCAAACAACATGAAAGGTGAATTTCGTGTCCTAGAATGTATATGCGGTATAGTTGGTACAATACCTAAAAGTAAATCGCAAAAGATGCTATCCTTTAACTTCACTATTTAGTTTTTCAGCGTATTATATTTTCTAGTTTTCCCATTTTTAATGACGACATAAAAGGGCGACTGCCATTAAAAGGAGGGACAACAATCCACGCTTAGAAATCATATTTAAACACTATGTAGGCCACACAATACTTAAAAATTGGAATAATTCATGAAATGCGTTGTGCTCGCCATGAAAAAGCGTAAGTTGTGTAGTAACTTTACTATTTAAATCGTTAACGAAACAGATGTTGATTTTCTAAAAACATTATTTATAATGGATGAAATGAAAGCGGAGAATGATAAGCCTTTAGGTTTTTTACAAATGTTTAATAGATGTAGGGACTAGAAATGAAATTGAAGATGATGATGTTACTGTGCAAACATGTGGTTTGATGAATGAGCCTTCAACATTCATTGTTTACATTCTGAATGTAACACATAAGCAGGAATCCTATCGAAACAATGTAATAAAAGTGTAGAATGACCAGAGAAGTTATTTTACAAATTTTAAACTTATCTTTCCAAATTTGCTTTGAAACTCTGATATTCAAATTAATGTCACAATAAAAGCATTACCTGAACTTCAATACTTCGACCAACTGACTTGATGAAATTTACATCTTTGGAAACTTGTACAGTAACAAGACTGCAGCTTTCAATAATACAAAACTTAATTCTATGTTTTCCTTGTTTTTCCCACAAATTTAGAAAAGTCAAGAATTTTTATTCTGTATCTGCATCCTCTTCGTCTCTACGCGTTCACATCTTTATGATTTTGAAGCGGTACGGTACGCAAAATTATGTTCCAGAAGTAACTGGTAAGCATATTGTTGAACTGCTGTCGGGATTTCAGAAGCTTTTATTCTTATATCTAATAACGCTAAGTTTATGTGTTTGTTTGCACAAACAGGCTTGTTTAGCAGAGCCATCGCCATGGGCGGCTCTCCGCTGAACCCTTGGGCTTTCAACCACTCTCCCCGGCATGCCGCTATGATCTTCAGCGAGGCTTTACCCATTGACAGCTCCTGGAATTACAGCCACGTGGCCGAGGATTTGCGGACCCTCCCAGTGGGCGATGTGGTCGCTAGACTGCCAGAGGCTTACCAGGTACTGTCTGCAACTGGCCACTTCAATAGGACAGTACTATTCCTGCTATTATTCCAAACACTAACTGTAAGTGGCTTCAGCTCCTCCGCCGAGAATGTTCTCAGCGGCCGTACAATGAGTGTATCACTTACGTCAGGGTATTTAGGCCCAATATTAATAAACAGTATCTATTGGCTGTAAGGTTATTATTACTACAACTTCTGATGCCCTGGGTGTGTCACATTCAAAAACAATGTGGATAAATAGAAATTAAAAGCCAAGTGGACTGAAATGGAAGAGCTGTGAAGCTATGTTACCAACATGGCGCCTATTTTGGGACCCGCCATCATGGATGTTTGCTAGAGGGCACCATGGGTACCATGAACGTTCACACAAGCTCATCCATTCCGTTTCTCAAACATGTATGCATACTTCAGAACGTCATGAGAACTATGGTGCGCCATCGAATAGGTCTGGTGAGCCTTCAGTCTTGACAATAAAAAGTAATACAAAGAACTTAATTTTTTGAAGCACTGTAAGTGGTTTTCAACAAATTAAGTTCTGTTTGATTAAACAGTGCATCATTTCAGAATAAAAATACCTGTAAAGTGATTAAACCCACTATTTAGAAAAGCATGTTGGATGTAGGGCCTACACTACATTCCGTAGTATCTAGTGCATTGTTAGACACAACATATCGTTGTAAAGTATTATAAGTGAATGTAACAGAACTACATAAAGAACAGACCGTTAAATTGATAAAAAGTTTTCATTGTTTTTTGTTGACAAATGTGTAATTTATATTAATGAAGTTTAACCAATGAGCCAAAGTCGATTTCATAGCAAGTAGTCCTAACTCTAACGAACTATGTTGTGTCACTGTGATGCGTAGAAAACTTTTCATTGTCCTCTGTGTGTAACACGATTTTCAGCTTCAGCCACACATATCCTTGTAACGACGCTTGATTTCTCGAAAACGTCGCTCAATTTTTACTGAATAATTCTCCTTAGGAGCTGAAATGGAGTAAAACAGTCACCTAAGACAGCGTCTTGAATTGCTTTCAGAGCATTCATTTCTGTCCTGTATCAGCTGACACGGCATTGATATTCATGTCTGACTATCTATTAGATCTCTTTTCAAGCTCTGCCTTGGGTGAACTAGGATAACTTCACAAGAAACTGAAATTTTCATTCAATTCAGCCTCATATCAATACGCGAGGCTGGTTATAACACAGTCCAAACTAATGTAAAAAGGCGTTTGAATCTATATTCAGGAGGGTGCTCCAGTATTTCTAACAGAACAGATGTTTTTCTTCTCACCATGAAATACAATACAACTAAAAAACGAAATTAAACCGACGTTTCTTATATTCACACATTTAAAAAAAATTAATTTGAAAAATCGTAGCTTCTGTTCTTTATTTTCTTTTTTGTGTTTCCATGAAATTGATGCCCATCTCAATCGGATAATTCACGACGATTAGTGTACAAACTAGGTGTAGAGTATTGACATCTTTATTTACGTCACTGTGAAGAATCTGTCTTAAGGAACCTATCACTCGAATCAAAATGTGCAAATATATTTTTGTTTTACTAGAAAAGAGTAGTTTGATCCCTGAATCACAGTTTTTGCTATTTGATCGATTCGTCTATTGGTTGTGCTTCACGATTCATTGTAATGACTGTTTAAATTTTTGATTTAGAAGCTTAAGGCGACAGAACAAGGGACAAGAGCCATAAACGATATTTCGCTTTTCCTAAAGGCACACACAACCTGCCATGTACAAAAAGATTTGAAATAATTCTGAAATTCCAGTACGAAGTTTTGGCTTCCTATACTTGGACATACATAGCGCTAAGAAAGATACAAACAGAACAAATTGCAGTCTGTTCTTGTAGTCGCAATTCAGCTTCGTCAAAGAACATAAGCTTATTCAATACATAAATGGTTCTCGCCATACACTTTATATGAAACATCCCTTTGGAGCACGGAAAAATACTCCATGAAGTGGTTTTTCGAGGAGGTAATTCGTTGTTAATCCAAATACTATCAACACAATCGCCTCATATATTTTATGACTGCAAGGTAAATACAAGAAATCTTTCTTCCTTTTCAAAATGTTTGCAGTAAAAAAAACGCATCTGTAAAAGGGCCCGTAATTTATGCTGTTGTGACAGATACTAACGACTTAACAAAAAAGCTATTCAGTACGAGTTTCATGGACAATTATTTCCTGCTCTTTGACGTAGTGAGAGAAACGACCAAAGTATGCTTAAAATTATGGGCTTTGAAATAGCGTGCATTTTTCTTTTATTTTATTTTCAAATACATATATGTGTTAAAAATATCTTTTAAGTACATTTATACGTAATTTGCTGATTTGTTGTATCTCATGTTTGTTTCACTCTCGTTTGTTAAGGGTTGCCTGTGCTAGCTTACAAGTTCACTTTCTCAAATAACTGATGACTGATTTTATGCATGTATCCTGCGGCGCTTTTCAGCTGCTGAACGGTCAAAAAACCGGTTCCATTTTTCGATTCTAAAGAACTTGAAAGCAATAATATTTGCTGATGAGACAAGGTTTTGAAAAAATGTCTTGTTCCCTTTCACTTGCTAAGCATACTGATCTAGCTGCTGCCGTTGCTGATACAAACCTTCTTAATTTTAGTACGTACTTTCTCAGCTCCTACGTTAGAAGTCGTTAATTTTCCAACTAAATTTTCATACATGACGCATTGATGCGTAGTTAATTTATACACCAGCAACTTGTAAAGGACAACAACTAATGTTCCAGTTATTTCATGTTAGTACTGGCCACACAAATATATATAATTTTCAGTAAACGAAATGAAAACCAATACATTGTACTTGTTACAACTATAAGCTCACCTCGAAAGTGACTGACGATCATGGTTGTCCGCGCTGGGTCGTAAACAGTTTCCATTCAGCTTGTTCTGGGCTCTCTCTGCCTATGTCGAGGCCACTCGCGCGTCACATCACCCGACTAATGTGATGCGTTCTGAGAACACATTTAGCTAAGGAAATCGAAGTAAACAGCCTGTCTACGTTAGGTAATCAATGAGTTTATCAAGCAGAAGTAATACTTGTGCATACTTGATATTTTTCGGGAAATTTATCTAAAAACCGTATAGCACGCAAAGAAAGGAACGGTGAATGAATAAAAAGGAACTGTTCGCAGAAAGGAGCGATCAACATTGAACTAGTTCTCAAAGATGAACGATTTTGGCCATGTCTAGCGGGTGAGATACAGTACGGCAGGGGTAGGGAAGGTGTAGTGGTGTTTGTGGGAGCATGCAGGGATGTGGTGGAGACAGGGTAGAGCTGCTAAGCGTAATAGGGAGGTTTGGGGAGGGGCGCGGAGTAGGGTAGCGGGAAAGGAGAGAAGTAAAAAAGGAAGAAATGTCTAGTGGGTACACTGGGAGAATAGAAGGTTGCCGAGTGCTTTAACTGGGGCAGGGAAGGGTGTAACCGCTCAATATCATTCAACACGATCACGACGACACCCCTCGATCGACGTTAACACTCGTGGTGTCACTCGCCTTCATACATGGCAATGGATGTTTGAAAATTCGTGACGCTAGCTCAATGGTCGTCAATTGATGTAAATGTATTTCCCGGCTGACTTTTAATTCAATTGCTGCCACGGGGGCGAAGAGAAAGATAACATCCTGGTGGTACCAGCATTATGCGTACTTAGATGTCCGATTAATCTGAATGGTTTGCAATGATCCAGCGATTCTATTCGAACTCTATGCTGATGTACCGACAAGGACCATTTTCGCAGATAAACATCCAAGTACGTAATGGATGTTCAGTTTCTCAATATAGTTCGTCGCACTCACACATTATACATCCGCTGTAAGAATAATTTCACGCACTTACATTTTTGGTGTCCCACAATATTGGTTGGCTAAATATTATGACGATACGTTGCATACAACTTCCACAGATATTGTTTATCATGTAGTCAAGACTACGTAATGAAGCCAAAATCGTGGGTAAAATTGAAAAGTAGTTTGTTTATTAA
Source organism: Schistocerca serialis cubense (assembly GCF_023864345.2). Classification (NCBI taxonomy): domain Eukaryota; kingdom Metazoa; phylum Arthropoda; class Insecta; order Orthoptera; family Acrididae; genus Schistocerca; species Schistocerca serialis. The sequence continues at coordinate 726,369,454 of NC_064639.1, read as the reverse complement.
CACTTCTCTTTTCACTAATTAAATATGAAATATGAATCGGGATTGGAGGTGATGATCCTATCCTTTTTTAGTATTTTAGGTCCCCGTTAATTAAAATCTGGTAGTTAATAAGCGAACTATTTTTTATGCTGGCGCGTTGTTTGTATCAGTTACCCCCCGCAACCGTCCAAGGATAAGATTCTCTTAATATTCCGCGCACACGCGTTTCACAATCTCATAAAATGCAGAATTACGTAACCTATAGCTTTCCGTTGCGCACAACTTTCGTGGGTTCCACAACCATAATACTTTCCCAAGAGTATTTTTACCAGCTAACACAAAGTTCAAATTATGTTGTCGGATTCATTTTTACTCCACCCGACAATAAACGTCTCTGATCACTTCGTCACACGTAATGCATTTTAAACGTGCTTGAAGAGTCTCTAAATAATCTCCTTAACGAATTTCGCAGTCGCGAACCACTTTTTCATCGATTAGCCCGATCGCGATAACTGAAGGTAGAGAGCTCAATAATGTGTTACATGTTCTTTTATATGTATTAAAAAACAAACGCGCCCCTATATCTTTCTGTCCCACTTGGTCTTTGCTACTTTGCTTTTTATTACTTTTCATTTTATTGCTTCTTAGTAATACTGTGCAGTTATTAAAGTTTCGTATTACTTTCCCCTTTTTGATTCTTCCCCGATTTTAATCAATATGATGCTAATTGACACGCCTGCCCGTGAAGTACCGTTATAAGAGGATAGGCAGACGAAGGACAGGAACTAGCGAAGGTTGAGGTTTGGGGGTATCGAAATGTAGGTTATATTGCGGGAAGACTTACTGTCTGCACAATCCAGAATATCTGGTGTTGGTACGAAGGATCCAAATGGCTACAAAATATTTTAGGTGAAGGAGGTACTAACATCCCCACTATTTACAAAATTTAATGTTGGATAATTAAAATCTCCTTGAATGATGACAGTAAATACAGCCATTGGACGCTAGGTCCATGGAAGAAAACCACTGATAACTTGCAACGCCGTCTGGACCGTTAACATCCTGCTTCCAGCATTCGAGCAGGCACTCTGGCTCCGTTTCGAATCCGCTCGGTAGTTTAACGAGGGCCAGTGTGCCGACTAGCCTGGATGTGGTTTTCAGGCGCTTTCCCACATGTCATTAGATGCATTCAAACGTTTATAAACCATTCAAAAGGGGTTGCAACAGGAAGGGCGTCCAGGCGTCCTGTAAAATGTCACATCTGATAATAACCATGTCAACCCCAGGTATGTGCGCGATGAAGGGCAAAAGGGAAAGAAGAAGATTGACACATGTTGACGACAAAGTAGGAATAAAGGCAAAACCATATGCAGAGATGCGTCCCACAGCTCATCATGGCACCCATTCAGTCAGGTAATAGGAGTCTGCTCATATGGAGGATAGCTATAGATGTTTTAAATGTCTGCACCAAATTCTTCAAAGTGGTGGAAGGGGGAACCTGAGAAAGCAAGCTCTGTGTACTGGCTGCCACAGGCAGGTTGAACAAGCTGCCATTTCCTCAAGCAGTTCTGACTTTACACATGTGCTTACTAGTTTATCATGGTACAACACGACAATCACTTGGTAACAGCAGTTCAGGTCGCCAGTGTTGGCAACGACTAGATACAAAACACTCATGGCACAGAGCCAGCCCGCTTGCATTAGCTTCAGTCGATCCTGAACCAGGGGGCACTCAGTCAGGACTGATGAACAAACTATACAGGTGAGGTGACAGAACCCTGGTGTATCTGTCATGATCTCTTACCGTGACCGATACAGAAACCTACTGCCTGATTGTGTTTACTCGTCTGCTTGCCTGTAGTATCCCACAGGTGATCTATACCTTCAGGTCACCTGGCCTCAGTCATATCGAATACACGTCGGTTGCCATCAACACACATCTTGGCCATCTTCATCAGAACGTAGTACATGCCGGATAGTATTAGCTGTCTCGTCTTTCAATTGCTCATGAGTATTTCACCGAGCATCAGCTTCGAAACAATAATAATTATTCACGTGTAAAAAAATTAAAACATTGGGGAGGACATTGCAACTGGAAATCGATGATAACCATGCAAATATAACTAGGCTTTTCAACATTAACACTGCAGAATAGCTGTAACTGAGCCACCCCATTATCCTGAATCATTTTCGCAGGAATGGTACCCAGATGTGATCCAACTGTTTGTGCCAAGCATCGAACCAGCATCCTCGGGAGCCTTCATGATGGACACGCCATGGTCGGTGCTGGAACACGGTCTCCCTAACGCTGTGCCCTTCCTCACAGGCAGCACATCAGCTGAGGGGAAGCAGCTACTGAAAGGTAAGTAGCCCACCACTGCTGCTACAGCTCTGGGACTGCCCAGAAGGCCAGAGAACAAAAGAATTATCACACATAAACTACAGTTTTTTCATGTCAGCCAAGATATCTTCACTTCCAGTTCCCAAGTTGTACAGAGACTATAGATTCAGGAATAGACAGACACATACCTCCAGTAGGTCCTGCTGCTTAACTTTCATAAATGGGATAGCACAGTGAAAAAAAATAGTTACAGTACTGTAAGCGTTCTGTCGCGTAGTTCAAGTTTTCTCCACTAGATGGCTCTGCAGTCATGGTACTGCAGTCTTGTACATAATCCAAATATGCTCCTCCCCACTCCCCTTTCTGCCCACCCCATCCTTTCCCCTTCTCATCCTCTCCCCCTTACCTTACCCTTCCCCTCACCTGCCCCTCCCTTGCGCCGTCACCACACTCCACACTATATGACAAAAATTACAAAAGAGTCTAAGATAGTACAACTATCCCAGATGTGGTTTGGAACCCCTCACGCTGCCCAACATTCTCCAGCTAAACTCAGCACAGTATTAAAATAAAGTAATCCAATAATATTTTAGTTTCAATAAGTTAATAAAATAAATAAAAAGTATTCCTTGCACAGGATATCTCTCTTACAAAGTAATATGGTAATACTGTGTGGAATTTTGTGCATACCTTCAGTGACAATTTAAAAAAATACATGGACTTTGTAAAATGATGGCGAAGATGTTCTCCCTTTATTATTTCCTATAAAAGATCGTTTAGCATCTGCAGGTTTAGTTGTAAGAAATATGTAATTTTTTATGAAGAATTAGAACGAGTGTACGACACCCTCTCCATAATTCGTTAAAAACCAGTATTTACTTATACAGTGTAATTAACAAATTACTGATCCATTAGTAACTGAATATGAATTTTACTTTAAATAATATTCTGCAGAACTTCAAGAACGCGAAATGAAATCAGCTGTCACTTTTATGTTCACGTTGCTTGTCTTCACCAAAAGATGGCTGCACTGGTAAAATGTTCAAACTGCAATTGCTGTACCACAGTTTGGGTCACAACATAGGTTCAGATTAATTATTTACCACATATATGAGGCTTGTCAAATATCACAATATTCTAAAAGTCTGCAAAAATGCATCAGCAACGCAAAAATGTGCAATGTTTGCATCGAGTATCACGATGTTATTTTACACACACATTCGTCACATTAGTGTCTAAAACATCACTGTGAACTCTTAAGTATGCCATCTCAGTGCCTAAACACATATGGTTTAAGAAAAGTAACAGACAGATGACATTTAAAGTTAGGCCACAAAAATCGAAACTAGCCTGACCAGAATAAAATCCTAGGCAAACACACAAACATATAGGCATCTGAATGTAATTATTTATGGATACTCTACAAGTAACATCCCATTTTTTTCCGTGAATTTAGGTGGAGCGAAGAAAATGGTTCACTAGAAAACATATAACATGACTAAAGACAATCACAGAGATGTAACATTTCCAAGGGCAATACACACAAACACACACACACTCACACACACACACACACACACACACACAGAAAGAGAGAGAGAGAGAGTGAGAGTGAGAAAGGGCGAGGGATAGAGAATACATTCGTAATCTGGGTCTTTATGTTCCATGATTCGTAATTTCTTTTTCGCATAGCTCGCTGTTTATTTTATTTTACTGCTGCTCGCATTGACACATGATAACACAACTTATCACTCTGTTGACTAAAACAGCAACGAAGGAATAGTTATGGACTCATAATCCTAAAGCAACAATGGAATGCTACAAAACTCTTAGTTGTTCAAATGGTTCAAATGGCTCTGAGCACTATGGGACTTAACATCTATGGTCATCAGTCCCCTAGAACTTAGAACTACTTAAACCTAACTAACTTAAGGACATCACACAACACCCAGCCATCACGAGGCAGAGAAAATCCCTGACCCCGCCGGTAATCGAACCCGGGAACCCGGCCGTGGGAAGCGAGAACGCTACCGCACGACCACGAGATGCGGGCTCTTAGTTGTGGTTGGCACACTTTATACATAGGAGTACACCCTCGAAGGTTAACCTTTAAGTTGGATTTGCAGCAGTGCTCATGCGTGATCAATTTCTATGTATTTAGATAAATTTAATATCTGATACAAAGATCTAATTACCTATAACTTAATTAAGTAGTGCTGAAAAGTGAGCTGGGTGTATTTTAATAAGTTATGAAAGGATCTTACAGTTTGAAAAGTGTGGTACAGCACCAAACTTTGTCGTTAATGAGTGGTGCTTAACCTGAAGTTTTTACCAGTTACGTTAATGTGCAAAATGCACGCATCTGAATAAGTAATGTAGACGGTTTAGATGTGGAAAATATATAATTTCATTGTCCGTTATACTTACAAAATGACCGAGCGAGGTGGCGCAGTGGTTAAACACTTGACTCGCATTCGGGAGGACGACGGTTCAATCCCGCGTCCGGCCATCCTGATTTAGGTTTTCCGTGATTTCCCTAAATTCTCCAGGCAAATGCCGAGATGGTTCCACTGAAAGGGCGCGGCCGATTTCCTTCCCCATCCTTCCCTAATCCGATGAGACCGATGACCTCGCTGTCTGGTCTCCTTTCCCAAACAACGCACAACGCACGCACTTACAAAATGTGCAAAATCTTTCATATTTCGAAAACAATATTCATTTATTTTGGTCGAATTTTCGTAGAGATTCACATTATACTTGCATATTATAGTAAGCATGCAAGCTGTGTGTATTTTAATAGGTAAGACACACAATGTGGTGTGTGTGTGTGTGTGTATGTGTGTGTGTGTGTGTCCGTGCATTTGTATATTTGTTTGTACTCCATAAATCACAAATAATTTTATCAAAGGTTTTACTTTCTACATATTGACCCTTGGGAATGTTACACTTCTGTTACCATCTTTGCTTGTGTGTATATAAACGAAGCAGTCATTCTAAAATTTTAAGTATATTTGACAATAAAACCCTGTCTACATTCCTTCCCGAAATCGCATTTTGCTGTTGTCTGCGAGAGTGCGGTGTTTTACGTAGAATATTTTTATTCTATGTTGTTGTTGATTACAGGGAACAGAATCTGTAAATGTTTAAGAGAGACTGATTCGTAAACGGTTTGGAGAGCAATACTTCCGATTGCAGTAGTTTGTTTCATACTTAACCTTGACTAAGTCAATCATTTGCAATAACTGCCGATCAGTATCATAGATTATCTTGTGGTAGTGATACATTAGCTTGGCCCTTCCAGAATTGGTGGTGAAAAACGAGTTGTTACACCTTGAATATGCCTAAATAATTACGTTCAGAAAGCCTATTTGTTTGTGTTTTCCAAGTATTTTATCCTGATCGGGCTAGTTTCGATCTTTTAGACCAAACTTTAAATGTCAACTGTCTGTTATTTTACTTAAACCATGTACGTTCCATACTGAAATTGCATACTTCAGAGTTCACAGTCATGTTTCAGAAACCAATTTTCCGAATATGTGTGGAAGATAACGTCATGATACTTGAATTAAACATCGTTATACTTGACTTAACATTGTGATACTCGACGTAAACAATGCACTTTTTTGAGTTGTTGATGCATTTTTGCAGGCTTTTAGAATATTGTGACGTTTAACAAGCATCATAGATGGGATAAATAATTAACTGGAGCCTCTGTTGTGTCTTTCACTATGGTATAGCAATTGAACTTTGAACGTTATACCATTGCAACCATCTGTTGGTGAAACCAAGCAACAGGAGCAGAAAAGCATCGGTTGTTATTATTTCGCATTTTTGAATTTTTAGGGAATATTATTCAAAGAAAACTCATGTTCGATTGCTATGCATGAGTAATTTGTTAGTTGCTTTGGATAAGCAGATATTGGTTTGCAACCATTTATGGAGACTATGTTATATACTCATTCTAATATTCCGTAGCGACTTATATATTTCTTCCAATGAAATTGCAGATGCAACTTGTGAGCCAGCACATAAAGTATTTTTTATATTCAGTAATGAACAGAAAAAACAGTTTACAATGTTTTTGCCGTCATTTTTTGCAATTCAGCTATTTATTAAGTGTGTGTGTCTGTGTGTGTTTTTATTTATTTATTGAAACTACATTCTGATTGGGCTAGCTCATATTAAGACTACATTGAGATTGGCGGGAGAGTGAAGGAAAGGAGGAGAAGAGGAGGGGAGGGGTTGCAAACCACAACTGGGCTGGTTCCACTGTCTCAAACATTTGCGTTTTTTTATTTTTTAAATTTTTTAAAATTTTCCATAGGCTGGGTATGGGTGGTGAACGAGATTATGCAAGGAAAGAGGGAGGGTAAAGGGAGAGGAGGGGGACTGGTTTTATGATGTCACATGGCTACTGAATCACTTCTGCAGCACCAACTAGTGGTGCAAGCTTGAACTGAGGACCAGAATGACCATAACCATAACACTAATAGTAATGCAGTGCGCCTTCCACTGCACTGGGTACACAAATTTGCCAACCAAATCTTAAAAAGTTACCTATTAATATATAAGTTTGCCCTCTGTCTGCTATAAAAGAAAACCTTTATGAGCACTGTAGTAATGTGTTGGCGTTCACTGCACTGTCTTGTGGAAATAAACCACCTTTAGAGGTGAATCATCCACAGAAAAACGCTAGTATCAGTACTCTCATTCAGTCTTGTGTTCCAGTATTGGTTAATGGAGAACTTGGTGTCTCGTATTACCAGTGTTTATCATTCCTTCACATCTTGCAAAGATTGATATAGCATATCAAAGGTTCCATACACATCTCAGAGTCATAAAAATATAGATTAGTGGTCAAGTAACATCGCTACCACATAGTTATTAAAATATTATCGTATTAGCTGTTGAACTATTTATCTCGCTAGCAGGCTGCATGTTCAGTGTTCTATCACAACGAAGAACCCCAACATGTGCTCTTTTATTGAAAAACGGCGTACTACTATGTCCTTCTTTAAGTGAAATTTTCTTTTAAAAGCTCTAGTATTAGATAAGTCCATAGATCGAATAAAGCTGTTGGATGGCGTTGTCTAGGATTAGTTTATCTTAAAGTAGATACATACAAATTTATCAGCATCAACGTGAGTGTGGGTCAGTGATGCGAGTGAACGGAATTCCCCTAGACTTGAACGACAATTTTTACTGTTAACTATTCCAGTATTACATCTTTTCTACAAATAATAATGGACAAAGTATACCACTAATTACTAAAACTGTGCACTTTAATAAATTATGGAACCTCGTACGTTAGATGGCCGCAATTACGACGATAACTTTGTGCAGATACATATTTGTAGGTACTACGTTTGTAACAGACCACATCTGAATGACAGTGCTTTGGGAATCCTGCCGTGTAGTTGTGTTTAACATTGTTTCTTCAATTATCTATCTTCTGAAGCGTAATTCTATATACAGTCTCCAGTACGAACATCACAAGAAAAAATTTTCTTGATTAATGCGAAGATTTCGAATAACTATTGTTTAAAACTGGCATTAAATTTTAAGGCTAACATTTGTTACGGCACGCGAATTTCATAGACGTGACTAGCTCATGTCGATATGTTCTGTAGAAACAGTTTCTTTGGAACTCGGACGACCTACTCTTTGTTTGCAAAGCCATATGCAAGTAATACATTCCAGCGAAGATATCAGTTGTGACGTATTTGAACTCCTACGAGAATTTCATCTTGTGTGTGAACATACCGTGCTAACCGTCGCTTGGAAAGAAAGGATTGCAGGATTAACTGAAGTATGCAAACCAAAAATCCAAAAATTTTAACTGTTTCACAACCCGCACTGGACTAGTCCCCAGGCTTGTGGAATTTTTGTCACGTTTCATTGCCAGATGGCAGCGAGGGTGCACAAATAAGAATAGTGTGAGCATCACAGGTTTGTTTTACCTCGGTTCGCAGAAGGAGTCATTTTTCTCACGCGCTATTTCCAAGTACAGCTGCTGAACAATCTTAACTATAGGACTGCAGTGCAGCCGCATTCAGTAAACAATGAACTCGCAAACTGCAGTTATGGTTCCGCATCAGCTTGGAATATTTCACAACAAATGATAATTCGTGCCCGACCAGGACTCGATTCCGTATTTCCTGCTTGTCACAAGTGGTTGCCTTAGAAACACTTTTTTTATCCTCGCATCCCTGAAATTACCTAAAACTACAAAAAAAGGGGGAGCTAATGCCACCGCCACTTTTACCTTAACCACATCAGCTATCCAAGCATGCTTCAAGAAACGGTTCAAATATCAGTTTGCCCTTGTGCTATAGCAAGGCAATGACGAGAGAGAGTAGCCTCTTACCCTGTGCGGGAAACACGGTAAACATAGTGGGATCACAAAGGCGAGTAGACAGCAGGACAATTGGAGATGTGGGCCGCTCCTGGAAGCGTGCTCGGACAGCCAGAGTTGTTCAGGCGACGGCTCGCGACAAGTGGGAAATCTGGGTTCGAGTCCTCGTACGGTATATATTTCTATTTGTTCGGAAACATTCTACGGCTGATGCAGAACCATAATCGCAATTTGCGAGTTCATTCTTAAACCTATAGGACTTATGTCTTTGACATATATGGGTTCTAGAATTTTGGAACGTGTTTTATGCTCCCGTACTATAACATATCTGAAGAACGAAAACCTCTGTAGGAGCGAGCATGGGCTGCGGAAACAACGATCAATGAAATGCAGCTCGCTCTATTTGTCCACGAGATCCAGAAAGCCGCAGACAGCGGCGCTCACGTTGAAGCCCAGTTCCTTGACCAGCAGAAGGCATTCGATACAATTCCGCACTACCATCAAATGACAATTTTCGAGTGTGCAAAATATCAAACCGCCTGTGTAATTGGAATGAAGAGTTTCTAGCAAACAGAACACAGCGTGTCATTCTCAGACATAAAAGTACTGTGAACAACTCCAAGGGAATGATACAGGACCATTAATTTTCACAATATAGGCCTCTACAAGTGCCGTAGTAAATAACTTTGGAAGGTCCATGAGATTTTCCTAAGACGATGCTCTTATGTACAGATAAATCGCAGTGCCGGACAATTATAGCGAAATACAGGAAGACCTGCAGAGGGTCGACGCTTGGTACAGGTATTGGCAGAAATGTAACATGTCAGGCAGAAAGATCCGTTATTGTATGGTTCCAAGATTGAAGAACAGTCACTGGAAGCGATATGAGTTGGAAGGACCACATAAGACTAATCGCAGGTAAGGCGTATGTCAGACAGATTCACTGGATGAATCCTCAGGAAGTGCAGTCCACCCACTGTCGTCTGACCAATATTTATATATTGCTCTGGGATACGTACTAGGTAGGACTGACAGAGGAAATAAAGCAGATCCAAAGAAGAGCAACGCGTTTAGCCACAGGTTTATTTAGCAAGCATGAAAGCATCACAAATATTCAGTCAACTCCAGTGCCAGACACTGTAAGAGGGGCATTCTGCATCACGGTTTAGTTTATTCTTAAAGCCCCAAGAGCATGCGTTTCTAAAAGAGTCAAGCTATATATTGTTCCTCCTATACCTCGCAAGAAGATCATACAGATAAAATTAGACAGATTCGAGGTCACACGGAGGTCTACCAACATTCATATTTCCGGCAAACGATTCGCGACTGGAGCAGGCAGGTACTTTCGGCCACACGCCGTAAAGTGGCCTGTGAAGCGTGGATGTAGATGTGTCCTGTCTGTCTTGCAATTAAGAGTGTATGTCGAGTTTTTAGGTAAGTGCTGTGGCGCTGCCAGGCGGGAACATTTGTGTGCAGTGTTGCATCTTTCGCTTGCAGTGGCCAGGCTGGCTGCACTGCAAGACAACTTCCCGCAGCTCGTGCACCCCGCGCTACGCCGCGCCTCCGAGACCACCTGGCTGCGCGCCGCACCGCTGGTGCGCTCCTTCTACTTCGGCGACGACTCCATTGGCAGCGCCGCTACCGAGGACGTACTCAACGTGAGTCCACTGCTTGCCAACTGCGCCTTCAGTCTTCGCGCACCTGATCAATTATAGTGCTGCTCCACACTTGTGAGGCTAGAACTGCTAAAATGTCGGAACCATTAGGGAACGTACTGCTAATCTGGAGCGGATGTTACGAGTAGAACAACCTCTCGCCAATCCCCTAATACTGCTACGAGGGTTGGATAAGAAGTACTGGCAACAATGCCGTAACGTAAAGGATGTGCGGCAAATGCTGTGCGCTCCGTCTGTAGATTACTGCGAAAGGTCAGTTGAAGTAGTGCAGTGAGCGGCGACAGCTATGTGCGTGGTGTCTGAATGTGCAGGAGGCTAGTTCAAGCACCCTAACAAACGGTCACTGCAGGCTACCTTTGTCCCGCACTGAGAAGAAAGTCACTTGTTGACCAGTCTAGTGTGGTAGTTGAAGATAGCAAAACAAAAGCCGAAGACCGGCCGCTGTGGCCGAGCGGTCCTAGGCGCTACAATCGGGAACCGCACTGCTGCTACGGTGGCAGGTTCGAATCCTGCTTCGGGCATGGATGTGTGTGATGTCCTTACGTTAATTAGGTTTAAGTAGTTCTAAGTCCAGGGGACTGATGACCTCAGATGTTAACTCCCATAGTGCTTAGAGCCATTTGACCCAAAAGCCGAAGTTTTAAATTTCACGTTCAAGAAATCGTTGATGCAGGAGTAACGTACAAATATACCATTGTCTGATCCGTATGGACGGCATAGTAATAAGCATCCCTGGTGTAGAGAAAAAAAGTAAAAGAGCTGAAAACAAATAAGTCACCAGATCCAGATGAATCCCAGTTCGGTTTTTCAGAGAGAACTCTACGGCGCTGGCTCCCTACCTAGCTTGCTTTTATCGCTGATGTCTCGGCCAGCGCAAAGTCCCAAACGACTGGAAAAATGCACTAGTGACTCCTATATACAAAAATGGCAAAAGAGCATACCCGGAAATTGCAGGCCAATATCCCAGTGCGGAATCCTTGAACATTTTCTCAGTTCTAATATATTTCCTTGAGACCCAAGAAGCTTTTGTCCACAAATGAGCATGGTTTTAGAAAGCATCGCTTGTGCGAAACTCAGTTTGCCCTTTTCTCATTTGAGAACTACGGTAAAAGAACAACAGGCAAATTTCATATTTCTAGACTTCCGGAAATCGTTTGAAACGGTACCTCGCTGCAGGCTAGGCTGTTAAAGGTACGAGCATATGGAATAGGTTTACAGATACGTTAGGGCCTCGAAGACTTCTTAACTTGCAGAACCCAGTGTGTTGTCCTCGATGGCGAGTGTTCATCAGAGACAAGGGTATCGTCAGGAGTTCTCCAGGGAAGTGTGATAGAATGACTGTTATTCTCTGTATACATAAATGACTTTGCGGACAGGGGGGGGGGGGGCAGTAATCTGCGGTTCTTTGCTGATGATGCTGTGGTGTACGGTAAGACGTCGTCGTTGAGTGACTGCAGAAAGATAAAATGACTTAGACAAAATTTCTAGTTCATGTGATGAATGGCAGTTGGCTCTAAAAGTAAAAAAAAAAAAAGTAAATTAATGCGGATGAGTAAGAAAAACAAATCCATAATGTTAGTACTGCCCTGCTTGTCACAAAAAGTGTTCAGATGTGTGTGAAATCTTATGGGACTTATCTGCTAAGGTCATCAGTCCCTAAGCTTACACACTACTTAACCTAAATTATCCTAAGGACAAACACACACACCCATGCCCGAAGGAGGATTCGAACCTCCGCCGGGACCAGCCGCACGGTCCACGTGTTTGTCACAGTCATGTCGTTTATATGGGCGTAACGTTGCAAAGCGACATGAAATGGAGCGACCGTGTGAGGATTGTGGTCGGCTTCGGTTTACTGGAAGAATTCTAGGAAAGTTCGGTTCATCTCAAAAGGAAATCATATATAGGACGCTACTGCGGCCTATTCTTGAGTACTGCTGGAGTGTTTAGGATCAGTACCAGTTAGGATTAAAGGAAGGCATCAAAGCAGCTCAGAGGCTGGCTGCTAGATTTGCTACTGGTATGTTCGAACAACACGCAGATATTACAGAGAAGCCTCGGAAACTCAAATGTGAGTCCCTATAGCGACGGCTACACACTTTTCAAGCAACGCTATTGAGAAAATTCAGAGAACCAGCCTCTGAAGCTGACTGCAGAATGATTCTAATTTCTCCAGTATACGCAGCGAGTAAGGAACTCGAAGACGAAATACGAGGAATTAGGGTTCCTACGGAGGCATGTATAAGATTGTTTTTCCCTCGCTGTATATGGGAGAGGAACAGAAGGTAATAACCAGTAGTGGTACGGGGCAGATCTCAGAATATCTATGTAGACGTAGAACTATCTTTTGTTTGGTTAACTCTGTCACTTTTTGCACTGTGTCCCATTACACTTCATGACAATGCACAACGCCACACGGCAAATCCGATAATGGAACATCCACTGTATTCATCCGATATGAGTCCTTGCGACTATGATCTTTTCGCCAAAATGAAATAATCTCTTCGTGACACCCGCTATAACACAAGGGAAGGCATCATCCGTGCCATAGGGCATACTTGCGAGACATCGACAGCCATGGGCGCGCTGAAAGTGTACGACGCCATCCATCTGTGTGTGTGGGTGGGGGGGGGGGGTAGGTTGTCAAGATGTGATTGTATTGAGGGCCTGTAATGTCAGTTAAGTCTGGTATGAATTATAACTGTGTTGCCACTACAGTTTATCCAACTCTTGTATACGGAAGTTGACGCTTCGCCCACGAGCCGTGACACAGCCGTATATATATAGTGAGCAAACGTTCCAGTAAGGGAGGCAAACGAGGTTAGCTCGGTCCTGAGTTACACTCGCGAGCAAGCATTTAAACAGTCTCCTACTTGCTTCGTTTTGCAGTGACTTCTGATGATATTCATACCATTCAGGGCATGCTGTAAATTGGTGAAGTTCAGCGTAAGATACAATTTCGGGTGGCTCTCATTAATAAATGAGAAATCGGGGTGCCATTATGATATATTTAATTTAATTAACTTCCATAAACTTTACAATAATGTGCTTCTGATTTTGATAAACGTAACTAAATCAAAAGAGGACAACGTGTATGGTTATAGCCAATGCGGAGGTCTTAGTTCAATTGTGTCTAAGCGCCTGCTAATTCAGCCGGTGCACAGCAAAATCTACTATGTAATTTTGTACTAACGGGTGAACTCTTCCCGTTTAGCAAAAGTGGAAGTTAACTACATTGCAGTGATGTAACAGTTATGGTCAATGACTGAGAGACTTCGCCTGGCATTTGTTGTATCAAAAATGAATTATTATTGCTAATACTTATAAAAATGAATTATTATTGCTAATACTTATAATAAAAGTTATGACTGTTTAGCGGCCCTTCTTCGGGTTATCCGCGCTCTGTACTTGAGCGTGCTGCGAGCAACCACGCACCAAAGGCTTAGCACAGCATATGCGTTGCCCAAGCTCTCCGTGTCTTATGAAAAGCCTCCTGTTGCAGTTTGGCTGCTACTGCTTGACAAAATACTGTAGTGACTCACACAAAATTTAATTAAAGAAATTACGAAAATGTGCATGATTATGGCAAGGTATGTCACTCTAAAAAATAGTAGATCGTGAGAGCCACAACTAATGCCCGTGATCCACGTTCCTTTTCAAACTACAAGGTTCTTTTTCAGTTCGTCGTAAACTCGTTAATGTTTATACGTAGTCCATTACAAAATCTCGTGGACTGAATTCATGTAATTTCCAACAAACAGTTTGAACGGACATCGTCTACGGTGTAAGTGGATTTGGTGGTAAAAGAAAGACTGACAGATGTGAATTAAAAAAACAGGTAAGTTCGCAATTATCATTTATTTAAAAATGATATTTGGTTTCGTCCTTTATGTAGGCGATATTCATATCTAAAACACCATATGACTCTGTAGTCATACGGTGCACTGAACAGCGGTGTGGTGCGTTGTATATGAAGGCGGCCACCATAAAAGCGGAAACCGGTCATAATTTTGAAAAAATTGTTATTGCGATCTTCACTGCTTTATTAATTGATAATCAATATAATTCTAAAAGTGTACAGTGTGCGTGCCGCTACCATTCAGAAACGAGTCCCAGTACGATCAAGTTGTGTGGTAGCCCTTTATCCCCCATTCAGGAAGAAGATTCCCTTTTTTAGCTGAAAACCGTGATTTTGAAGATATAAAGGCTGGGAAGTTTGGCCCTTTATACATTTCTAGAAAATAGTAGTTTGACAACTCTACTTACGACTTTATATTTTTACAAACATTATACACATGAACAACGATACATTACTAACTAAATTTTGTCACGATTATCTTTGGCTGTTGCATATATTATCTCTGGTGTATCTTTTCTTCGTATTCTAAAAGTACAGGAAAGTAATTGAGGCAGTATTTGTGTCTAAACTGGCCAAACAGGAAGAAATTTTAATGTCAGATATAAAGAACACATTAGAAAAAGCGAGAATGATCAGTCGAGCTTTTTTCTACACTTGAAAAATCAAAACCACACTGCCGGTACAATCGAAAATACTCCATGCCCTACACCGGATACCAAAATGTGTTCTAATGAACATTCTTGAAGAACTGGAAACCTAAATACACACGAGAAAATACCACTACAAATATTCAACGAGCATACAGAATTGAGGCACAAATACCACCTCAAATACTTTATTGAAGTTTTAGAACACGAAAAAGGATAAATCGGAATTAACATGTGCAACAACCAAAGATAATCGTGAAAAATTTATTTAATAAAATAATATCGCTGTTCATCTGTATAATTTTTGTAAACATATAACGTCGTAAGAGTAGAACTGGCAAACATTTTTCAGTATATTCACGTCATTTACCTTGTAATAAGACATTGACAATTATAAGTCAGTTCACTCATGTGGTAACATGAACGTCACATCATTTTAGATGTGAGTAAAATATAGTCGCTTTAATATAAATGACATTCACATTTATAAACAGTCTCACCAAAACTGTACTCGCAAGTACCTGATAATGGTGATAAACACAGAAACAGTGTGTCGCTAATAATGATTAATTATTATAAGCAGCTATTTTAGTGCATCTTTCGAATAATCTCACGCTTTCGTTCTAGTGGTTCAAAACAACTCAACTAATTTAACCAGCTGTCATCTTCTCCTCCGTCCTGTAATCTTGAACCCTTTTGTGCCATTTAGTCATCTGCTTTCATCATTCCCAGTCCTGCCATAACCCACAGTCTTCCAATGTGTTTCTATCGCATTACCATTTTTATTAACACTATTATTATTGCTCGAACTAAACCTACTAAGCACTGTCGCCTATAAAACCGGATCGACAATGCCCCGACATTTTGCACTACATTAACAACCTGTCTCTGATGCTCGCGTCGTCGACGAGATGTTACAGAATAACTTTCCTTCTTATTCTTAATCTTCTACAATGTTAACTTACTTACCTTTTACTTTGGCAGGTGTTTCCACTCGCATGTGGTTGCCTATTCTCAGATGCCACAAGATTTTATCCTAGAAATCTTCTCCCGATAGACTTTGGCTATAGTTCCACTCCACGTTCCACTCGGTCTCCCTCGGTTCCTTCTCCATGGCGGAGACCAGGTGAGCAAGCGCATCGGCCATGTTCTTCCTCCGTCTATCGGGCATGTCCGTACCAATGCTCGAGCATCAGTCCTATCTGTGACTGGTTCCATCGCATTTTATCTCCATTATTACGTATTCATTCCCCAGTCGATCAAAGCGAGTGCCCTCATGCTCCTGTCCATTTCAGCAGCCTCATTTTCTCCCCTTGTCTCTCGTTCAGTGTCCAACGCTCTCGCCCATATGTCAGAAAGCTTTAAATCACTCTCCGGAGCACTACTTTTTTAGTTCGTCTGTGTATGTATCGACTCTTTAAGATACCATTTAACGATCTGACAGCTACCCTCACTGAACTTGTACTGTTGGATAGTGCACTTCACAATGGATGATTTTATCGATTAGTAAACCCATATACTTGAACACTTCCACATTTTTTTCCCAGCCAAACTCAAAATCCGAATCCTCACCTTGCCGGCTTCAACAATAGGACATTCTGTTCTATCTATATTGACTGTTAGTCTCCATTGCTTATAAGCATGCATTATCTTTCTCATTTGATACAGGACATCATTCTTATCTAGAGCCATAAGTACCTCATCGTTGTCAAACAGTGATGAGTATAAACTTTGATGCTGTACTGCTACACCCACATTTCTTCACTGTCTTATCCGGTAACCAAGAACAACTTCTAATTACAGCTTAAATAAGGCTGGCGACATAGAACATCCTTGTCTCGTTTCTTTACTTGTTTTAAAACTTTCTATATACTACCACCAACCTTCACAATTGCCTAGCATTGGTGGTACATCCTTCTCGCCAACTCTATTAATGCACCATCCACTCCAACATTTTCCTGTGCTGTCCATAGTAACTTCCTTGGCACTGAAACATAGGCCTTTTCTAAATAAAAATACAGTGGAGATCTTAATTTTCGTGATTATTTTCTGTGACATATGGCGTTCACAAAAAATGTTATCAACACAGCTTTTCCCAGCAATAATACCCAACTGTTATTGAGACACAGAGACATGGACAGTCTTCCCCAGCCTGTGCTTTGCTATACTGCTGAACAACTTACTCACCGAATCCACTACACTAATATCCCCATAATTACTCGCATCTCTCCTGATCCCTTTCTTATACAGGGCAGTAAACTACCATATCATCCTTTTTGGGGTTATTCATCTCCTTGAGCCACTTCATTAAAAAAATAGTAGTTACTAGCGCTTCTACTACTTTACATCCTTCGTACTTCAACAATTAAATTACTATACCTCCAGGACAGGCTGCCTTTCCATTTTTTATTTTTTTTATTTTTGAAGGGCTTTCATTGTCAGCCGCCTTTTTCAAAGGATGGATCTCCACTTCAGCTCTTCTCGAAACTCTTCCCCAATAACAACGTGCTTAAATTTGGTCTTATTTCGCTCCTTTTTCCCCGAATTCTTGTTAGTTTTGTGTTTCTCGTCTAGTTTATGGCCGTTACTAGTTCCATGAATCAGTGATGATACGTTCATTTCTCGACTACCAAAACTGGAAGACAAAATATGCGTTTTAACAGCACTGTGATGACTGAATAGTGAAGTTCACAGTGTATTACCGAAAAAGAGCCCAGAAATTGCGGACAGCGTAACAGATGTTTGGAAACGTATTTTTAGATTATTTCCCCCTTCCAACCACTGTTTGACGCGTATGGTGCAGTACGCTGATGTGGGGTAGAGTCTTTTCGGAAGCCTCTGAGCTACAGTGTGGTTATAATAAAAGCCTCGCTCCTCAGCCAGTGTAGACTGGAAACTATTAGCAGTATGTGTACAAAGTCATAGGAACGACGTTCAGAGTGCGCGAAGCAGTATTTGCGTTGTTAATAGAGTTAGTATCATGACTAGACGTTAGGCGCCGGTACTAGTACGGCGATGCAGGGTTGAAACACAAGCATCAGTGGGCATTACAACTGCAGACAGACAACAGGGATCTGGACAAGATGAGCGGGGCTTTACTCGTAAAGATGTTTTATCAAATCATCAGTAGTGCTGCTCCTCTTCGCTACTATCGACAATTCAAAGGAATACGGAGAGGTCTGGCTCCATGGGAACTGCTCCTGGGAAAGGCCGACGGCCAATTGCACCACAGATTGTTGAAGTTAGTGTTGCCATGGCTGAGAATTCTGTACGCAATGTGCGCTCTTCAAGCAGCGAGCGAACTCTGTCACGACAGCTGAACTTTCCACGGCCCACCGTCCGAAAAGTGCTGCGAACATTTTGAAATGGTCTCTCTAGTGCAGTTCCAGGCTGTAGCGGATGCAGATGGTCGTCACATTCAGCAATATTTGTAACCTGGAACGTAAACGCGGCACGCAATTAACACATGTTACCATCTCATGTGGAAACTAAATGTGTTTCTTTCAACTGTTTATTCGTTCAGTCTTTTCCACATGTTCTCACAAATATTTCCACAGAGTTTCATTGTTCTACTATCACTCGTTTTCCATGGGGCCCTCTCAAGTGGCGAAAGTTTAATTATTACCGCTATGTTCATCACACCCGTCGCTGAGTTACTGTTGCAACATTTTTGATCTACCATCATTGTGTTTGCAATTTTTAAATGATTTACCAGTAGCTGCTGTTGATGTTGTCGTTGTTGTCATTGTCTTCAGTTCAGAGACTGGTTTCATGCAGTTATCCATCCTACTCTATCCTGCGCAAGCTTCTTCATCTCCAAGTACCTACTGCAACCTACGTCCTTCTGAATCTTCTTAGTGTATTCATCTCTTGGCCTCCCTTTACGGTTTTTACCCTCCATGCTGCTCTCAAATACTAAACTGGTGATCCCTTGATGCCTTAGAACATGTCCTACCAACTGATCCCTTCTTCTAGTCAACTTGTGTCACAAATTTCTCTTCTCACCAATTCTATTCGGTACCTCCTCATTAGTTACGTGATCTGCCCATTTAATCTTTAGCATTCTTCTGTAGCACCGCTTTTCGAAAGCTTATGTTCTCTTCTTGTCCAAACTATTTATCGTCCAAGTTTCACTTCCATACATGGCTACACTCCACACACATACTTTCAGAAAAGACTTCCTGACACTTAAATCTATACTCGATGTTAACAAACTTCTCTTCTTCAGAAACGCTTTCCTTGCCATTGCCAGTCTACATTTTATATTCTCTCTACTTCAACCATCAACAGTTATTTTGCTCCCAAAATAGCAAAACTCATCCACTACTTTAAGTGTCTCATTTCCTAATCTAATTCCCTCAGCATCACCCGACTTAATTCGACTACATTCCATTATCCTCGTTTTGCTTTTGTTGATGTTCGTCTTATACCTTCCTTTCTAAACACTGTCCATTCCGTTCAACTGCTCTTCCAGATCCTTTGCTGCCTCTGACAGAATTACAATGTCATCAGCGAACCTCAACGTTTTTATTTCTTCTCCATGGACTTAAATACCTACTCCAAATTTTTCTTTTGTTTCCTTTACTGCATGCTCAATATACAGATTGAATAACATCGGGGACAGGCTACAACCTTGTCTCAATCCCTTCCCAATCGCTGCTTCCCTTTCATGCCCCTCGACTCTTATAAATGCCATCTGATTTCTCTACAAATTGTAAATAGCCTTTCGCTCCATGTATTTCCCTGTATTTGACCCATGCCACCTTCAGAATTTGAAAGAGAGTATTCCAGTCAACATTGTCAAAAGCTTTCTCTAAGTCTACAAATGCCATAAACGTGGGTTTTCCTTTCCTTAATGTATCTTCTGAGAGAAGTCATAGGGTCAGTATTGCCTCAAGTGTTCCAACATTTCTACGGAATCCAAACTGATCTTCCCTGAGGCCGGCTTCTACCAGTTTTTCCACTACTCAGTAAAGAATTCATGTTAGTATTTTGCAGCTGTGACTTATTGAACTGATAGTTCGGTAATTTTCACACCTGTCAACACCTGCTTTCTTTGGATTGAAATTATTATATTCTTCTTGACGTCTTAGGGTATTTTGCCTGTCTCATACATCTTGCTCACCAGATGGTAGAGTTTTGTCATGGTTGGCTCTCCCAATGCTATCAGTAGTTCTAATGAAATGTTGTCTACTCCTGGGCCCATGTTTCGACTTAGATCTTTCAGTGCTCTGTCAAACTCTTCACGTAGTATCATATCTCCCATTTCATCTACGTCCTCCTCCATCTCTATAATATTGTCCACAAGTACATCGCCCTTGTACAGACCCTCTATATACTCCTTCGACCTATCTGCTTTCCCATCTCTTCTTAGTATCGGTTTTCCGTCTGAGCTCTTGATATTCATACAAGTGGTTCTCTTTTCTTCAAAGGTCTCCTTAACTTTCCTGTAGGCAGTATCTATCTCTCCCCTAGTGATAGATGCCTCTTCTGAGACGTTTGTATTCCTTTTTGCCTGCTTCATTTACTACATTTTTATATTTTCTCCTCTCATCAATTAAATTCTATATCTCTTCTGTTACCCAAGGATTTCTACTAACCCTTTTATCTACTTGATCCGCTGCTGCCTTCACTATTTCATCTCTCAAAGCTACCCATTCTTCTTCTAATGTATTTCTTTCCCCCGTTCTTGTCAATCGTTCGCTAATGCTCCCTCTGAAACTCTCTACAACCTCTGGTTCCTTCAGTTTATCCAGGCCCCATCTCCTTAAAATCCTACCTTTTTTGCAGCTTCTTCAGATTTAGTCTACAGTTCATAATGAATAAATTATGGTCGGAGTCCACATCTGCCCCTGGAAAAGTCTTACAATTTAAGACCTGGTTCCTGAATCTGTCTTACCATTATATAACCTATCTGAAACCTTCCAGTGTCTCCGGCCTCTTCCACATACACAACCTTCTTTCCAGATTCTTAAACCAAGTGTTGGCTATGATTAAGTTATGCTCTTTGGAAAATTCTACCAGGCGACTTCCTCTTTCATTTCTTACCCCCATTCCGTACTCACCTACTACTTTTTCTTCTCCTACTATCGAATTAAAGTCTCCCTTCACTATCTGAATAATTTCTTTTATCTCATCATTCATTTCTTCAATCTCTTCGTCATCTGCGAAGCTATTCGACATATATACTTGTACTACTTAGGTAGGCGTGGGCTTCGTGTCTATCTTGGCTACAATAATGCTTTCACAATGCTGTTCGTAGTAGCTTACCCGCTCTCCTATTTTTTTTACTCATTATTAAACCTTCTCCTGCATTACCCCTATTTGATTTTGTATTTATAACCCTATATTTACCTGACCAGAGGTATTGTTCCTCCTGCCACCGAACTTCACTAATTCCACTATATCTAACTTTAATCTATACATTCCCTTTCCAAATTTTTTAACCTACCTGCCCGGTTAAGGTATCTGACATTCCATGCTCTGATTCGCAGAACGCCATTTTTGTTTCTCCTTCTCCTGATAACGTCTTCCTGAGTAGTCCCCGCCCGGGGATCCGAATGGGAGACTATTTTACCCAAGAGGACGCCATCGTCATTTAACCATACAGTAACGCTGCATGCCGTCGGGAAAAATTACGGCTGTAGTTTCCCCTTGCTTTCAGCCGTTCGCAGTACCATTACAGCAAGGCCGTTTTGGTTAATGTTACAAGGGCAGATCAGTCAATCATTCAGACTGTGGCCCCTGCAACTACTGAAAAGGCTGCTGCCCCTGTTCAGGAACCACGCATTTGTCTGTCCTCTCAACAGATACCCCTCCATTGTGGCTGCACCTACGGTACGGCTATCTGTATCGCTGAGGCACGCAAGCCTCGCCACCAACGGCAAGGTCCATGGTTCATTGGGGGAAGACTTCAGTCACAAAATTTATTTTAGACTCACATTTTTTAAATCTAGATTGGCGTCAGCTCTCTACGACAAATGAAAATTTTTACCGCTCCGGGACTCGAACCCAGATTTTCCGTTTATCGCGAGCAGTCGCCTTCACCACTTTGGCTATTCGAGTACGCCTCCAGGACTTATGCAGACTTTCGTATGTCAAGGAGCCCACGATCCTTACGCTCGCACATTTCGTGACTCCCGCATAGGGAAAGGCTGATATTTTTTCGTCACTTTAGCCCGTTGAGACAGATATATTATTATTGATCATTACATTGCCTGTGTTTATACAGTGTCTGTACCTTTACATTACAATGTTCTTCAGACATTTATGGACTTGTGAAGGAACAGACATTGTTCTGACAATGACAGCTGTGATAAATATTACGAAATGGATTCATGTTTTACGAATCTTAATCACCGTCAGCTGACTGTGAAGTTTCGAAGTGGTTAAGGCGACAGCTAGCAATAAACTGGAAATCTGGGTTCGAGCCCGGATCCGCCACAAATTTTGATTTTTCGCAACACCTGATATCAGTCCAGCTTAGCAAACTGCGAATGCAGTTCGTAAAGGTTTATCGCAGCTGTAATCCTCAGAACAATGTGTGATCCTTCAGAGATGCATACATGTCTGAAGAGCATTGTAATGTGAAGATACACCATATAAACAGAGACATTGTAATCATCAACACTTTTTCTTATTCAACTTATTTCATTTCGTCGCATTACGAGCTGTAGATGTACATCTTGAGATGCGTTGGAAGGGCACTGCTACACTTGTTGTAGATCGTGCAACTGCGTGTAACATCGATCCACTGGAGGAGTAATTATAGAGTAAATAACGCCAAGTCCGCACCAGATATTTACACTGCCAGAGGCAGGCGCCATCCGCCTAATCAGCTGAGTGGTCACCGCTTCCGGCTGCCCGGCGGAGGACCCGGGTTCCATACCCGGTACTGCCAGAGATTAGTGGGAGGACTGGAGCGGGGTCCACTCAGCCTCGCGAGGCCAATTGAGAAGCTACTTGACTGACAAGTACCTGCTCCGAGGTCTGGGAAGCCGACAGAAGCCGGCGGAGCGGTATGCTGGTCCCGCATTCCCCTCCACACCGCGTCCGAATGAAGCCAATGGCAGAGGATGGCACGGCAACTGTTCGGCACCAGACTTTGTGGTAGTGCCAGTGAAAAATAAAGTGTTACCATTAATCGTCAACATTTTTATGAACAGCGTTTCAGCACTAAGGCTAAAAATTACTGTAGCTATTTAAACCGTAAGTGAATTCTGGATCTGAAAATTAGTTTCTTGAGTTCGAAATGTATCGTAATTGTTCATAGAAAATAACTTGATTGGCTGATAGCCGCAAAGTGATACAAAACAAATACAGAACTATAGGCTGGCCGTTATTGAGAAACCCTTAACACAACAATACGTGCAATTTCATGCGGTGTATCTGTTTGCAGCTGTTAACAGACATGTTCTACCTGGAAGGTATCGACCGCATGGCTAGGAGTGTAGCGGCGCTGTCACCGTACCCTGTATACTACTACCACTACAGGCACGAGCGCAACAACACCAAAGATGACACTGGACTTTCAGGTAAGGACACACGAATATCTTGCACAGAATCACACATAACGTAACACGCGCAAATATTCATGTTACACTGTAATTAATTTCAGTGTAGTTATTGTGATTTATTGTCGACCTACGTTGGGGCGACAAATTTTATGGATTAGTCACAGTGAAGTAACGGCACAAAACGTGCATATAAATTGCTACCAGGCCTTGAGAATGCATGCACTATTCCCCTCACTACGTCACGTGAGGAGATTGGGTCTGAATGTAGCATGTTAGTGAACACCAGAAAATGAGTCATTCACTCTCTAATGAGTTCAGGTGTCGGAACAGTTTCCGCTTCATGGTTCCATATGTGAACCAGGTATACGGTACCTGGTCTTCACTAAACATCTTGGACAGCAGGATCCCGCCATGAGTGCTTTGTAACCATGGCTATGACTGGTAACAAGACCTATACGGAACCAATAACAAAGCCACATACAGTAATACAGGTGGGTAATGTAGTGAAAGAAATACAGGAGGAGGCCAAAAGTATGGGAACGCCAAACCCACAACACATTGCCATGCCTAACAGGAATTCCTGTTAGTATTTTGCAGCCGTGACTTATTAAACTGATAGTTCGGTAATGTTTACACCTGTCAGCGCCTGCTTTCTTTGGAATTGGAATTATTACATTCTCTTTGAAGTCAGAGGGTATTTCGCCTGTCTCATACATCTTGCACACCAAATGTAAGAGTTTTGTCCTGGATGGCTCTCCCGTGGATACCAGTGGTTCTGACGGAATGTGTTCTACTCCAGGGACCTCAGTTCAGCTGAGGTCTTTCAGCGCTCTGTCAAATTCTTGTCGGAATATCATATCGCCCATTTCATCTTTATTTACGTCCCCTTCCCTTGTGTGATATTGCTCTCTCCCTTGTATTGCCTCTCCATACACCCCTTCCACCTTTCAGCTCTTCCTTCTTTGCTTAGCACCAGTTTTCCAGCTGAGCTCTTGACATTCATACAGCTGCTTATCTTTTCTCCAAAGACCTCTTTAAATGTCCCACAGGCATATCAATCTTTCCCCTAGTAATATACATTTCTGTATCCTTACATTTGTCCTCTAGCCGTTTCTACTTATTGGGAAACACTCTGCAAAGGGTCCGACGGCCTATACTGGGGCTAATTTCAAACAGCTCACTCTACCCCTATTTGCAGAGAAATGACTGTACGAAAAAACAGTAACTACCCGATCAACGACGAAGTAAGCACAAATTTATGTCACATAATATTGCTGACGTTTTACACAGCAAACAGATCTTGAATGACATGCTGTGTTGTAAATAACAACGTGCAGTTACTCTTAACGATGCTTCTCCTAATAAAGACAAATTAATTTCTTGTATCAAGTAAAAGGATGCCTACATGGTAGTCAATTAATTCTAATACATCATATTTAATATATGTGTTTTGTACCACCATCATAGCGTCAGGTACCTTTATAGCGTGTGTGCAATGAGATAGTTGATGTGTCAGCACAGTATAGAATTCAACTTTTACACAACGACACAAGCTCAGGACAATAGGCTGTGGAGTGGTAGGACTGGACCAAGTGACACATCAGGCCATCACCATCGACAGTTGCACTCAACATTTATTTGGCACACATAAACAAGACAAATGATAAATAAAACCATCAACACATTTTTTTAAAATTACCGCACATCTTTAAAATTACCATTTAGATGAAAGCAAGTTACTTCAAAATTTAAACATTCATAAACCACGGCACTTATGGCCTATTACACTTTTAGTGAAATAAGTTAAAATTATTTACCCCAAAAGTATGATCAACCTGAAGAACAATTTACTAAAATTTAACGAGAAAATGTAGTCTTTCGTTACTGCAGTGACTGGTATTACCAAAGTAATTCAGAGTACAGGCAACAACAAATCAGATACCATGGCACACAACCATGTTACTTAAATGGTAGGCACCCTACAATGTAGGATATAAAATATAAAATTTCATGTGACCAAGCAACCTCGTGGGATTCTACAAACAGCGCCCAGAAGCGGACGCCCGCTCACTCAGCTGTTTCCAATACAGGCTCGGCATGGACCCCCAAACGGGAGCAGCAACGGTCACGAATAGGCACGAAAAATCCCAGAACTAGTGGGTATCTACAACAGACTGACTGCCTTAAGTAACTAGAAACACAATAATTCATTACAGCACCTCATCTGCAGAATTAATCAACCTATTAATGAACATCAGCTAACCAGTAAAAATCTATTATCTTAGGTGCGTAAGGCCAATTGCCGGCCTGAGTGGCCGTGCGGTTCTAGGCGCTACAGTCTGGAGCCGAGCGACCGCTACGGTCGCAGGTTCGAATCCTGCCTAGGGCATGGATGTGTGTAATGTCCTTAGGTTAGTTAGGTTTAATTAGTTCTAAGTTCTAGGCGACTGATGACCTCAGAAATTAAGTCGCATAGTGCTCAGAGCCATTTGAACCATTTTTCGTACGGCCAATTATACACTCCTGGAAATGGAAAAAAGAACACATTGACACCGGTGTGTCAGACCCACCATACTTGCTCCGGACACTGCGAGAGGGCTGTACAAGCAATGATCACACGCACGGCACAGCGGACACACCAGGAACCGCGGTGTTGGCCGTCGAATGGCGCTAGCTGCGCAGCATTTGTGCACCGCCGCCGTCAGTGTCAGCCAGTTTGCCGTGGCATACGGAGCTCCATCGCAGTCTTTAACACTGGTAGCATGCCGCGACAGCGTGGACGTGAACCGTATGTGGAGTTGACGGACTTTGAGCGAGGGCGTATAGTGGGCATGCGGGAGGCCGGGTGGACGTACCGCCGAATTGCTCAACACGTGGGGCGTGAGGTCTCCACAGTACATCGATGTTGTCGCCAGTGGTCGGCGGAAGGTGCACGTGCCCGTCGACCTGGGACCGGACCCCACCGACGCACGGATGCACGCCAAGACCGTAGGATCCTACGCAGTGCCGTAGGGGACCGCACCGCCACTTCCCAGCAAATTAGGGATACTGTTGCTCCTGGGGTATCGGCGAGGACCATTCGCAACCGTCTCCATGAAGCTGGGCTGCGGTCCCGCACACCGTTAGGCCGTCTTCCGCTCACGCCCCAACATCGTGCAGCCCGCCTCCAGTGGTGTCGCGACAGGCGTGAATGGAGGGACGAATGGAGACGTGTCGTCTTCAGCGATGAGAGTCGCTTCTGCCTTGGTGCCAATGATGGTCGTATGCGTGTTTGGCGCCGTGCAGGTGAGCGCCACAATCAGGACTGCATACGACCGAGGCACACAGGGCCAACACCCGGCATCATGGTGTGGGGAGCGATCTCCTACACTGGCCGTACACCACTGGTGATCGTCGAGGGGACACTGAATAGTGCACGGTACATCCAAACCGTCATCGAACCCATCGTTCTACCATTCCTAGACCGGCAAGGGAACTTGCTGTTCCAACAGGACAATGCACGTCCGCATGTATCCCGTGCCACCCAACGTGCTCTAGAAGGTGTACGTCAACTACCCTGGCCAGCAAGATCTCCGGATCTGTCCCCCATTGAGCATGTTTGGGACTGGATGAAGCGTCGTCTCACGCGGTCTGCACGTCCAGCACGAACGCTGGTCCAACTGAGGCGCCAGGTGGAAATGGCATGGCAAGCCGTTCCACAGGACTACATCCAGCATCTCTACGATCGTCTCCATAGGAGAATAGCAGCCTCCATTGCTGCGAAAGGTGGATATACACTGTACTAGTGCCGACATTGTGCATGCTCTGTTGCCTGTGTCTATGTGCCTGTGGTTCTGTCAGTGTGATCATGTGATGTATCTGACCCCAGGAATGTGTCAATAAAGTTTCCCCTTCCTGGAACAATGAATTCACGGTGTTCTTATTTCAATTTCCAGGAGTGTACATTAAGCCGCGAGCGAACTAGATATACGGCCAGCCGGCAAGCGTGGGCAAAGGGGGCAGAAATTATACAACAGCACAAGCAGGACGCAACCCAGGACCCCGCACTCGCTAATGGTCTATCGAGTTCGCCCGGGTAAACAGCCCCTTTTAGATGTGCTCTTCAAATGGTTCAAATGGCTCTGAGTACTATGGGACTTAACATCTGTGGTCATCAGTCCCCTAGAACTTAGAACTACTTAAACGTAACTAACCTAAGGACATCACACACATCCATGCCCGAGGTAGGATTCGAACCTGCGACCGTAGCGGTCGCGCGATTCCAGACTGAAGCGCCTAGAACCGCTCGGCCACCACGGCCGGCGATGTGCTCTTCCTGCTGCCTCGCACGGCATCTGTACTGTCCGCCAGACTTCCGAAACGACATTACTGCTAGGTGTCCGAAAACAAAATCCTCGCTACTTGCTGGAGCTTAGCGCTCGCTCCCCGATCGGCTCGGTATGTGGCGCCACCGCGCACTCTGCGCACACCACCGGAAAGATGACCCATACCGGCGGCGGGAATATCGCTGATCGAGTCACACGACTCAGTAGTTCATTGGTTTTGCGTTTCATTTGGAATGCTACGTCGCTAAAACCAGAGTCGCTTTGATATCTGTTGTGGTAATAGTAAATCAGTTTATATACGGCATAGAAACAGTGCAAGCATGTAATTCAAGTAGCATTTTGTGTAATCAGCAAATCAGATTGGAGGGTTTTCGTTTAACATTTCTGTAAGAATGTCACAACATCGGGCACAATTGAATGGCGTTTTTTAATATTTAACAAATCTTGAATGCAATGGTGCACGAGGTACCTTCCACCACACATCAGACAAGAAAACGAGATAATATTAATTTGTCACTCAGTTACGAGCTATGTTGAAAATTTGAATTCTCTAACTCATCGGGAAGTTAGTTTGAAATCAACTGCAAAATATGTACGAAACAGACAGACAGGAAATTAAAATACCCTCCGCCACAAACCAGTGACGAAAGGAAGTTAATATTGCACATTTATCCAGTTCTGAGCTGTATAGGGAGTTTCAAGTCTCTAGCTCATAAGGAAGTTAGTTTGAAATCAATTGCAAAATTTGTACCAAAATAAAAACGAAGTACCCTCCGTCACACACTAGACACAAAAGTGAATTAATGTTGCATTGTCATCCAGTTCCGAGCTATGTTGAATGCTTCAAGTCTGTAGCTCGTGCGGAAGTTGGTTTAAAAAGAAAATGGTTCAAATGGCTCTGAGCACTATGGGACTTTCATCTGAGGTCACCAGTCCCCTAGAACTTGGAACTACTAAAACCTAACTAACCTAAGGACATCATACACATCCATGCCCGGGGTAGCTTTCGAACCTGCGACCGTAGCGGCAGCACGGTTCCGAACTGAGTTGGTTTAAAGTCGACTGCAAAATTTGTACCCAACAGACAAACAGGCAAGAAAACGACCTAATAAAAAAGTGTTCAAAACAGTCAAAACACTTATTACCGTCCAAGAAATACCATGGTCTATAAAAGAACAACACTGTTTCTACACTGTTAGAGAATAGAGGCCATCTCTCCTGCGCTAATTCTCTCGTAGTAGAGAAATGGATATTCCCAATTCCAAGCCTTGATAGCTCGGCTATGCTGTTAACTCATCTGAGCTGAGACTCGGATCTGCGCATGGCAATCAACATACGAAGTCGCTAAAGTAGGGGATAATTGTTGTGACGCAACGTCTTGTCGACTCTTTGATCATTACAGACGGATAAGTAGCTCATTTGTGCAAGGACGGTGTGAAAAATCTGGTGTGGCCTTATTGAAATATTCCCAGAGTTTAGGCAGTTTGCATTAGTGCCGTGAACGAAATCTTACTTCCTAAAAAGGAAACCTAAGCTGAGTTTAAATAATATAACCGATCATCAGATAACATAATATTGAACGAAGAAAGATGTTTCATTTCGAAGATCTTTTATTCCCTGATTACGAGCTAAGCCTTGAAACCAGTCACGTAAAATCAGAATTTCTCGGCAACATTGGTGGTTTAGAAGCTTTTTGGTTGGTAGCCGAGTTGTCATTATATGTTTACAAGATATTTCCACAGCTTCCCTAGGTGGAGAGCACAGATTTCGTTGCTTGTTGTTTGTATTCCAACAAAACTGTGAACGGTATATGATGCGCTCCTCCCTAGCAACTGTTTCCCGGCTCGGTTAAACGATAAAAAAGTCAATAGAAATTCAGAACCAACTGAAAGGCTATAGAAAATAGTAAAAAAAAGATATAACTAATGAGAATATCGAAAGACATCGTTGTTTACTAAAATTCCACTTATTTATGAGCAGAAGGAGATTGCGTTGCATTGTTTAATTAAATTAAAAGCTCATGAACGAAGTGCTCGGATTAAAAAGGGTAGGAAGCAGGGGTGTCCTCTTTGGCCCCTACTGGTCAATCTGTACATATAAAAAGCAATGAGGAAAATAAATTAAAGGTTCAAAGCGGGATTAAAATTCGGGGCGAAAGGATATCAATGACAAAATTCGCTGATGACAGTGATGTCCTCAGCGGAAGAGAAGTGGAGTTGCTGAACCCATTCAATGGAACGAACAGTCTAATGAGTACAGAGTATGGATTTAAAGTAAATCGAAGAAAGACCAAACTAATAAGGAGTAGCAGAAATAAGATTTCCGATGTATTTAATATCAAAATCAGTGACCACGAAGCAGACGAAGTTGAGGATTTCTGGTACCTTGGAAGTACAATAACACATGATAGACGAAACAAGGAGGACATAAAAAGCAAAGTAAAACAGGCAAAAAGGGCATTCCTGGACAAGAGAAGTTTCCTGATATCTACATCTACATCTACGTGATTACTCTGCTATTCACAATAAAGTGCGTGACAGAGGGTTCAATGGAACACTTTCATGCTGTCTCTCTAGCGTCCCACTCTCGAATGGTGCGCGGGAAAAAACGAGCACTTAAATTTTTCTGTGCGAGCCCTGATTTCTATTATTTTATCGTGATGATCATTTCTCCTTATGTAGGTGGGTGCCAACAGAATGTTTTCACAATCAGAGAAGAAAACTGGTGATTGTAATTTAATGAGAAGACCCGTGGCAACGAAAAACCCCTTTGTTTTAATGATTGCCTCTCCAATTCACGTATCATGTCTGTGGCACTATCTCCCCTATTTCGCGATAATACAAAACGAGTTGCCCTTCTCTAAACTTTTTCGATGTCATCCGTCAGTCCCACCTAATGCGTATCCAACACCGCACAGCAATACTCCAGAATAGGGCGGACAAGCGTGGTGTAAGCAGTCTCTTTAGTAGACCTGTTGCACCTTCTAGGTGCTCTGCCACTGAATCGCAGTCTTTGGTTTGCTCTACCCATAATATTTTCTATGTGATCATTCCAATTTAGGTTATTTGTAATTGTAATCCCCAAGTATTTAGTTGAATTTAGAGCCTTCAGTTTTGTGTGACTTACCGCGTAATTGAAATTTAGCGGATTTCTTGTAGTACCGGCACTCATGTGAATTACTTCACACTCTTCCTTTATTCAGGATCAGCTGCCAGTTTTCGCACGATACACATATCTTATGTAAATCATTTTGCAATTCGTTTTGATCATCTGATGACTTTACAAGACGGTAAAAGACAGTATCATCTGCAAACACTCTAAGACAGCTACTCAGATGGTCTCTTATGTCGTTAATATAGATGAGGAACAATAGAGGGCCTATAACACTTCCTTGGGGAGCGCTAGATTTTGTTTCTGTTTTACTCGATGACTTTCCGTCTATTACTACGAACTGTGAGCTTTCTGATAGGAAATCACGAATTCAGTCGCACAACGTAGGCGATATTCCACAGGCACGTAATTCGGTTAAGAGACGCTTGTGATGAACGGTGCCGAAAGCCTTCTGGAAATCTAAAAGTACGGAATCAATTTGATATCCCCTATCGATAGCACTCATTACTTCATGAGTATAAAGAGCTAGTTGTGTTTCACAAGGACGATATTTTCTGAATCCGTGCTGACTATGTGTCAATAAATCGTTTTCTTCGAGGTACTTCATAATATTCGAACGCAGTATATGTTCCAGAACCCTACTGCAAATCGACGTTAGTGATATGGGGCTGTAATTAAGCGGACTAATTCTATTCTCCTTTTCAGGTGTTGATGTGACTTGAGCAATTTTCCAGCCTTTAGGTACGGATCTTTCTGTGAGCGAGCGACTGTATATAATTGTTAAATATGGAACTATTGTATCAGCATATTCTGAAAGGAACCTCAGTGGTATACAATCTGGATCGGAGGCCTTGCCTTTATTAAAGTGATTTAAGATGCTTTGCTACACCGAAGATATCTACTTCTATGTTTCTCATCTTCGCAGTTGTTCTTGATTGGAATTCAGGAATATTTACTTCGTCTTCTTTGGTGAAGGACTTTCGGAAAACCGTGTTTAATAACTCTGCTTTAGTGGCTCTGTCATCAATGACTCCACCGTTGTTATCGCGCAGTGAAGGTATTGATTGCGTCTTGCCACTGGATATGCTTTATGTATGACCAGAATCTCTTTGGGTTTTCTGCCAGATTCTGAGACAGAGTTTCTTTGTGAAAATTATTAAAAGCATCTCGCATTGAAGTACGGTTATATTTCGAACTTCTGCAAAACTTTGCCAATCTTGGGGATTTTGCGTTCTTTTAAATTTGGCATGCTTTTTTCGTTGCTTCTGCATCAGCGATCTGACCCGTTTTGTGTGCCACGGGAGATCAGTACCATCACTTATTAATTTATGTTGTATATACTCGTATCAACTGCCGTCGATACTATCTCTTTGAAATCATTCCACATCTTTTCTACGCTTACATGAACAGATCGGAAGGAGGGAAGACTGTCTCTTAAAAAGGCGTTAGGAGCATTTTATCAGCTTTTTAAAATAGATACACTTCGTGTTTCTTTTTGTTAGATGTAGGTTTTACGGTATTCAGTGCAGCAGCAATTGCCTTGTGGTCGCTGATTTCTGTATTCGACACGATACTTCCTATTTATCTAGGATTATTTGTAGATAAGAGATCAAGTATGCTTTCGCAACCATTTACACTTCGAGCGGGCTCAGTAACTAACTGTTCAAAATAATTTTCTGAGGAAGCATTCAGTACAGTTTCGGATGACGTTTCATGCCTGCCGCCGGCTTTAAATGTATAATTTTTCCAGAATATTGAGGGTAGATTTTATTCACACCGACTATAACTGAATGTGTGGGGTACCTATTTGAAATGAGACTCAAGTTTTCTTTGAACTGTTCAGCAACTATATCTTCTGAGCCGCAGGGGGGAGGGGGGGGGGGAGGGGTCGGTAAAACGATCCAATTTAAAGTTTAGTGCGATTGTGAAGTATAACCTCTACCCATTCTTTTCGCAGGAACTATCTACTTCAGTTACACAGCAAGGTAAACTACTTATGACAGAAATAAATTATCCATCACCAACTGTAATTACTCTATAATTTCTGAACACTGTTAGATTGTTTGAAAAAAATTCGGCTGAACTTATTTCCGGCTTTAGCTAGCTTTCTGTACAGATAACTATTTGATCTTCAGTGCTTTCTATTAGGGCTTGGAGCTCTGGTTCTTTCACAACTCAGCTACGACATTTCAAAGCTACAATATCGATCGTTTCTACAACTACCTTACTGTGTTTTACCTGCCAATTTATAGACGGAAGCCCTTTCTGTGGTTTCCTGAGACCCTCTAACCTAAAAAACCGCCCAGTCCCTTCCACACAGCCCCGCTACCCGTGTAGCCGCCTCCTGCATGTAGTGGACTCCTTACCTACTAAGCGAAACCCGGGAACCCACCATCCGATGGCGCAAGTCAAGGAATCTGCAGTCTAAAACGTCAGAGAACCGCCTGAGCCTGATTCAGACCCTCCACTCGGCTCTGCACCAAAGGACCACAGTTGGTTCTGCCGACGATTGTGCAGAGGGTGAGCTCCGCCTTAATCTCGCAAGTAAGACTGGGATTCTTTACCATTTCCACTAGCCCCCCGAAACCAGACAGAATCTGCTCCGATCCAAAGCCACACACGTCATTGGTACCAACATGAGCCACCGCCTGCAGTTGGCTGCACCCTGTATTCTTCATGGCATCTGGAAGTACCCTTTCCACATCCAGAATGATTCCTCCCGAAATGCACACTGAGTGCACACTGGCTTCCTTCCTCTCCTTGGCAGCCATGGTCCTAAGGGGTCCCATTACACGCCTAACATTGGAGCTCCCAACTACCAGCAAACCCATCCTCTGTGAATGCCCAGACCCTGCTGGCCGAGAAGCTTCCTCTGGAACAGGGTGGACGATTTCATCCGGCCCAGAGACTTCGTCAGCAACAGATAACTCCCGAAACCTGTTCGTCAAACGAACCGGGGAGGCCCTACGATCGGCCCCACGGAAAGTCTTTCGCTGCCTGACAGACTTTGGAATGATCTCCCACTCGACCACGGGTGTCAACCACAGTGCAGGCAGTACCCGGGGCGGCCACAGCAGTCGACCGATAGGGGACACGTGAGACGTGCTCAGCGTCCCTCGCATCCCCGAGTCCGACCCCCCCACGTAAGATTTAATTTGAAAAATAAATTTCTGAGAATGTACGTTTGGAGGACAGTATTGTATGGTAGTGAATCGTGGAATACTATAAAAGACGAGAATCAAAGCGTCTGAGACACAGTGCTGAGGAAAAACGTTGAAAATTAGGTGAACTGATAAGGATCTCCGCATCATCGGCGAAGAAAGGAAAGTGTGGATACACTGATATGAAGAAGGACGGGATGATAGGAAATCTGTTAAGACATCGAGGAATAACTTCCTTAGAAAGGGCTGTAGAGGGCAAAAGCTGCAGGGGAAGACTGACAACGGAATTCATCTAGCAAATAACTGAGGACGTAGGTCGCAAGTGCTACCCCGAGATGAAGAGATTACCACAGAAGTGGCGGTCGTGGTGGGTGGCATCAGACCAGTCAGGAGACTGATGACTCAAAAAGATATAAAATTGTCGTGATGCGAGTAGGATTCGCGTACTGAGGGTTCCGTACAAACATAATTACATATATAGACCGTTCATCCATTCCGCGAATTCAGGATCTCTACGATATATGCCTGTTATCGACATTGATGCTGGTATCATATGGGTCCAATAGATTCCAAGACTTTCAAGAACTTTTTAATTTTAAGTTTGAAGTCATAACAAATGACAAAAAAATGTCTTTTCGTGTGATATAATTAAAAATTATCTGTTATCGGATATTTTCCTGTGGTTTTACTGCGAAACCGTGCTTCTTTCCAAATTTCATGATTCTCGACCGGCGGGAAGTACCCTTTAAGTTTGGAGGAATGAGTTTCCGCGCATCAAAATATGTGACATAAGTGGCCGTATCTTATGACTGCGTTGACTTACAATTAGAGGCTTCAAGCTTTTACACAGCCACGGGACCGAAGACTTTAGTATGTGACATTCATTTCTACTTCAAACGTCTACCAGTTCCCGAGAAAAACTGTTTTTAATAGTCGGACAAACAGACAGACTGGCAACAAAGTGGTCTTATAAGTGTTCCGTTTTTACTGATTGAGATACGGAACCCTAAAAATATTGAGAAGGCGGAGCCGGTTTGTTTTCTCACATTGTTAGCGATGACGAGACTTGGATATCTACCAACAACGAAGAATCAAAACACAGTCAATACAGCGCCGCCATTCAACTCCGACAAAACTGAAAAAACTCAAGCAATCCCTTCATTCGAGTTGAAAAATAGTGGCTACCATTACATGGGACCAAAAGTGGGGTTTATTTCATAGAGAGGGGTCAAGAATTTTAACTGACAAGCACTCACAAATGCTCACCAAATGAGACGTGCAAATCCGAAATCAACGGCTTGGGAAACTGTTGTCCGGCATTAGTCTTTCTCCACGACAACGCACTCCACACACAGCGACTCATACGAATAAGATCCAGTATTTCCGTAAGAAAGTTTAGATCACTTCCTCTTCAGTCTCAAACTCGCACCTAGCAACGATTAACTCTTCTT
Source organism: Schistocerca serialis cubense (assembly GCF_023864345.2). Taxonomy (NCBI): domain Eukaryota; kingdom Metazoa; phylum Arthropoda; class Insecta; order Orthoptera; family Acrididae; genus Schistocerca; species Schistocerca serialis. The sequence goes on along the minus strand of NC_064639.1, from coordinate 726,334,033 downwards.
CCACTTGAAACAATAGCTTGATGCATAACGATTTGAATATGGCGAAGTACTAAAGACCGCCATTTACAATTGGTTCCTTGGCAGAGAACTTGTATGCCGAAAGCCTGACGAAGGTAGTGCAACGTCACGAAAAGGACTTACAAGATGACGGCGGCTACTGAAAAAGCGAAATAGGTTAGCAGGTAGCTACAGCGGCTAATAAAGATTTTTCTAACGAAGACTCGCACGGCCTTTGCTTTTCCTGCTCGCCTCGCATATTGATTTAAATCCGGCTGAGAGATGCTTGTTTGGAAACAAGATGTCGAACGTGCTCATGATTCGGTTACTATTGCTTCTTCCGTCTTTTTAATTGTGGTTCCAGACGCGTTTCGCTTTTATTACCAAATTATCTTCAGTGATTATTCTGAAAATGTGGTATAATAATGTTTCTACGTTCTGATATTTGTAGACTGAAGACAGTTTTTCTTTATAAATGTGGCATACAATTTACTTATAGTGTTTTTCTTCTTTTACACATGTTCTCAAGCTCACTGCCTTTCCTCTCATTGCTAGAGAGGGTTGAAGTCGGAAACGTTTGGATTTCTTCACATTCACCGTTCGCAGCAGTTTTTTTTTTTTTTTTTTTTGGCTTTTACGGACGTACTTTCTGTACTTCTTTTTTGCATTTCAGTTGGTAAAACTTAACAAAACGTGTCGACATGGAAATATCACTGTTGTTTCACCTGTTCCGTACTCAGAATAATGTTTTTATGTGCTTATTTGTATACGTTGTGAGCACTGCCAACCTTATGACTGCACACGAGATTCAACGGGAGATGAACAGAGAGAAAAGATGTGTGTGTGTGTGTGTGTGTGTGTGTGTGTGTGTGTGTGCGTGTGTGTGTGTGAGTGAGTGAGTGTAAATTAGGGATGATGTGTTAGGTGTTCAGCAGAGATTTGAGTGGGGTGGTGAGTGGTTGTTAGAATTGGGGTGGGAGCGGTCTGACTAATAAAAGGAGGGAAAGCAACAGGGACGAGGTGATAATAGGATATGGGAATGAGTGGTGGAGGTGTTGATAGCGAGAGGATGATTAGGTGGAGATGGGGTCATATGTCTCTCTCTAGTTCATCGACTTGCTACCATCATTTACCCACCCCTCTCAGTTCCCATTCCTTACTACACCTCCTCCCTGTTCGTTCTCGGTTTTCCTACAATTACTTTGTAACTTCCCCCCCCCCCTCCCTAAACAAAATGCATCCCGCCTCTCCACTCCACCTACATCACAGCTGAACCGCTTAACACATCTTCTCTACTAAAACACACACACACACGAATGGGGAAATACTGCATTTTCAAAGTTGGCAGTACTCACAACTTACACGAGAAACAAATGAACCCACAAAAACGCTGTGCTGAGAGCGGAATAGGTGAAAGTGCAGTAATATTCGTATGACGACATACTTTCTGAAGTTTTACAAAGTGAAGTGCAAAGAAGTAAAAGTAGAAAAAATTTTAGTGAAAGCTGAAAAAGTGAAAAACATCAATCTCCGCTAACAACGAGCAAAAAGCAGATGACTTCAGAACGTATGAAAGAGAGAGAGAGAAGGAGGGGGAGGGGGGAGGAAGAGAGACATAATTAAATTGTACGCTAAATTTATAAAGATACTCTTTTTAATCTATAAAAAGCGATATTTAGAAACATATGTACAATATTTTCAGAATGATCACCGAAGATGCTTCAAAAACAAAAACGGAACACGTCTGGTGAAAAAAGAATCTACTCTTTCAGTAAGCTTAAGACGGAGAAAATAATTTATATATAACAGCTTCTGCGAAAAATGGACATGCAAACAAACATTTTATGTTCATCACTTTTCGTCATCCCGAATGGTATACAACCGTTAGACATTTGTAACATCTGAATGTCATTATTCCTAATAGGCAGTGCAATTAAGTCCACCGTCGTCCGCTTTTAACACGGTAAGAATCGGCGCCAGCAGCGGAATCTGCTCTGCCACAAGTTAATGAAAACAGCAAACGGAAAGTCAGTTTTAAACCGAAATGTTTGAATCAGTGATTGGTCTAAATCGACGGACAAAGTTAAATTTGAACTTTTTGTTTCATCGAACGCTTAATGCTTCTCCTGACATTGAAGCAGTAGCGCATTTAAACTCCGAATTGCGTTCACTAATTCACATCGGACAAAAGAAATTAGAGACCATTCAGCAGCAGCTTGCACGTAATCAGTAAAGTTCGAACAGAAAATAACGTAAACAGGGCATTAGGTGACGACAGCACGGATATGTCTAACAAAACGTTTCAATGAGTGTAATGATTGCAATATTCCCTTTTCCACGAACAATACGAGACTGGAATAGAAGGGAGAACCGATAGAGGTACTCAAGGTACCCTCCGCCACACACCGTCAGGTGGCTTGCGGAGTATGGCTGTAGATGTAGATGTAGATTATACGTATTACTACCGCTCTCTGTTCATTGGTTACAATAAACGTTCCCATTTACTTACGCGTTTCGTACTACACTGCATATGCAAAATCCTGCGAATCTGCAGAGAATGTAATATAATTCACAATATGCCATATGGTGCCTTGGTCATGAATGGTACTGTAATATTTCTTTATTTTCTTCCTCCTGCTGTGACACGTCCAAGTGAAGCTCCACTGTAGACTCACCTTTACAACTGAAGTGTGCGCCCGGAACGACCTCATCCGGAAGCTTTTTAGCAGTTCCTGGAATGCGTACCTTCATATTCTTCAACCGTTGTTCTGCGTTTATCCATAGAAGAATAGCGGCGCATCTCTGGAAGAAATGCTGCTCTAAACAAGGCACTTTGTCCCGTGAAAGATTACCCGCGGGAATTACCAGTCTAATAGTGCACCACTGCATGGATCTAGCATCCCTAGACGCGGAAAAGTGTCAGTTACCAACAAGAAGAAGCAGAATAAGGAGATCTGATATCCGTATCACAGATCAAGTTGGCTTCCTGTAGCCTATTTCGTCATTTCTTAGGTCCCGCAAAATATGCACTAAATGGTTAAATTCTCCTTCCATTCGAAACTGCTGTTCATCATAAACATCAATATGATGTTACAAACCCCTCTCCCCCTCCCCCCACTGCTCAGTCGTGATTAAAGAGAGTGAGAAATGATGCTATAGGTCTCTCCCCAATGAACTAACTAATTAAACTGTGCGCAACAGTGTTAACGAAGGCTAATTTTCGGCCCAGCAGTGGTTCAACAGGTGGGCGTAATTCCATAGCTTCCTTAAATGTGCACAGGGATGACTAGGTATGAAATGAAATTCGAAAGTACGAGATATTCCAGAGTTTATTAGCAGATGTTGATTTCATAAGAAACATTACCAAGTTACTCCAGAGCAAGGACAATAATAATAAACAAAACTAGAAAAATTGAAGTGTGGCAAATTTCAGTAAGGGAAGCAATTGATGATAACTACAGTTCTCTACCATATTACATTTTAACTGACTCAAATCCGTAATTCGACAAGAGTGATTTGCATTCACGCTTGGAACATAACTCACGTCGCCGGCCGAAGTGGCCGTGCGGTTAAAGGCGCTGCAGTCTGGAACCGCAAGACCGCTACGGTCGCAGGTTCGAATCCTGCCTCGGGCGTGGACGTTTGTGATGTCCTTAGGTTAGTTAGGTTTAACTAGTTCTAAGTTCTAGGGGACTAATGACCTCAGCAGTTGAGTCCCATAGTGCTCAGTGTCATTTGAACCATAACTCACGTTGTCGTGCAACTGTGCCAGCCCCAGTAGCCAAGTAGAACCTAACTGTGAAATTATTGACTGTTGTTGAATTCATTGTGACCTAGGCCGCCGTGCTGCCCATAATCTCGCCATCACTGGAGTGTGAATGCGCTGGCTGCGGGAGACGCCGATGCCTCGCTAAGCGCTGCTGTGTGCGCGCCGCTGCTGCATCGCCCTCGCACGAGGTCTTCTGACCCAGGAGCCTGCTGGCGAAGTCTACGACTGGAGCGTCGTGTCGGCAAAGTGCCACAGCTGCGTGCCGAACCTGATGTATACGACGCAAAGCGACTCTGCTGCAAACAGAGGCCGAAGTATCCCCTCAGTCTGAAGTCGCTCTCCTCAGAGCAAAATCCGAAATAAGTCAAAAGAGCAGAGTGCTTCAGTTCTGTGGCCGTTTCTTGCGTTTCAAGCAGCAACTGCTAATGCGAAAAGTATAATTTTTGTTCCACCAATGAAAAAATTAAGCAGACGTCGCTCTATTCCCACCAACGAAGGAAAACTGCGGCCCTTCCAATCAAGTGTTCTGAAACCCCTCTGCCAGAAGCATGCGTACAAAAATTTTACGTCACTGTACTCCAGCCACTTAAGATGTCTTATATTTGGTGCCTTTTGCGAGCAGTTTTCTAGCATGGGAGCATAACAATACGAGGAAAAATAACAGAGAAAAATGTTGTGCTAGATGCCGAACAGACATCCAAAGCGAGTGACCGTCATTCCCAGGGATTCTCCGTGTCTTTTAGAAAGCTTTCGAGATCGGTATCCCGCTTAGAAAGTTTTTTATTAACATTTATCTTAAAAACTGGCCATGTTATTTACCAAATCCTCTTTCCACCCTGGAAAGTTTTGCAGGCATTCTTTGCAGAAAATAGCTGCAGACTGACCCTCGCTGACAAACTCTCTTCAGGAAGCCGATTCAGCACAATGGGCAGCTATCTGCAGCATCCGGCCTGCCCCTCCCTGAGTCCGGCACGAGACTGAAGCAAACCAGAGTGGGGTGGAACAGTTCTTCTGTTAAACTTCCCACGCTTCTCTGCGGCTGGCACATCACGCAGAAACCACCTTAGCCTATACGCAGTATACATGCAATAGAATATCTACAACTGTGTAGATGGAAGAAAATGATGTAATCACCTACGCCGCCACTGTTGTTGTATTGCAATTGAAAATAAACGTGCGTTTCCGCATTCTGCCCGAATTCTATTGGATTTAAGTTGAAATACAATTGATTTAGATATTAAATTCACTCTAATTTGCGTATAAAACTGTGACTAATTTGCATAATAACGTATCGCGGGAATGTGTATTCTGCTTCGCTGCTTCTCAAAGTGTGTCTCCACAGGTACGAACACACTGAACACACACTTGTATTCGTGTGACAAAAGCAAGCAGTCTCCAAAAGTCAAATTGAAGAATCTATTACTAGGCCTTAAACCCAAGCTGCGTCATTTCATAAACATTGCTGGTCGGAGACAGATATCAGAGTATACGTTTTCCCATCGTATGGGAGACGTGCTCTGTGGTGACAAATCAGGGGAACGAGTAGGCCAGTCAAGAATCCATAAGTTCCTCAAGGCCTTTGTGGCGTGAACTGTATTCTCATGGCACATGCCATATGGGGCCTTTGTCATGAAAGGTACTATAATTTTTGTTTAATTTCCGCCTCCATCATATTCAGAAATTAGGTCAGCGGTTATCAAAATATAGGTAACGGCCTTGCCGCAGTGGATACAGCGGTTCCCGTCAGATCACCGAAGTTAAGCACTGTCGGGTGTGGCCGGCATTTGGGTGGGTGACCATCCCGGCCGCCATGTGCTGCTGCCATTTTTCGGGATGCACTCAGCCTCGTGATGCTAATTGCGGAGCTACTCGACCGAATAGTAGCGGCTCCGGTCAAAGAAAACCATCATAACGACCGGGAGAGCGGTGTGCTGACCACACACCCCTTCTATCCGCATCCTCAGCTGAGGATAATACGGCGGTCGGATGGTCCCGATGGGCCACTTGTGGCCTGAAGACGGAGTGCTTTTTTTTAATCAAAATATTTGTCAATAACTTCAACACAAGATTACAAATGATATGACTCATCGATGCCTTCCTTCCTTCGATTTCCTCTTTCCGAGAAAGGAGACGATGAACACAAGGTTCACAGCTAGTACACCACTGCAGTAGATCTGATGTATACAAGCTTTAATCCGCTATTAGATGAAGGTCTATAGATACGGCGGCATATGCAATATAATATAGACGTGATAGAGAAATTTTGTTCAAGGTCACATTCCACTGGATTGGAGCGGGGATAAGAAGTATGAAGTAAGGTAAATATCACATTGGTTGTAGTTCCTTGCGAATTTTGTTAATCTAAATATACGGTCCTGTCACATTAACGTGAACACCTGTCAAAAGCCTGAATAACCACCTTTTGCAGTATGGACCGCTGTGCGACGTACATGGAGAGAGTCAATGAGGTTCTTGAAGGTATGGAAAGGGACCTGAAGCCATTCCGATTCTAATGCTGTGGCCAGCTGCGCTAGATTTATCGGTAGAGGTTCCATGGCGCGATAGCCCGATCGGGGCGGTTTCCCAGATTCTCGATTGGGTTTAAATCCGAGAAGGGGCAATTGGTGGCCAGGAGAGTACGGCAAACTTATCGAGGTGCTCTTCCAACCTATACAGGCACTGCGAGCCATGTGACATATTGCACTGCCCTGCTAGTAGACGCCAAAGTGCCGAAAAAACTCCATGAAGAAATGTACGTGGTCTCCAGTGATAAATGCACACTTCTATTGATCCATTGTGCCTTCAAAAATCACGACATCATCCAGAGAATGCCACGAAAACATTACCCAGACCATAACGCTCTCTCCTTGTTTACTTTCTGCTGTACACGGCCGACCGAAGTGGCCGAGCTGTTCTAGGCGCTACAGTCTGGAACCGCGCGACCGCTACGGTCGCAGGTTCCAATCCTGCCTCGCGCATGGATGTGTGTGATATCCTTCGGTTAGTTAGGTTTAATTAGTTCTAAGTTCTAGGTGACTGATGACCTCAGAAGTCCCACAATGCTCAGAGCCATTTGAACCATTTTTTGTTTCTGTTTTTGCTGTACACGCCATGTGTTCCGTGGAGCATAAATCACGATTCATCTGCCAATGCCACCTGATGCCAATCGGTGGACTTCCAGCTGCAGTACTGTTGCGCGAATTCCAGCTTTCATCGACGATAAACAGCAGTCCGCACGGGTGCAAGAATCAGGCGCCTGCTGCGAAGGCCCACACACAGCGAAGTTCGCTGCACAGACGTTGAGGCGACACTGTTGGTAGCCCCTTGGTTCATCTAGGCGATCACTTGCTCAACAGTTGCACATCTGTTCGCCCGAACACATCTCCGCAGCCGTCGTTCGCCCCTGTCATACATGGCCCGCGATACAGCACAGGTTCCTTGGCGCCAGTTTTGGATAGCGCCATTTTGCCATTCACAACATACTTTACCATTGCAACAAGTGAACAATTTACGAAATTAGCCGTTTCAGAAATGCTTCCACCCGTGGTCTGAAAGCCAATAATCATGCCCTTTTGGACTTTAGATAAATCGTTCCGTTTCGGCATTACGAAAACGATTGCACTGTTTCCCTGACACATTTTAAACACTACAGGCCATTAAAATTGCTACACCAAGAAGAAATGCAGATGATAAGCGGGTATTCATTGGACAAATATATTATACTAGAACTAACATGTGATTACAGTTTCACGCAATGTGGGTGCATAGATCCTGAGAAATTAGCACCCAGAACAACCACCTCTGGCCGTAATAACGGCCTTGATACGCCTGGGCATTGAGTCAAACAGAGCTTGGAAGGCGTGTACAGGTACAGCTGCTCATGCAGCTTCAACACGATACCACAGTTCACCAAGAGTAGTGACTGGCGTATTGTGACGAACTAGTTGCTCGGCCACCATTGACCAGACGTTTTCAGTTGGTGAGAGATCTACAGAATGTAGTGGCCAGGGCACCAGTCGAACATTTTCTGTATCCAGAAAGGCCCGTACAGGACCTGCAACATGCGGTCGTGCATTATCCTGCTGAAATGTAGGGTTTCGCAGGGATCGAATGAACGGTAGAGTCACGGGACGCTACACAACTGAAATGTAACGCCCACTGTACAAAGTGCCGTCAATGCGAACACGAAGTGATCGAGACGTGTAACCAATGCCACCCCATATCATCACGCCAGGTGATACGCCAGTAGGGCGATGACGAATACACGCTTCCAATGTGCGTTCACGGCGATGTCACCAAACACGGATGCGACCATCAGGATGCTGTAAACAGAACCTGGATTCATCCGAAAAAATGACGTTTTGCCATTCGTGCACCCAGGTTCGTCGTTCAGTACACCATCGTAGGCGCTCCTGTCTGTGATGTAGCGTCAAGGGTCACCGCAGCCATGGTCTCCGAGCTGATAGTCCATGCTGCTACAAACGTCGTCGAACTGTTCGTGCAGATGGTTGTGGTCTTGCGAACGTCCCCACATGTTGACTTAGGGATCGAGACGTGGCTGCACGATCCGTTACAGCCATGCGGATAAGATGCCTGTCATCTCGATTGCTAGTGATACGAGGCCGTTGGCATCCAGCACGGCGTTCCGTGTTACTCTCTTGAACCCACCGATTTAATATTCTGCTAACAGTCATTGGATCTCGACCAACGCGAGCAACAATGTCGCGATACGATAAACCGCAATCGCGATAGGCTACAATCCGACCTTTATCAAAGTCGGAAACGTGATGCTACGCATTTCTCCTCCTTACACGAGGCATCACAACAACGTTTCACCAGGCAACGCCGGTCAACTGTTGTTTGTGTTTGAGAAATCAGTTAGAAACTTTCCTCATGTCAGCACGTTGTAGGTGTCGCCACTGGCGCCAATCTTGTGTGAATGCTCTGAAAAGCTAATCATTTTCATATCACACCATCTTCTTCCTACTGGTTAAATTTCGCGTCTGTAGCACGTGATCTTCGTGGTGTAGCAATTTTAATGGCCAGTAGTGTATACGATCCACTGCTACTGCTTCCATCTGTAGTCTGTGAGTGATTATTGCACATTGACGTCGAACATAGGAGGTGGTCAATCTGACAGGACCATATATGAGCCTTTAGTTCCCAGACCTCTATCCCACACGAAGTTAACTGTTTTTAACATTCTAAGTCCTGAAGCAGAATGAGAGCTATACGTCAAAGGAATTATTTACTAGAAGTGAGTTAAACGAAACTCATCACTAAATATAACACAGGCGCACACACAGATTTGCTTCAAAAATTGCCAAATCAAATGCAGCTTATCCTCTCGCCATGATTGCAAGAGTTGAAGAGTTATGGATCTACAGACTCGCTGCGTCCTTGTGACCTTTTACAGTAACATCTGCGGACAATCTGGCTTCAATCTGACCACCAGAAACTAAGGCGAGACTCGTGACTCAACGCGTCACCACAGAATGCCAGTCCATGTCCCAGTTAACTCTAACTTCACATCCTGTTGTCTGTAGTATGGTGTCGGCGGTAAATGACGCATAGCAATGCAAGATCCACTTTACATCTTTCTGATCCGCCCCTTCTTCAGACACGTCGAATAATGCTAGGACTGTCTCGTGGTACAGTCCCTTTCTAAGGGCCCGTGCCTACCTTTCTTGCCACACTGGTGTCGTGAGTCCGTCTCCTCGCTATTGGTGCTGTTGTGATTTCACTACACGCAACTGACAGTGCGGTCTGTCGGTATAAGGCTCTCCTGTCTCTTATGCTAATATTTCGGCCTTTCTTAAAGTCCGAAAGGTGTCGATAAGTTGCATGTGGATGTCCTATGGGCACTTTGTGTTACAGTCTCCACCTCAGCATACATATGCCAAGCCATGGAAATACTGGATCATCAGGTGTTTTTGGATGGGGTCCGCCTTTAGCAAAACACAATTTAGTTTTTTGTCCCAAACATGTTTCACTGCAGTTGCAGCATCATCAGTGTGCTTTTATTTTATGGCTGTTAAACAAAAGAATGTTCTTTACTCTTTGTATACATGTAAATGTTAGATTTTGAATCGTAATTCCAGATTTTCGAAGAAACATAAAAGTAATGCTCTTCTGTGTTCTGAGTATCCGGTATTAAAGTTTCTGCTTGTCTGTCCTATATAAACTGATTTGCAGTCTGACGTGTTAGTTGGTGAATACCAGATAAGTTGTGTTTGTCTGTGCTTGTATTGGTTGTTCTTAGTTTCCTCTGTGTTGAGTTGTCTGTCCTGTAGGCTATTTTTAGCCCTTGGTTCTTGAGTATGTTGCCTATTTCGTGGGCTGCTTTGTTGTTGTAGGTGAAAATGGACCACGTGCCTGTAACAGCTGTCATTCCACATTTACTGAACACCTTATGGACAAGAAACATAAGCCAACAGACATCAATACTTACTTGAAAATCCCCAAACGCAGCAACAGTCCCCCTCAAAAAACTAAGGATTGCAGAAAACTATCAAATACAAAAAGCTATAGTTGAAGGAAAACAAGTAATAAATGAACAAACAGCTCTCTGCAATGGATCTCTGTTCTCTGCCCTCAAATTATACCACCAATCTATCCAGCCTCCACCCCCCACTTCTCACAGACATACATACACACAAACACATGCACACGCACACGCACACACATCAAAAAAAGTTTTGCATCACCCCCGTTCCCAGAACACCTGAAGATAGACTTTGACTTTGGATACTGTATCACAGACACAGTCCCTCTGACTGTTCAGAGATGTCATTAAACCCGCCCAAAGATGTAAACAACCATGCATGAGCAGCGCCTATTAGGCGAAAGGGGTCCGACAGCCGATCAGTTTTAGTCATTCCACCAGGAAGGAGATACACAGCTCGTGTTGTCCGTAGTTCAACCATGCCTAGACGGTCAATACCGCGGTTCGATCGTGTCCGCATTGTTACTTTGTACCAGAAAGGGCTATCAACAAGGGAAGTGTCCAGGGGTCTCGAAGTGACCAAATCGATGTTGTTCGGACATGGAGAAGGTACAGAGAGACAGGAACTGTCGATAACATGCCTCGCTCAATCCGCCCAAGGGCTACTGCTGCAGTGGATGACCGCTACCTACGGATTAGGGATCGGAGGAACCCTGACACCAACGCCACCATGTTGAATAATGCTTTTAGTGCAGCCACAAGACGTCGTGTTACGATTCTAACTGTACGAAATAGGCTGTATGATGCGCAACTTCACTCCCGACGTCCATGACGAAGTCCATCTTTGCAACCACGACATCATGCACCGCGGTACAGATGGGCCCTACAACATACCGAATGAACCGCTCAGGATTGGCATCACGTTCTCTTCATCGATGAGTGTCTCATATGCTTTCAGCCAATCGTCGGAGACATGTTTGGAGGCAACCCAGTCAGGCTGAACGCCTTAGACACACTGACCAGCGACTGCACCATGGTGGAGGTTCCCTACTATTTTGGGGTGGCGTTATGTGGGGCCGACGTACGCCGCTGGTGGCCATGACGCCGTAACAGTTGTACGACACGTGAATGCCATCTTCCGACCGATAGTGTAACCATATGGGCAGCATATTGGCAAGGAATTCGTTTTCATGGACGACAATTTACACCCCCAACGTGCGCATCTTGTTAATGACTTCCTTCAGGATAACGACATCGCTCGACTAGAGTAGCCAGCGTGTTCTTCAGACATGAACCCTACCAAACATGCCTGGGATAACATATGTGTATAACATATGTGTGTGTGTGTGTGTGTGTGTGTGTGTGTGTGTGTGTGTGTGTGTTGAATTTCTCTGAGAAATTCAAAATAACCGCCTATGACATCTTCCACTGTTCCACTGTCTCCCATCTTGTTTTCACACCTTCTACTGTTCCACTGTCTGCCACCTTGTTATTACAGCTCGTAAACAGTGACAGTGACAGCTCAGTACACAGAATCACAATGAAGAAGATCACGAAAAAAGAAACTGCAAGTGAAACATAATGCAAATAGATACACACACAAACTCACACACCCCTTTCACATGAATTATTAATCACAGGCATAGCCATAACAGTTTAGAAGTCGTAATTCTTGCGTAAATGTTTTGTCTACGGTAAGTTGCATATGGTTGCAGGAGACAAACTGTAAAGAAAAAGTCACTCAAAAAACGTAATACAGCAGGAAAACCACACCATGTCGTAAGAAGATATGAATACACAATTTTATGTGCTCTTCAAAAACCTGTAATTACGATTTAGAAACTAATATTTATATTTATTTAAACAGTAAAGAACATTCCTTGTGTTTAAAAGCCATAATAATAAAAAAAAACACTGATGATGCTGCAACTGCAGTAAAACATGTCTGGGACAAAAAACAAAACTGTGTTTTGCTTAAGGCGGACCGCACTCAAAACATATGTTATTGTTAAAGCAAACGCAGACAAAAGAGCTTCAACATCAAGATGATTATGTGTGGGATAGAATGAAGAGGGCTGTTTATGGACGACGTGACCCACCAACTGTTACTTTTACTTGTTTTAGGTTAAAACGAATCTGTCTACTTCACTGAACATTACGTTTATTTCACATCGAACAGCCACACAAAGACACACACCGTCAAAGACCTAGTTTCTAGTACTTGTCTCTCCAAAGACTCTAGAGCAGAAGTGCTGCCAACTTTTGTCTGCCACTTAATTAAATACAAACACATATAACTGTAATACATTCCCTTATTTAATTAAGAAAAAAATGGAACACATCAACATGAAAGAACCATCTTATTACATAAATCTAACAGTCTTGGTTTTGCCAGCGGCTTCGTCAGTATATCTGCTAACTGGTCCTCAGTTGAAATATGTTGAATGCCTAACTCTTCTTCCAATACCTTTCCTCGGACGAAGAAATACTTTATTTTTATATGCTTAGTGCGACGATGGAACTCGGGTTTTTGTGCGAGTTTCACTGTTACCTGATTGTCAACCTTAAGAACTGAAACTTCACTCAGCTTTCTCATTCCTCTAAAAAGTCTACTCAGATAGATTATCTCCTTCACAGCTTCTGTTGCAGCTGCCAGGTCTGCTTCTGTTGTAGATGTTGCAGTCACTGCCTGTCTTTGGCTGAGCCAGGAGATACCTCCACCTGCATAAGTACACCAGATGTTGACCGTCCAGTTTTGTTGCACCCTCCAAAGTCTGCATCGCTGTAGCAATCTAATATGCCACTGCACAAATTTGGACGATAGATTATGCCTAGGTCACATTTACCTGCTACATACCGGAGTCTCGCTTTAGTCGCACTACATCTTCTGTTGATGCCGTGTCAAGAGTTCGAGACAGGAAGCTCACACTATAAGCCAGGTCAGGTCTCGTTCCAAGCATCAGGTACATCAGTGCTCCAACTGCTTGCCGATAGGGAAAGTTACACTTCTTTGCATTCTTTCCTTCTACCTGTAATGTATCTGGTTCCTTTATAATTGGTGTTGAGTCAGGTTTGCACTCTTGAAAACTGAAACGCTCCAGAATCTTCTTTGCATAGGCTTGTTGACATATCTTAATTGCGTCATCATCAAAGCGTTTTATCTCAAGTCGAAGGAAATATGATGCTGGTTTCACAGTGATCTTAAATTCCGCCTTCAACTCATCAACAAACTTTCTGGCATCCAGCTGACCACTTGCCATAACTAACCCATCGTCTACATAAAGAGCAACTAACAGTTTCTTGCCACCTTCTTCTCTGATATGTAAACAAGGATCTGCATCACTTGCCTTGAAACCTGCTGATATGTGAAATGCTCCAAACCGTTTACTCCAACATCTTGGGGCTTGCTTAAGTCCATACAAACTTCGCCTTAATTTGCAAACTCTCTCTGTGCCATCATTATACCCTTTTGGCTGTTGCATGAATATTATTTCTTCTAGTTCTCCATACAAGTATGCTGTAGACACATCAAACTGTATTGAACGAATTGTGCTTAACTTAGCTACTGGACTGAAGGTCTCACTGTAGTCTACACCGTAGCGTTGATTAAATCCCTTGATGACAAGTCTTGCTTTATATTTCTCAACACTTCCATCAGGATTAGTCTTTACACGAAAAAGCCACTTACATGGTATAGCTCTTGCTCCTTTTGGTAGAGTAGTAAGTTCCCATGTCTCATTCTCTTGTAGTGACTTAATTTCATTTTTCATAAGCGTGCTTCCAGTAAACATTTTGTGTACTATTTACAGCTTCTTCATATGATTCTGGTTCTTCATTTGTTTCATTAAGCATCTCTTCAGTGAACATTACAAAGTCATTTAGCCACGAAGGTTTCATTAATGCTGAACAATTTCGCAGTTGTCGATGAGGCTAGATAAAGATTTCCTCTTCTCTGGTATCAGCACTGCCCTCTTCAGTCTCCTTGTTGGAGTTTACCTCATATTTTTCTTCAGCTGCATACTTTCCCTGATTACTTTGCTCAAGATCCTGCAATGGTAATTTGACTTGTTCTTCACAACTTGCAGGCTTTTCATGGAAGATTACATCTGTGCTGAGACTGACTTTGTTTTCTTCTTTTACCCAAATTCTGTAACGCTCAGCCGGCCGAAGTGGCCGTGCGGTTCTAGGCGCTGCAGTCTGGAACCGCGAGACCGCTACGGTCGCAGGTTCGAATCCTGCCTCGGGCATGGATGTGTGTGTTGTCCTTAGGTTAGTTAGGTTTAACTAGTTCTAAGTTCTAGGGGACTAATGACCTCAGAAGTTGAGTCCCATAGTGCTCAGAGCCATTTGAACCATTTTGTAACGCTCATCCCCATCATACCCCACGAAATAACCCTTGACAGCTTTCTTATCCACTTTCAATCTTCTTTCAACTTGAATGTGGGCATAGCATGTAGAGCCTATTATACATAAATGTTTTGTACTAAGATGGTATCTGTTCTTTCGGACATGTCCGAAAGAACAGATACCATCGATGATCATGCTGCTCGTTAGAATGAAATTACAATTAAATGAACACCCTAAGCTGCTTACAGGCGTTGACATACGTCAACAGGGACATATTTTAATGAAAATCTGTCCCCGTTGACGTATGTCAACGCCTGTAAGCAGCTTAGGGTGTTCATTTCATTGTAATAAATGTTTTATTCTTGGCTTCTTGCCAAACCACAACTCAAATGGACTAATTCCTTCCACAGATGATTTTGCAGTTCGATTCAAAAAGCACGCTGATGCTCCAACCAATTCTGCCCATATGGCTGATGGGAAATTAGCTTCTTTATTTGAATACTTGAAGGTTCTTGCCATTTCAACTATAATTCGCATGTCCCGCTCACTTCCACATTTTGTTGCGGTGTGTAGGGTGCTGTCATTCTCTGAGTAACGCCTTCTGCTTGCAGTATGTCCTTATCTTCCTTACTGTCGAATTCTCCACCTTGTCACTCAGCAGCTCTTTGACTGTATGACCCAGCATCTTTGAATGTTGAAGAATATATTTAAATGCATCTTTAACTTCAGACTTTTGCCTTACGAGGAAGCAATACCGAAATTTTGTGTAGCTGTCTTTGAACACAACATATATCTCTTCTTCTGAAAAGATTCATTGAAGGGTCCACAGACATCAGCTGACATTAGTTCACCTGGGCAGGTTGACTTCTCTCTGTGACCAAATGGTAAGCGATGTGCTTTGCCATAAATGCTTGGCTCACAAAGTGACTTCTCCAAGGGAACATTTATGCCTAATTCCCTTTCTAACATTCCTCTGACATGGTGTTTATCCTGATGTCCCCACCTCTCATGATATAGCTGCAATAATGAAGTTTCTTCAATGGCATTTACTTCAGCAATTTCTTTGGACAAATTTGGTTGAATGTCTGCCTTGTACAAGGTACCAAAGGGCTTACAGGTTCCACGCAGCACTACCTTGTCATCAATTTTAAGCCTACACTCTCTTGTTGATGGCTTAAATTCACTATTAGGATTCCGGGCCTGTGCAGATAACACTGAAAACAAATTTCTAGATAATTGTGGAACAAACCATCATTCAGAGATGACAACTGAATATTGCCTTTTCCCACTGCCATTAGAAATCTCTTCCGGCTGCCTTTACACCACATGGAGTGTCAAATTTTAGAAAGTCTGTAAGATACTGTGAACAGTTTGTTACATGCCTTGTAGCTCCATTATCAACCCACCACGATGCTGAATCTACCTCAACTGTATAGGCCTCTTCACAGACAGACATTAGCACAGCACTAGCAGCAGCACAACTCTCTTGACTTCTGTTTTGATTTTTATTTGGTCTTCCATCAGAAATCCACTTTTTGCAGTCCTTTACTCAGTGGTCCTTACGCTTACAATAATTGCAAATGTCACCCTTTCTTAGGTCATTCTTGATGAACTTGCCTTTGCCATCTGGTTTTTGTTTACTTACGTTCACCATTAATGCTTCCTTTGGTGTTTTGTCACTGTTTGGATTCTTCTAGAAACTCCTTTCAAACATACATAACTGCACTGTTAACTTGTCAAATGTTCTTTCTTTGTCCTGTGTTAACAACATCCAACTTGATTGAAAAGTTTCAAATTCACTTGGCAGAATATGCAACGTTTTGCACACTAACATAAGGTCTGGTAAAACACTTTCGTTTTTAGCTTTGAGTCCATTGTTTAACTCATTCCACAAACTCTTCAATTTTGCAATGTGGGTAGAAACATTATCACCTGGTATCCAGCAGAAGGAGAAAAAGTCTGTGCAGATTTTGAACAACTGATCCTTGGATGAAGCTTCAAACTGCTGCTTTAAGGCGTCCCACATATCACCTCCTGTTTCCTTGTCCATTACCTTCTGATATACTTCATCACTGATGGCGCTAGTTATCATACACTTTGCATAACTATTTGCCTTTCGATACAAATCGAACTGTTCCTTGTGTTTCTTTGCTTGTGCATCTGCTGCGCGGTCTTCCAGTGGCTTGGGCTTAACTAGCCTCATGTCAGTAACATCCAATGCACCTTCATGGTAATCCACCAAGTCTCTTATTTTTCGTTTCCAAGTAGCCAGTCCATCTGTCCGTTAAGTGGTTTTATATTTTTTGACATATCCATTTCTGCTGAATCTTTGCTTCAAAATACAATAGACCTATATGGCCGAAAGTTACTTACTGAAAACAAATCTTAAAACATAAAACTCATCTGTCGATGTTTCTGACCTCAAATCTCAGCTGGCTGTGCTCCACTCAAAACTCAGTTGACGACAATCTAACCTCAAACTGACTACTGTATTTTCTACTGGGCGTAAAAACTCTCGTTTTTGGTGCTTACTTGCACTAACACGGTTCAGCAAAAGGTTTTACAACAACGGTTTTCACTCTCAAGCACTCGTTATCGTATTTTGTTAACTTTTCGTCTCTGTTTCGATTCTTTAATTCACTTACGACACTTAAGCGAAACTGGGCCCATAACCTGTTACTTTTACTTGTTTTAGGTTTAAAAAGAGTCTGTCTACTTCACTGAACATTACGTTTATTTCACATTGTACAGCCACACAAAGACACACACCGTCAAAGACCTAGTTTCTAGTACTTGTCTCTCCAAAGACTCTAGAGCAGAAGAGCTGCCAACTTTTGTCTGCCACTTAATTAAATACAAACACATATAACTGCAATACCAACCACTCTGGGGGAACTACGCCTAATCGCTATTGACGAGAGGGACAATCTGGACCAACAGTGACCTGATGAACTTGTGGACAATATTCCACGATGAATACAGGCATGCATCAATGTAAGAGGACGTGCTACTGGGTATGAGAGGTACTGGTGCGCATAATCTTGACCACCACCTCGGAAGGTCTCGCTGTATGGTGGTACAACATTCAATGTGTGGTTTTCATAAGCAATCAAAAGGACGGAAATGATGTTTATGTTGATATCTATTCCAATTCTCTGTACTGGTTCCAGAACTCTTCGAACCGAGATGATTCAAAACTTTTTTTTGATTTGTGTTTATGAAATAACAATAATAATGAAAAATCCTCAAACCTACTCTCTCTCTCTCCCTCTCTACCCTCTCTCTCTCTCTCTCTCTCTCTCTCTCTCTCTCTCTCTCTCTGTCCCTTACGCACACACACACACACACACACACACACACACACACACACACATACATACACACACACGCACACAAAAGGCACAGACACCTCTGAAAGATTCAGAACAACTACCAGGAACACCTTCAACTGTTCTGTCAGCTATCTTGTTTTTACACCTTCAACTGTTCCACTGTCCGCCATCTTGTTATTACAGTTGTGAAACAGTGACAGTGGCAACTCAATAACACGG
The DNA here is from genome assembly GCF_023864345.2 of Schistocerca serialis cubense. Taxonomy (NCBI): domain Eukaryota; kingdom Metazoa; phylum Arthropoda; class Insecta; order Orthoptera; family Acrididae; genus Schistocerca; species Schistocerca serialis. Next base: position 726,315,924 of record NC_064639.1, on the reverse strand, counting down.
TGATGAAGATGAGGAAAATAGAAAACTTAAGTGAAACATAACGTAAATACACACACACACACACACACACACACACACACACACACACACATAGAATTAATTAATTTCAGCCATATTGTAATTTTTGCTTAAATAATTTTGTCAACAATAAGTCGCATGTGGTTGTAGATGATAAACTGTGAAAGAAATCAGTCGCTCTAAAAACATAACACATCAGGAAAAGCTAGAATACAAAATTTTATGTTTCTTAGAAAATCTGTAGTTACGATTTAAAAACCAATGTTTACAAGTATACAAACAGTAAAGAACATTCTTTATGTTTAACAGCCATAAAAATTAAAGCCCACTGATGATGTGCAATTGCAGTGAAACTTGTTTGGGACAAAAAACAAAATTGTGTTTTGCTAAAGGCGGACCCCAACCAAAAACATATGTATTGTTAAAGCAAACCGAACAAAAAAGAGCTTCGACCCCAATATGATTAGTGGAGAATCAGTTTGTTAGTGTTGGTCAAGGTGCTCCTGGTGCAAAGCTTTCAATTTCTGTTAGATCATCTTGTTGTATTGGGCTGTAAAATAAGGAAGGTTAGTGTACAACCTCGGATGAATGAAGAAAATCAGCCGTGTACTTTTCAATCGAACCTTCATGGCATTTTTTTTTTTTTCATTTCGGGTACCACAGCAATGAATTTATTAAGAGACGGTGTCAGTTTCCACTTTATCTGTATTAATTTCATTTGTTCGCAACTGGTTTCAACCTTCTAGTCCATTCTCAAGTGATTTTGTGGTTCTGCAACAGAAAACTATGCCTTACGTATTAAATTGTCAGCGTCTTGAAATTTGTGTTTACTATTTATTTTTAATTTATTTTATTTTCCATGCTATTTCATTTCTTACTTCTTAACTTTACTCAGCTGAACAGACAAAATACAGTCACAGTATTTGAAATTGTCAAAGGTGTTGCCACAGTGGTAAAACTGGTTCCCATCAGATCATTGAAGTTGAGCACGGTCATACCTGGTTAGCACTTCGATGGACGTCAGTCCCCATCTGCGGAGTGCTGTTGCTAACCGGGATGCATTCAGCCCTTTTGCGGCCAGTTGAGGAGCCACTTGACTGAGAAGTTGCGGCTCCCGCTACGAAATCTGACAACGGCTGTGAGAGCGGTGTGCTGACCACATGACCCTCCATATCCGCATCCAGTAAAGCCATTCGTCTGAGGATGACACGGCGGACGATCAGCAGCGTTGGAATTTGCAAGGCCTCTTCGGACGGAGTAAAACATTAGAAATTATTATCCCATGCTTATATCGCGTTTGTAAGTGGCAAGCGGCCAAACCAACAAGACAGCATTTGTGAACCAAAACGCGTAGAAAACACAAGTATTGAGACGCTGACATTTCAATACGTAAGAAAATGTTTATTACTGTAAAACCAAAAAATCGCCTCAGAATGGCCTAGAAGGCTGAAACTAGTTGTGAACAAATATAATTAATACAGCCGAAGAGAAAAATGAGACTGTCTTTGCCCGCATCTCGTGGTCGTGCGGTAGCGTTCTCGCTTCCCACGCCCGGGTTCCCGGGTTCGATTCCCGGCGGGGTCAGGGATTTTCTCTGCCTCGTGATGGCTGGGTGTTGTGTGATGTCCTTAGGTTAATTAGGTTTACGTAGTTCTAAGTTCTAGGGGACTGATGACCATAGATGTTAAGTCCCATAGTGCTCAGAGCCATTTTTTTGAGACTGTCTTTCACGGCAGTTGCCTCAACCTACTTATGGAAACAATGAAAAACATGAATCTGGATAACTGCATAGGAATTTGATTTGTCGTCCTTCCGAATGTAAGTCAAGAAGTGTTTTGCCACTCTGCCACCTAGATCACTTTGAAGGACATGGCAAGGATTGGACAGGCTGACAGTGCAGGAAGTACCTGACGCACTAGGGACCATCAACGGAGAAGTGTCACTGTTGAGCTGCAAGACCCACACCAACCTGTCTGCAAAATTTCTGCCAAGTCAGTACAGTGGGTGGTCTTCTTTAAGCTGACGGAAAAGCTACTTCTTGTTAAGAATTTGGATTTCCTTTAAGTCGATCTCTTTTTTGTAAATTTTGTTTATTTGCCCAATAGTATTACGCAATTTATAGTTTTGTAATATGTTTTAGAAATAATAATAATAAGAGTAATAATGAAAACAGGTGCCATGCACGGTGAAGACGCACACGCCATCCTGTACTCTCCGGAAGATGACCGAGAATCAGATCCAGATTCTGAGGAGGCGATAAACGACGTCTGGCTGTCGATGCTGACAGATTTCGCAAAGACTGGGTACGTACGGTATACCGCTGAACTGACTGTGAAGATTCGTTTTTTCACATAGGATATAGATAAAAGCTAACAGGTTAATTGCCACTTTCTCTCGTCCTATACTCCGTTTCCTTTAATTTGTTTGTAACGTTACTAACACGTCTTATCCAATTCACTACTCGTAAGTAAGTTCATAAGTCTGTCGTCAAAGAGTCTCCCCATTCGTACACGCTAACTTGCAAACGGGGATGTTATTCCTATGATGTTACTCATCGACTTCTGATCTACATATGAATTTTGAAACAAAAATACTTTTAGATTAGGCCCAAAGTAGCTATGTAAAATAAAAGTATAAAAAGAAAATACGTTATGCAGTAGCTCGACGCAATTTAATGCAGTAACAATATTTTCCAGCTTAGTGTCTCATCCCTTACAATTCCTATAGCGGCTTGTGAAACAAGGTGGGACTGATGTAAGTTTGCGAAATGTCCAGAAAGGGAATTTTAGAACCAATTCCGACTAAAGTTGCTTGTACTAGGAAGAATCGTCCAACAAAACTGAAAAAAAACGATATGGATATTAGCTGAACAAATAATCAGGTGACGGATTATAAACTAAAGACGTACTTTGCAAGGTTCTAGGAGGTAAGAAAAGACTGAGGCATCGACCAAATGGAAGGTGGGCAGATTTATTTATTCGTGTCATAAGTATCAAACTTCAGTGTGTGACATACACGCATACACACATACAGGGTGACACAGAATAATGGGAATGTTTGAAATAAGTAGTGGCAGCCATGGGCAGGTGGCAGCACTGCGGGTTGGCGACAGTTAGCGAGTAAACAGTCCGCCATTTCAGCAGTCATGGATCAGTAGAACGGACAACAGCGTGTGTTAACCATAAAAATGTTTTATAAAAACAATGATAGTTTGGTAGCGGAGCAGAGGGAGTTTCGACGTTTTTATAATTTATGACGTCATGATACCGTTCCGTCGAAACACACGATAAAATGCTGGATTAATAGGTGTGAAGAGAGTGGATCTGCCCTCAAGAAGAAACCAACAGGACGACCAAGAAGTGTGCGTTCTACAGTGAACATTGGTGTTGTATGCGAGTCTGTGTTACGGAGTCCACGGCATTCAATTCGTAAGCAAGAAGCAGTGGTTAGAATGTCCCGGGCGAGTGTTCGCAGAATTTTTGATCTTGATTTACTAACTACAGATGGTGCAACAATCGAAGGATTACGATTACCGGTTACGATTAGGATTCTGTCAACAAATGATAACAAAAATAAACAATGACGATGAATTTCTAAACAAACTGTGGGTGTCAGATGAGCCCCATTTTCATCTCACAGGTTATGTGAATAAATAAAACTACCATTACTGGGCAAACACAAATCCTAACGACGTTCATGAGCGCCCTTTACACGCTAGTAAAGTGACAGTACAGTGTGGCGTTTCATCACATGGGATTATCAGATCGCATTTTTTCGCAAATGAACAGGGAAAAACAATAACTGTCAATGCTGGTTGTTACATGGAGATGTCACGAACTTTCGTTACATCTGCATTGTACAACTTTCCAACCGTTCAAGAAGCCTCGTTTCAAAAGGACGGAGCGATATCATACACTGCACGGCAGTCAATGGCATATGTGCGAGAATTGTTTGGCAGCCATGTGATCTCACGATTCGGCAACATTCCCTGGCCCCCTAGTTCACACCAGATTTATCGGTTTTTGATTTTTTCTTGTGGAGCTACCTCAAGAAAACAGTCTACACGACTCGACCAAGAACCCTGGATCAGTTAAAAAAGATAATTCGGGATGCAATTCGCGTATCGCAGCTGAGAGGTTGCAGCGGTCAATGAGGAATCTCAACAGCAGATTTCACAAATGTATTCCTACAGGAGGACGCCATCTAAAGGACTTACTTTTTTAAAAAAATGACAAATGCCATCAGTGTTTTGTAAATGGCGAAGTTGAAAGGTTTCAATTACTATTAATGCTATTTCTTTCCTTCATCACTTGTAGTTTTATTGGATTGTGGAAATGTTCTCGTTTTTCTGTGTCACCCTGTACATATACATACGTACAAGATACGTAATGAACAACGAAACGTGCTTTCTTTCGGCATTTTGTATTTGCAACAGTTACAGGGAATATAGGAGTGTTACATACTACGTGTGTTTTGATTTCCTGTTGGGGGTGTGGACGCAAGCCCACTTAGTTTTTTACATGTCCGACGGGCTGCCGAGGCGACTGTGCGAGAAGACCATGACGTAATGCAGTTCCCTCTTCCACCCGGCCACTTTTATTGCAACGGTGGGTACGGGAAGAGCTGCAGCTGTTTTTCGGCATGCCTCACCATGCTGCCTACACGGCGATGCATGTGCGAAGGGCTGTGCACTGATTGCCGACCTCTGGCCGCGACATCAGCCACTATGCAAAAAAAGACGCACACCGTTCTTTGCTGGCATCCTCAGCAAGACTATAAATGTCAAAATCAGTTGCTACGACCACCTTTCAGTGAGTGTGAATATTGCTCAAAGTGTTGTGCGGAAAAGCAGAACGTCAGTTATGCAAATGTTTCGAGAAATATTTGCTGTTCGTATGCTGCCAGTGTCACGCGCTACTGTAGAGGAAGTCTCTGTACGCTCGCCGCCTGTGGTTCAAATGGTTCAAATGGCTCTGAGCACTATGGAACTTAACATCTGAGGTCATCAGTCCCCTAGAACATAGAACTACTTAAACCTAACTAACCTAAGGACATCACACACAACCATGCCCAAGGCAGGATTCGAACCTGCGACCGTAGCGGTCGCGCGGTTCCAGACTGAAGCGCCTAGAACCGCTCGGCCACACCAGCCAGTCAGCCTGTGGTGGCAGTCACACGAAGTCGGTTTGCAGCATGATCGTCCGCAGCTCGTGGTCGTGTGGTAGCGTTCTCGCTTCCCGCGCCCGGGTTCCCGGGTTCGATTCCCGGCAGGGTCAGGGATTTTCTCTGCCTCGTGATGACTGGGTGTTCTGTGATGTCCTTAGGGTAGTTAGGGTTAAGTAGTTTTAAGCTCTAGGGGACTGATGACCATAGATGTTAAGTCCCATAGTGCTCAGAGCCATTTTGCACCATGATCAGGTCTATTGGCTTCTGTCTCGGGTTCTTTGGCCGACGTTCATCTGATGATTTTACTGATGTTTCGCCAGCACGAGTGGCTTGCATTGTCAAAGCCTCACCCTCCATTTCCGGTGGTGAACTGGAGCCGAGCTCTCGGCCGCAGACTATAAGTACCTGGCGCGCCAACGACCGAGGGCTTCTCCGCAGTCATTTCCGGTGCGCTTCTCCTCTTGCTACCTGCGACGGTCGTTCCCTGCAGTACGGGAAGCCAGGATCCGCTTACCTTAAGGCTTTCCTCTTTCTTCTTGAAGCTATTCGGGTGTTTTTGTATCTCTACAGCTTCTCTGAACAAGCTGGTGTGGTAGTGCTTCTCTACAGCCAGAACTTCAGTGTCGGCAAATTTTATTACGTGGTCGGTCTCACTTAGTGTGTGCTCTGCACAGGCACTGGACTTGGCCACTTGCAAACCTGAGATGTGGTACAGATACGTCGAAGATACTACCGTTGTGTGGAGCCATGGTGAAGAACAGCTCGGTGACTTCCTAAAACACTTGAACAGCCTACACGTCAACATAAAATTTACCATGGAAGTAGAAACGGACAAAGAACTGCCATTTCTAGATATGCTGGTTACAAGGGATGGACAAAATTTGGGACACAGCGTGTGTCGAAAACCGACACATGCGGACCGATACCTGCACAAACTATCAAACCACCACCCGAGCCAGAAAAGAGGCATGATTAATACGCTCGTAAAGCGAGCAGGACGAATATGTGAGCCGAAGCACCTCAGACGCGAAATGCAACACCTGAAAAGTTTTCTGAGGAGCAATGGGTACTCCACAAATTATGTTACAAGTGTAACAGAGCCAAACACTCGGCGAAGTAAAGAATCAGAAAAAGAAACGTCGGAAACGGCCTTTCTGCCATACATTCCCAGAGTGACGGACAGAATCGGCCGTTTATTGCGCAAATACTGCGTAAAGACGATTTTCAAACCGACAAGGAGATCAAAGAGTGTCTTAGATCGGCAAATGAGGAAAGGGGCCCACTTGCAATGTTGGGCATATACCGTATACCATGCTCATGCGGAAAACTTTATGCCGGAATGAATGGACGATCAATCTACACCAGGGTCAACGAGCATAAGCGACATTGTAGGTTGGGGCAGGTGGGGAAATCGGCCATGGCAGAGCACGCACTGAGTGAGACCGACCACGTAATAAAATTTGCCGACACTGAAGTTCTGGCTGTAGAGAAGCACTATCACACCAGCTTGTTCAGAGAAGCTGTAGAAATACAAAAACACGCGAACAGCTTCAAGAAGAAAGAGGAAAGCCTTAAGGTAAACGGATCCTGGCTTCCCGTACTGCAGCGAACGACCGTCGCAGGTAGCAAGAGGAGAAGCGCACCGGAAATGACCGCCGAGAAGCCCTCGGTCGTTGGCGCGCCAGGTACATACAGTCTGCGGCCGAGAGCTCGGCTCCAGTTCACCACCGGCAATGGAGGGTGAGGCTTTGACAATGCCAGCCACACGTGCTGGCGAAACGTCAATAAAATCATCATATGAACGTCGGCCGAAGAACCCGAGACAGAACCCAATAGGCAGTTTGTCAACAAGTGGCCACGAAAGCCTTAACAGTTTTGTATGATCAGGTCTGCTACCATCTACACATGATCTCAGCCGCCTTGTGCGTCTAGATAGACAGATGTTGTGAGCCGATGATGTCCCCTATAGTCGTGTAAATAAAATAGCATTCTTACCCTACTGCACAGCTGATGAAACGACTTCAGTTGTGATGCAGGGCTTTTTGGTCGACACTGTGGTTGGTGTAGCTATCTCAACAAATGTCTCAGTATGTAACATTTGTTTATGAAAATAACTGTTCTTCTCCTGTGCCATCCAATATACACGCACTGTGGTAATTGTTTAAACATTAAAGTTCTCATATTTACGATAATCTTCATATGTGTTTACTTAACGACCTTGTAACGTAGTTGATTGGGAAGCTGCTGTACACTGGAAAGTAACTGCATGCCCTTTTTCTTACCTACTTGTGAAACTCTTGTCACTCTGTTCATCCCCGAGCCCTACAAGGCAGCTGATGCCGGTACGTTGGCTGATATGTTCGTTGGCACACATTCTGTTAAAATAATGAGAACATACCACAACTGCCAAACCGCTATCGGACGTGAATTTCGTTAACATTGTCGTCATATACCTCTGGAAACTTATAAAGGGTTTGTGTCACTCAGAATCGATGTCCTATTTGGTGTAAACGGTATACTAATGTGCTGCTAAGTGGATCTTCATTTGTGTGATCCATACTATCCAATTAGAACTCTTCTCAGAAATGGCTACTGTTAAAATTTAATTCGCACCAAAGCCTGCATACTACAAAAAAAGTCGATGTTAGTTAAAGAATGTAGTATGAGATATCAAAAAACTATGTGGTCATTGCAGCTATTTTACGGTTACTGTATAGAAGTTTCAGCGCCTTAAAGTTTGTGACCATAGTGTGTGGAGATCTTTAGGAGAGAACTTTTCTAGGTGAACGTATGGTAGGAGCTGCAATAGATTTCATACACGGGAATGTTACAGCATCGGTTTCCAGACGACAGAGAGGCCATAAATCATCCAATTCTATAATTAGACCACGTTTAAATGTAAAACTGTGTCACCTTAGAAAAGGATCTGAAAGCTGTGTCGCCATATTGAGCACACCTGGTGGGGTTCACAGTCTGTATCAGACAAATTCTCTAGTTATGACAACCATTAGGTTTCCTCAATATTTTAAACTTAGGTAAGAGCATTTTAGAATTTCTTATCGTTTTAAACTTAGGCCATGTGAACACTATTCTTAATTTCCCCATATTTTAAACTTGCAGCTTGTAAGTTCTTTGAATATTCCACCATTTCAAACTTAGGCTTCCTGGCGTGAGGGAATTCGTTTCACATGTGACATCAGAGGGTGGTTAAACATACAGACTGCACTGTTTTCGAAATTTAGAACAAGTGATCTGACAAACGTGCAGGCTGGCTGTCATACAGCAGGGAAAATCTAACAACCATGCAGGCTGGCTCTGTATTCCGTGGTCCGCCATCTTAGATTTTAAACAGTACGACACTTGCACATCTTGCAGTTTTTGATTTATTTACCAATATACACTTAGGACAAGCATACTAGTTTCACAGTGCTGTCATAGGAGTAGGGGATAACCCTGCCTACTTCGGATTTCCCAACATTCTATACATAGGAAAACTGGGCATTGTCAGAGGGTGGAGGAGGGGGAGAAATTTGTCAACAGTGCATGATATCATCAGTGATGCCACAGGGAAAAAACTGGCAACAGTGCAGAGTGGCCTTGAACCAGCCAACGGGCAGTACTTCCCAAGACCCATATTTACTCATTTCTATGTGAAGCATTGTCAAACCATTTTGGGAGTGAATGCAGTTTTTCTGGAGAACAGTTTTTCAATGTGAATGTTTTGTTTCTTTGCTGCTAATAATATATGATAACTTATTTGTATTTATTAATTATTTATTCATAGAATATCACCTTGTTCCCTATGGTTCTTCCAGTTTTATCGTAACTATTGAGAGAACAATTACAACCACAGACGAGATGCTTTAAATTTATTCCTGTGTATGTCAATTGGAAACTCATTTGTCATAATATAAATGTGTCCAGAAATGATTGAGAAGTACTGGTTGTGATGTCAGAGCAAAATGAAGTTCTTGTGGTTCATAATTCTTGAATAGTGATATTTATGTAGTATTAATCAAGTCTGAAAGCGAAATCCCTTAGAACTCTGAGGGTCTTCACATGGCCCAGAAAATGCATATCCGAAATGCAGCATTTGCTAGATTCCACTTTTAGTATTACGGCAGTTACGTGCACGTGTCTACGACTTCATCTCACAATCAAGACAAGTGCCGCAGTGCAGTACGAAATAATTAGACTGAACGCAGAAATTTGCTAAACGATTTTCAACTTCTTCACTCTAACGTGTCTTGTCCTATGTGTGTAAACTACTGAACCAGTGGTTGTTGTCGACGGCAGCTCCTCGATATTCAGCACATACGGCAATAACCTGGGTTCCACGTTGCTGGCATCAGTACGACACCGCCTCTAATGTAGGGACATTAACAGAGATTCGCTCAACAAGCGTGACATGCCGCGTTATTCCTTTAGATATCACTACAGTGCCTATTTAAGAGGTCTGAGTATAATGCAAAAAAAGTCGGTTGTACATAGGATATGAGTTTCAAGTTGTATTTTGTTATGTGATGAATGAGCAACGAGGTTTTACACTCCTTAGACGGAACGCATTTCCTCTCGTTTCCAGTTTTTTCCTAGTTTGTCACGGTTTCTTTTAAAAATTGGTCTTTATTTTTGAGTCAAGATTATATTTGTCGAAGCAGACGTGGTTTGATGTATAGGTGTTGGGGAATGGATACAGGAAGGAGAAGTAGATTGCGTTAACGGCACTCAAGCAACAAATCAAACAGACGCAGCGAGTTAATAATTCACATCACACGGAGAGCATGCTAGCTGTGATTACATTAGCTGTGGCACGTCAGACGGCGGAGGAAGTGTTTCAACACGTACAGACCACAATACTGAACCTCTTATGACATGCCAGTGAGGATGTTTCCATGCTAAACCATTCTAGAGGTTACCGCGGGCTTTCCCGTGTGTTAGCCCCTAATGGGAATAGGACTTAAGAGCGTTTGACTTCTGGCCGCAGTCACGAATGTGACTGCATGTAAAGCCCTGAAAGCTCCAATGGTGGACATAAATAACTTTCTGATGTCGATCGTAAATCTTTACCCTCGACTCACAGTGACTTGAACCATTTACATACTTCAGTCATAAGTGTCGCGAATAATAAATGAATTGACGCCTCCCACTATGCAGTTTTTCATCCCGCCTACAAACTGATGTGTTACTACAGAGTGAATGACCTAAAACGTACACCACAAATATTGCGAAGATGGAAAGTGCTATTGATGTGCGGTTTTCACAGAATCGATTGGTAGTCGGGGGCTCGTATTGCTACCCAACAAACAGATTGTAATAATACTTAGAAAGTGTATTTTTTGTGCAAACATACAGTTTTTAAGTGGATCAGTGCCTATTGACATTAACAAACTAAAAGTAGGGTAAATTAGAATGTCAGTGGTGTTTGTTGCAGGATTCTGAAACAAGTCGTTTACGAGATATCCTATTTTGAGAAGTTGCTAAATCGACACTTGTCTAATACCTGTGGTAGCACAGACTAAAGAACAAAATAAGTGCACACAGTAGTTACGTGGATTCTGGTCAGTAACGAAGCTACTCAGCATCACAGGTTGTGTTCAAAATGACCACTGGCAGTAATACTCGCTTGCAGTCTGGTATGGAACGACTACTGCAAACATTCTAGCATATCAGCGGAGATTTTCGAGCAGGCTGCGGTATACGTCGTTGCCTGACATTAAGTGTAGTTGGTATGTCATTGTAGACAGCGTTTTCAACTTTCCCCACAGAAAAAAGTCTACAGGCATCAAATTCGGGGAAAGGGACAGCCAAGGTATAGGTCCTCTGCGTCCATTCCAATGATTTGGAAACAGTTCGTGAAGACATGGGCTGGGCAGCCATCACGTTGGTACCACAGGTTCCTCCCAGACTGCAGAGGAAGGTTTTCTAGTATCTGTGGAAGCTCTTCCGTTAGGAGGCTGCAATACTTGTGTGTGTTCAGTGTTTCATCTACGAAAATCTGGCCTATGAGCTGATGTTTCACTATCCCACATCATACGTTTACACTCCATGGACGCTGACGTCCACCTGACGAAGCCAATAGGGACTGTCAACAGATTGAGAATGCGTGTTCGGTGGTTTACCTGGCAAAGAATGGTAAATGTGACATCAGCACTAAACAAGACACACAGTACATCTGGAGTATCCTGTCTTAGTGTCCATGTACAGAAGTTAACACGATTCTTATAATCGTTTCCATGCAGGTCGTGATGGAGAGATGTATGATACGGATGGACTGCCAGTCTTACTTGCGAGATGAAGGCGAAGCTCACCATCCGTAAGATCGTTGACAGAACCGACTGTGGCCTTTGGTACAGAGCCGAGTGGAGGATCTGATACCGGAGGTTCAGAGGAATCTGCCACCATCTACGTTGCAGATCCCCAATTTGCGCGATAGGACGGTGGGTTTCCGGGTTCCACTAAATAGGTTAGGAGTCCACAACACGCTGGAAGTGGCTACATGGATAACAGGGGCTATGTGGAGGGGACTGGGCGGTTTTTTAGGATAGAGGGTCTCGGGAAAGCGCCAAAACGGGCTTCAGCTTCAAAGGCTGCAGGATTAACACAGGAAGAGGGTAGAGATAGCAACAATCAGTATTGTAGTTTTAAACTGTCGTAGCTGTGTTAGGAAAGAACCAGAGCTCCAAGCTCTAATAGAAAGCACTGAATCACAAATCATTATAGGTTCGGGATGCTGGATAAAGACGGAAATAAGTTGAGCCGAAATTTTTACAAAAGACCTAGCCGTGTTCAGAAAGGATATATTAAATTCAGTTGATGGTAGAGTGTTTATTGCTCCCAGAAGTAGTTTGCCTTAAAGCAAAATTGAAGTTGGTGCTTCCTGTGAATTAGTACGGTTAGAGGTTATATTTGACAACAGGAATAATTAATAATTTGTTCCTTTTACAGAACCCCCGACTCAGATGATGCAGTTGCTGAACTGTTCATAGAAAACTTGAGTGTCGTTTCAAATAAGTCTCCCACTCATACTATTATAGCTGGTGGTGACTTCAATGTACCCTCCATATGTTGGCGAAAATACATGTTTACGGTGGTAGGAGTAAAACGTCGTCCGAAATCATACTGAATACATACTCAGAAAATTATTTTGAACAACTAGTTCAGGAGCCCACTCGAAGAGTAAATGACTGCGAAAATATACTTGACCTCTTAGCAACAAATAATCCTGACCAAATAAGGGGCATATTGACAGATACAGGAATTAGCGACCACAAGGTTATTTTAATTAGAATGAATACCGGCATACGCAAACCCACCGAAAGTAAGCGCAAAATACGTACATTTAAAAAAGCATATGAATTTCGTTTGATGCCTTCCTAAGACACAATCTCCACTCCTTCCAATCTGCCTATGTAACCATGGACCAGAAGTGATTTGAATTCGACGAATTAGTATCGATGGCAGTTGACGGATATATACCAAATAAATTAATAAGAAATGGTACTGCTCCCGACGGTACACAAAACAGGTCAGAACACTGTCGCAGTAGCAACGAAAAAAATATGCCAAATTTAAAAGAACTCAAAATCCCCAAGATAAGCGAAGTTTTACATTAGCTCGGAATTTAGCGCCAACTACGATGTGAGACGCTTGTAATAGTTTCCACAACGAAACTCTGTCTTGAAACCTGGTAGAAAACCCAAAGACATTTTGGTCGTATATAAAGTACACCAGTGGCAAGACGTAATGAATGCTTTCACTGCGCGATAACAAAGGTGATATTATTGATGACAGTGCCACTAAAGCAGAGTTATTAAACATGGTTTTCAAAAATTCCTTCACAAAAGAAGACGAAGTAAATACTCCAGAAGTCGAATTAAGAACAACTGCCAACATAAGTAACTTGGAAGCAGATACTCTCCGTATAGCGAAACAGATTGAAACACTAAAGAAAGGCAAGGCTACCGGTCCAGACTGTAAACCAGAGATTGGGCTGATACAATAGCTCGATACTTAGCAATCACATACCACTCGCTCGTAGAAAGATCAGTATCCAAAGGCAAAAGTTGCGCAAGTCACACCAACACCCAAGAAGGGAAAATGAATATCCGCTGAATAACAGACCCACACCATTAACGTCGATTTGCAGTACGATTTTGCGGGTTGAGTGGCCGAGCGGTTCTAGGCGCTTCAGTTTGGAACCGCGCGACCGCTACGGTCGCAGGTTCGAATCCTGCCTCGGGCATTGATATGTTTGCTGTCCTTAGGTTAGTTAGGTTTAAGTAGTGCTAAGTTCTAGGGGACTGATTACCTCCGAAGTTAAGTCCCATGGTCATGGTGCTCAGAGCCATTTTGCAGTACGATTTTGAAACATGTATTGTTCAAAAACTGGCTCTAAGCACTATGGGACTTAACATCTGAAGTCATCAGTCCCCTAGACTTAGAACTACTTAAACCTAACTAACCTAAGGACATCACATACATCCATGCCCGAGGCAGGATTCGAACCTGAGACAGTAGCAGCAGGTCGGTTCCGGACTGAAGCGCCTAGAACCGCACGGCTACAGCGACCGGCTGAACATATATTGTGCTCGAACATTATGCAGCATTTTGGAGAAAACGATTTATTGGCAAATAGCCAACACGGATTCAGAAAATTTGGTTCTTGTGAAACACAACTAGCCATCTCCTTATTCTCACGAAGTAACGAGTGCTGTCGACAGGGGACGTCAAATTGATTCGATATTTTTAGATTTCCAGATGGCTTTTGACAGCGTTCCTCACAAACGATTTCTAATTAAATTGCGTGCCTATGGAGTATCGTCTCAGTTGTGTGAATGGATTTGTGATTTCCTATCCGAAAGGTTACAGTTCTTAATAACTGAAGGAAAGTAAAACATAAGTAATACCTGGCGTTGCGCAAGGAATGCTATACAGTAGACCCTCTGTTGTTTCTGGTGTTCATAAATGATTTAGGAGACAATCTGAGGAGTCCACTAAGGTTTTTTGCACCTGATATTGTCATTTACCCTCATATAAAGTCATTAGATGGTCAAAAACAATTGTAAAAGGGCTTAGACAAGATTTATGTATGGTGAAAAAAATCATGAAAAGTGTAAAATCATCTATATGAGCTCTAAAAAGAATCCGATCACACAAATCTAAGACTGTAAACTCAGACAAATACTTATGGATTACAATTACTACTTAGGGTTTACAATTACGAATAACTTAATTTGGAACGATAACATAGATAATCCTGTGGGGAAATCAAACCAAAGATTTCTATTTGTTGGCAGAACACTTAGAAAATGTAACAGCTCCACTAGAGAGACTGCTTACGCTACGCTTGTCTACTCTCTTCTGAGTAGTGGTGTGTGGTTTGGGATCCACAGCAGATCGTGTTGACGAAGGACATCGAAAACTTAAAAAAATAGCAGCTCTCTTTGTATTATAGCGAAACAGGGGAGAGAGTGCGACGGATATGATACGCTAACTGGAGTGGCAGCTATTAGAACAAAGGCGTTTTCCGTTGTGGCAGAATCTTCTCATGAAATCACCAAGCCTCACCTCATAGTATCAAAATGTTTTGTTGGCGCCCACCTACGTAGAGAGAAATGATCATTGTAATAAAATGAGATAAATCGGAGTTCGGGCACTTATGGTGTATCGCAGAATAATCATGTAGATGTATATGTAGATGTATGTCGACGGAGTATGCGTAGGAGACTTGCCCGACTCACGCCAGTTAATCATGCGATTGCGCGGAAGATAAAGTGTGCATCAACAACAACAGCTGCAAGAACATTAATTTTCCCTCCTCTGTCGTCACTTGTTACCTTCTGTTATGTTTTCTAGGTGTTACACTGCCACTTTCACGGACTGGTTGAAGAGGTTGACAAATAAGCCGAGATGGTTGACGTCTACTGTGACACTTTGTCGCATATTCTGTACAAGAACGAACTGCATTCTTCCTACACTCCTACATTGGTAAATCCCATCGTCCACTGGCCACGTTGGTATCCCTGGCAACGAAGCTGCAGATGCCGCGGCCAAGGCTGCGGTCCTCCAGCCTCGGACAGCTTCTTCTTGTGTGCCTTCATCTGATTTTAGCAGGGTCATTTGTCAGCGCATTTTATCGCTGTGGCATGCCGATTGGTCTACACTTTCTGAAAACAAGATTCAGGCCTTGAAACCTCTCCCCACGGCTTGGACGACCTCTTCACGCCCTTCTCGGCGGGAGGAGGTCGTTTTGGCCCGGTTACGGATTGGACACTGCCGGTTCAGCCACCGCCATCTGCTGACGGCTGCGCCGGCGCCGTTCTGTCCATGTGGGCAAGTGCTGACGGTACGCCACATTTTAACGTCCTGTCCGAATTTTAATACACTACGCATTGATCTTGGCTTGCCATGTACTCTGGATGAAATTTTAGCGGATGACCCAGGAGCAGCTGCTCGCGTTCTTCGTTTTATCCACTTGACAAACCTATCTAAGGACATTTGATTATGCTGTTTTCTTTTAATCCCTTGCCTGTTAATGTGCCGTTTACAGTGTTGTCCTTTTTAGTTGCTGTTTTAACCTTGTGCCTCGCAGTGCATTCATAATTTAGTCTGGGCGCTAATGACCACTGTAGTTGTGCTCCCTAAAACCACAAAAAAGCCATCGTCCACTGAAGATTTATTGCTTGGATTATTACACAATAACTGACTAGCAAGTCGCAATACACTCAAGAAACACACAAGCACACTGTATGCTAACATAACAATATCGTACCCAGCAACTACGGTGGTTGAGTGGGACAAACAAGTGCCGATGCGGAAACTTTTCAAAATACGATAGCTCGGAAAGCACTCACATTAGAATCGTGCAACAAATACCACTGACATTCTGAGGTATCCTACTTTCAGTTTGCTAATGTCAATAGGCACAGTTCCATTTAAAAACTGTATGTTTGCACAAAAAATAAACTTTCTAAGTATTATTACAATCTGCTTATTGGCTAACAATACGCACCCCTGACTACCAGTTCATTCTGTGAAAACCACTCATCAACAGCGCTTTCCATTACCGCAATATTTGCGGTGGAAGTTTTAGGTGATTCAGTCCGTTTATTTCCATGGCAGTTCTACTGATGATGAAAAGCTTTATTCCGTAAACAGCAAGCATTAGTCAGTATACTCGAGTAACCGATACTTGGTGACCTGTGTAAATTGCCCAAGAACAATCATATGGTCGCCACGACATTAGATAGTAAATCTAACATAAAAAGTAAATCCAGAAATAATACAATTTTAGTACTAGTGTGTGTAGCTGCCACCAAAATAGCACAGTGTTAGTTGTGGTAAATAATTATGCTTGCTCTCAAACACAGAATGGAATGTTCTGGCAAGTGCCTTTTTTTCAATGGCAGACTGAAAATACTATTTTTGTTCATTAACGCTTTTAATCAGTTTGCTCTCCAATAGCTGCACTTCGAGCGACACTCACTCCGAAGCGATAAGACACTAAACACAACAGTCAAAAGACATTGGAAAAGTGTACAAAAACTTGGCAAAAATCTCGACACATCCAAGTAGCATACTCTTTTTAACAACCATAAAAAATAATCGTTATCATTTGTAGTCGACAATTCAACTTACAGTGTCCAAGGTAGTTTGGCAGAATCTGAAAACAGCTCTCTTACACACACGTGCTCAAGTTGACTGAGGCCCTCCTGAAATATATCAGAATTCGGTCTCCTTCATATACAGTATCAACAGCTCAACTGTAAAGTATTACATAATAATAATAGTAAGTAAATTTCTTAAATAGACGACTCGCTCTCAAGTCTGCTATTCTGATATACGAGATATCAGTGCTATTTGTAGAGAGAATTACGGAAATGACCATAAATGGTACACAAGTTTCCAGTTCACTGGAACATCGCTAAACTTCTAAATCTAGTCCAAAAACACTCACTCACAAAATTACAAAAATCCTTACTAATCTTCTAAGAACTCTGTTAAACAACATTGAATATTTTGCAGATATTTATGAAAGTGTTTTATCAATGTGAATGTATGCTTTCTCGGCGTATACAGCTGGCGAAGAGTTCTCGGGCTTCCAGCCGGGTGGCGGTGTCTTCAAACAGCGACGTTTCGACGAGTGACATACTCATCATCTTCTGGCGAAGTCAGATGAGTGTTTTATCAATTTTATCTCATTCACAGCCCGTCTTCATATTGGTATGAATGACGCTAATTGTGGTATAATACCAGTGATATATTTTGTCCTCAAAGACGTCAAATACAGTGCTTCATGGGTATTTGTTTTTATAGTGTTTTGTGTGGTTCAAATGGTTCAAATGGCTCTGAGCACTATGGGACTTAACTTCTGAGGTCATCAGTCCCCTAGAACTTAGAACTACTTAAACCTAACTAACCTAAGGACATCACACACATCCATGTCCGAGGCAGGATTCGAACCTGCGACCGTAGTGGTCGCGTGGTTCCAGACTGAAGCGCCTAGAACCGCACGGCCACAACCGCCGGCAGTGTTTTGTGTGGTTTAAGTAACCTGTACGATCTCTTTGCTTCGTCCATTGCTAATAAACGTATAAAACAGAAATACACACGAAGTTATATCTTTAACATTTGTGAGGACGAAATATATTACTGGTATTAGACAGCATGATTAGCCTCGTTCATACTAGCACACGGGCGTGCTGTAAATCAGATAATGTTGATATAATATATTCACAAAGACCTGCAAAAAATACTATGATGTTATCCAAATAAAATGAAAGTAAGTACTACACACTCTAACGCAAAATATATAAATTTATAAACACGTTCTACTCTCACAACTTATAGTCTGTACTGTATAATGTGATGTATTATATTACATTTTACTTTCCATAGGACCACTGACAATGAGCGTGTAGCTCGCTGTTGGTCTGGAGGGGTACATATATAAAAAACAAGCACCCTTGTCTTCGTCTATGTTTACAGGTATTATCGTGAAGGCTGCAAGATATGCTGAATACAAAACATTTGTAATTCTAAATTGTGTTAAGTAAGCAGTCACATAATAATTAATTATACAAAAACTGTCATATGAATTATTGTTTCAATAAATATTTTACAATACAATTCAATTATTATTGTTAATGAGAGACAAAGATATTTGTATTGCGTCCATCGGAAATACAAAAGAAAAAAGAGGGAAAAGAGAGACAGAATGATTGTATATGGCTCTGTTTTCCTCTCATGCTTCGTATTCCATAGATAAAGTTATGTGATGTAAAAAAAGAATATAGATACAACTCAGACCAAATTAACAGAGACACATGACATTTACTGCGTGTCACCTGGGTCTCACATTCACAAAGATACTGCGCGGGCTTTAGTTAGCGGCGGAGAAACACTGTTAGTACTGCGTCTCCGTATTTGAGAAATACAAAAATACAAGCCGCCTTAGTACTGCGCTCTCAACATTCAACTGAAAGTTATACATACAAATTTTATAAAATGAGCGGTTATTCTTCATGTATGCTCAAAATGTTTGCATCAAAACCCGTCAAATAAAGGTGCAAAAACACCATATGCGAAGAGAAGAAATGCTATACCACAATATTTCGGGTATAATGTCCGCTGAAATTTCGTCTCTCAACTGTACGAAAGCTCTAAATTTTGAACGACTGAAATGTTATACATTGTCCAGTCACAGTGTGTAACCAGCGGTCAAAACCCTGAACAACCGAATATTGCAGCACAGACCGCTGCGAGACACGCAAGAAGAGAGTCAGTGAAGCTCTGAAAAGTACTGACAGGGATATGGATTCATTCCAAATCCAGTGTCGTGGCCAGCTGCACTAAGTTTCTCGGTTGAGGATCAATGGCGTGAGTAGCCAGATCGAGACTACATATTCTAGATAGGGTTTAAATCCAGAGACTGTGGCGAGGGGAGGACAATAAACTAATCCTGTAGCTCTTCGAACCACTCACGTACACTGTGAGCTGTGTGACACGAGGCATTGCCTTAGTGGTTGATGCCATCAGGACGAGGAAAAACAAACTGGATTTAGTGGTGGACAGGGTCTTCAATGATAGATGCATCCAGTGTGCCTTCCCGAATAGCGAGATCATCCAGGCAATGCCACGAAAACATTGCCTACACCACGGGTTCCGAACAACATTTTCTCGAGGACCCCCTCATCGAGCATGATTGGTACCTTGTCATATCACAGTATCAAGTACCTAAAAAAGCCAAATTAAGAGTCTTTTTATACTTTTCTATTTTTGGTACTTAGAAAAACATTGACATATTCATTATTGAAAAAATATTGAGCTTAAAACTTTTTCAATTTATCCATAATTGTTATTGTTAAATTTTTGATTATTGCTCAAAATCTTTTGTCTTTGAAATATATTTAATTTTTTTTTTATTGTAATAGCATCTTGCGGACCCCCCTGGCATAGCTCGCAGACCCCTGGGGGTTCACGGACCACCTGTTGGGAACCACGGGCCTAGGCCATAATGCGCCCTCCTCTAGCCTGGATCCTTCCGAAAACGCAGCGGCCATCTGTCCGATGGAGCACAAAACGTGATTTACCTGAAAAGGACGTCCGTCGCCACTCGGTGGACGTGCAGTTGCGGTACTGCCATGCAAATTCTAGTCTTCATCGCCGATGAACTGCAGTCTCAGCACGCGTGCATTAATCAGGCGCCTGCTGCGGAGGCTCATAAACAGCAACGTTCGCCGAACAGTCGTTGAGCAGACACTTTTCGTAGCCGCTTGATTCATCTGGGGTGTCAGTTACTCAACAGTGGCCCGACACGTCTCTGCAGCCGTTTACCCTTGTCACTTTCGGCCTGTGGTGCACAACAGCTGCCTTGGCACCGATTTTGGATAGCGCCATTTTCTTCTTCTTCTTCTTCTTCTTGCGTTACGGCCTCTGTAGGACCACGGGTAGCCCCTTCGTGGACTGTATTTTCCTCTTCTTCTCCCAGAACCTCTTCATTCTTTCTCTTCTTCTCTCCCGCTCTTCTTCCGAGATCTTCAGTTTCCGTTTCTCCTGTCGGCTCCACTGGTGACACTCTAATCTTTTCCTGTATTCTTCTCTGTCGTTGATCTCCGGCTTATTGGTCGGTGTATATTTGTTCCTCCAATTTTCCTTTCCTTCGACCTTGATCCCCAATTCCAACCAGTCCTTCCGAAGTTCAACAACCCACTTGGTTCCTGTCTTTCCCCTTGTCCTCCCTGTTGTTTCCCACACTCTCTTCGTCATTCTGTCCATACTCATCCTAACTACATGTCCAGCAAACCATTTTGCCGTGCACAGTATACTTTAACCAAGGCGGCACGCGAACAATTTACAAACTTAGTAATTTCAGAAACGCTTCCACCCTTGGCTCGAAAGCCAACGGTCGTGCGCTTTTGGTCGATGGACAAATCGCGCCATTTGTGCATTACGACAACGACTTAACTTTTTCCCACGTGCCCCTGACACGCTTTCCATTCCCTCCTTTACTAATGCTGCCACCTGCCGTCTGTGAGTAGTTACTACACGTTGAAGTCGAACATACGCGGTGGTCACTTTAATGTAAATGGACCGCGTACCATTCGGGAACGCTCTGAGTGCTGTTTTCCCTGTAGACTTACACTTTTTCCACTAGTCTAGATGTCGGGGCCGTCATCGCTGTGTGACCCCGCGCTGGACTGCCAACAGGGAGCCCTCGGCGACTGTGGGCGTGGCGTGGCCGCCGCACACGGACGACGACCCGGCCTACCTGGAGGTGGGCCGCGAGTTGCAGGCCCGCAGGGACCTGCTGCCCGCCAGGATGGACTTCTGGAGGAGCGTCCTGCCCAGGCCGGCGCCACCTCAGCTCTGAACCTGAAGCAGTCCTGCGACAAGCGTTCTCTGCACTATTTATTTATTAATTTATATGTTGTACAGTGCTTTGTAAATAAACCCGTCACTCTTATCGGTTTAATAAATTGGTTCCATACTGCCAAGACTCAACAATCTCACTCAGAAAGCTGCACGGTGTTTCTATCCGATTTTAAAAAACTGTAATTTTGGTAGCCTTTGAATAAAGACCTGTAATATAGCGTACAAATAGGCAAAGCAACTGAAAGTAAAGCTTCGGTTCACTAAGAGAAAAATGAAAGCGGATGCGGAATTTGCTATGATTTTATTGAAAGACATGAAGATTTACAGCTGAGGACAGCTGACTCCACGACTCTTCAGCGAGCAGTAGGTTTGAGCAAGGAAAAAGTTGACAAATACTTTGATGAACTTCGTGAATAGATGAACAGGTTCAAATTTATAACCATTTACGATCCAATTAAAACTTTCCTGCAACATAATGACTTTTTTACATACTACAGACTCAGGTCCGATACAACACTTCAAAACTTCAATAACCAAAATGCAAAGGATGATAAAATATTAAAAAAATAACGAATATATATTGTTACGACACCGAGTTGTATAAGTCTACTAAGTAATGCATCAGAGTATCGTTTACCGTGAAGAATGTCCCAACACAACCTGCAAAAAATATTATAGTTTCGAAAAAGCTTACGTTGCTGATCTATCCGACATTCCCTTACACGTTTTACATGCGGGTGCATACAACTTGTGGTACTTCCTAAATTATGTTTAGCGTCAAACGTTTCACTTACCTTTAACAGATCATCAACTAGCCCTCCACCGCACTCATACAAACGTTCAGACATGGTCAAACGTGCCCCATACCTTACATAGCGTGTCTAGAAGTACTGGGTTGAATCGAGTTGCAATGAGGTGTCACAGATCACTCAACGTTGATGGAAGGGGCGACGCTGACAAACCCTTACAAAAAAGGTCACTTACTGTAAGATCAGGTAACTTTGGAGGCTAATGGTGCAATATAACATCAGTATGCCACCTACGTCAGAACTGTTGCTGGAGCATCCCATTATTAAGAAATCAAACATGCAGCTTCACTAGTTAGCGAATGTATCGTTAGACACCACCACATGACAGACAGAGAGTTGTTGTAGTGTAGACAAGCAGTACTACGTTGACTTAAGCAATAAATTAATCTGCAGAGATTATAGAATGTTCCGAGAATTCTGACAGATCTCCAGCATATCCAGATACGTGTTTCTGTAGCACTCTTTAAAAAAAAATTAAAAAAAAGGGGGGGGGGCGTTAATGTCAGCTCTGGAAACAATGCAAAACTCACGAAGCTACGCTCTCGTGCCCGACTGTGGTATGTGGCTGCTGTGTTTCCAATATACTTACATTCTGGCTGCTTAATTTTGCACTTGAATGAAACGTAGCCTCATCACTTAATACAAAACGCGAAACAAAGTTCCCACCTGCCGTCCCCAGTCCCAGAATGAATGCAGTAAACCCTACACGTTATTATTATCATCATGAATGATTGTAACACTTGAATCCCGTATGTCTTGAAAACCAAACGTCGCCACAGAACTCACAGACAGACACATGAGGAATGGCTGACTCTCGGATGGCACTACGAGTAGACTTCTGTGAACTACATGCAAAACTCTGTTGAATGCACTATACGGGTCGAAAGAGCAAACGTGGGCTACCTCTGTTTCCCCTTACACAAACAACCAATGTCTTGAAACGACTGCTGCAATCATCAAACGGGCTGGGCTATAGGATCTGCAGTGCCGTACTCTTGACGAAAATCACACCGCACAGTTGTGAGTGAACTGCAGTTGTTAAAACGGAGCACGCATAACGGCTTTTGCTGCTATGCTATCACCATCCTCATTCGACACACATTGGGTAAATAACGAGCGAGCGAGTTGGCTGCATCAATGAGGCTCCTACTTTTAGTTTCGATACGTAAGTCGTAACTGAGCCCAAATTTTTATCTTCAATCGTGCAGGAGATATAGTCTTGAGAAAACTAATGATTCTTTTCGAAACACCCCGTAATGCGTCTCGGTGATTTGATGAACTGACAATAATGCGCAAACACTTACAAACGTGTTGTTACTGAGACCTGCTGTCAGATTAGCGACTGAGCGCTGTAGCCACGGCTCACTGCTACACTTCTGCCACTGCCTCTTGTTCTACCTTCCAAACTTCTCAGAAGCTCTCCCTTGTACCTTCCTGGACTACCATTCCTGCAAGAACGGCCATCACGCTGAAGTGGCGTAGACACAGCCTATCATTAATGTTATGCGAACGAGTCGTCAGTCGTGTCCGGATAAATCGAACAGTATGAGATACACCTGTAAAGAGCAACATGCAGAGTACAATTTCCGGTCGGCCATGCAGTTTTAATTTACCAGGAAGTTTCAAGACAGCACACTCTCCGCTGCAGTTTGAAAGATGCATTCTGAATACACCGTTATTCATTAGATCAATCTTAATTACTCTTTGTTCAAATTTACCCACCTTCTATAGGAAAGGTTTGAGATCCGCGACTGCATTAAAGAATTATGAAATAATTTTTACTGCTTCAGTCACGTTTTACTAATATTTATTATCAGAGGGCGTTTCGGCAGCGTTCTGGTATCATCAGGCGCATTACAGTTACATGTACATTAACCCTTTGTTGCCTGACGGTACTTAAATGTACCAGTAAGTTTTGACTCTAATTATTTTCTCGTGGTGCAGTTTCGTGATCTGAGAGCCCGTCGGTACGTAACAGTAACTCTGCTCTACTGTTTCATAGATGTTATTGTGCAACACATAGACCTCTCTGGCGGTCAGAGCTTGAAATTGTTTTTCGCGCGCTGCTGTGAAAACAGGAGATCGTATGTGCTTGTTTCCATGGTGTTGCCTGAATTTGTGCGCAATTTATTGAAACTTCCGTTGAGTTTTCCATTGTACGTACTTACCTTCTTTGTTTTTTTATAATAGTTTGAAGCATTACGTTACAAGTGAATGAGATAAAGTGGAAAATATAAAGCGGACTTATAAGTACCGTCAGGCTGTGCGAACACTTTATTGTAGCAACAGTGCGTTACCTCTCACTAGTTGCTCTGTCCACTTTTTCTCACACAGAAATCGGTAAATACATTTGCCTGTGGAACAATTAGAACAAACAGGAAAGGTTTGCCAGGGAATTTACCTAAAGAAAAATGTCTAAATCAAATCACAGAGAGTCATCTTTAGACTTAACAGTATTTCAATGGAAGGAAAATAAAGTAGTATATTTTGCGTCAAACTTCCATGGCACTGAACAGAGCGTAGTGACAAGAAAACAGAAAGATGGAACTAGTATGACTATACCATGTCCAGTTATTGTATGTGATTACAATAAAAACATGGGTGGTGTAGATCATGGAGACAGATTACATTCAACTTATGGTCTTGACAAGCGATCAAAGAAATGGTGGTACCGTCTCTTCTGGGGAGCAATAGAAATTGCTTCTGTCAATGCTTACGTCATTTTCAGTTATCTACATGGGGCACTGCCACTGCTGGAATTCAGGTGTGCTGTGGCACCAGGGCTAATGAATGAACAGCAAGTGCCAAATCTCAAAAAGAGAAACTCTGGTAAAGATGAAATAACTCTCCCAAAGAGAAGGAAGGATAACTTTTCTGTTCCGAAGGATGTACGTCTTGGCAACCGAGGAAACCATTTTGTAGTGTTCAGTTGTAAAAGAGGACGATGCGAAATGTGTGCGAAAAATAAAATTCAGTCGAGACCACATTCACAATGTAGTACATGTAAAGTGTATTTGTGCTGCAATGAGAAAAAGAACTGTTTCCTACAATTTCATGAGGTATCAGTAAATATGTGATATGTATATACTGTCAAAAATGTATAGCTAAGTTACTATGTATTGTGAAGTTGCTCTAGAATAAATTTATGCGAAATTTATAAAAAAAAATTCAGAAATATCATATTTCGGTTAATTAATTTTCTAATGTAAAAATATTTAATATTTATGTGGAACAAGGTACAAGTTGTAAAAAGTGGAGCATTTTTCTGCGCATGTTGTGATTCTGTACATGGAGTCTGACGGTACTTCTAAGTACCAGGAGAGAAAAAAGTTGTGAAAAATAAAATAAAATTTTACAAAAAATCCTACCGTCCTTTGAGGCCACAATAGCATAAATTCTGCAAAGAAAATGTTAAAAAGTAAATGTTTTCTTATGTCAGGAAACAAAGGGTTAATCTACAGCTTTATGAAGTTTATTTGCTGGGTATGCCAGTGAGGTTATGTACTGAAATTTAATGCTGTACATAAAGATTCATTTTGGTTTTTTTTTTTCAGTGTATACCTTCAGAAAAATTGTATGTTTAAATATTCTTATTGATGTCTTTATATGTACATTTCTTCTGGCGCACAGAGCACAGTAATAAACACAACTACATCAGTTTACACTTTCATGTTCACCTTTTTATACCCAGGGACTCTTACTGATAACATAACTTATTTCACTTGTTAAGATAGTACAAATAATGAAAATACAATATTTTTATCTAAGCATTTTTATGTAGTGTTACATATTAAATAGTAGATAATTTCGTATTTCCTAAAATAAATTAATCTTCCTGTGCAAGGTTAAATTTCAGGACAATCTCACTGGCATACCCAGCAAATAACCTTCATCCCACTTGAGTTTAATGTACATGTGACTGGAGTGCAACTGATGATGGCACCATGCTACCGAAATGCGTCGTGCTGACAAACATTAGCAAAAATTGACCGAAGCTGCAGAAATTATTTCATGTATTTAGTTAATTTATTCATCGTATCCTGTGCTTTAATCCACCAACAGAAATCAGTATGAAACAAAATTACCTCTAGTAATATGATACAAAATGTATCCAGGGAAAGGGAAAAAGGTGCTCTTGGATGTAGAAAAGGAGGATAAAAACAAAAATAATGAACTGAAAAGAGAAAAAAATCAGTGGGGAAGAAACGAAATGAATTCATGCGATTGACAGTTGATAGAGAAAGAGCGTTGGGCCGCTAACGATGTTTGTCAACGTTGCCTCCACAAGCCAGTGAGGCATTGTTACACATCTTGTAAATCCATATTGCGAACCTTCTCGAAAGAAATGCGGTAGGTCAGGAGTGCCATCATAACTACGTATCGTTTTCATACGGCATATCTTTCATCACGCAGTGCGTCGAATTCTAGTTGATGAAGATTTAACTGTAAAACTTTATGAGTGGGAGAGAGAGAGGGAGAGAGAGAGAGAGAGAGAGAGAGAGAGAGAGAGAGAGAGAGAGAGATAGAAACTAACACCGCTGTTTCTAAGATCTGACAGCGCACAGTGACATTCTCCATTATGAATGCATTGTGCAGGAAGTTTGGGACTGGTCATTGCAAGAAGGGAAAAAAATCATGTTCGGTATTACTGTTCCTACATGTTATACATAAATAACCCTTTGTAGCTGGCATGCTAGTTTTCAAGAAAGATGGAGTAATAGCAATACGACAGACACAAAGCGGACAAGTAAGCCTGTTCTTGTCGAGTCTCACCGAGCGAGGCGGCGTGTAGTGGACTCGCATAGGAAGGACGGTCATCCAGAACCACGACCGGCCATCCTGATCAATGCTTTCAGTGATTTCCCCAAAATCGCTTGACACGAATTCCAAGATGGTTGCGTTGAAAGGGCACGGCCGATTTTCTTTCCTAATCAGAGCTTGTGCTCTGCCTCTATAAACAATGCCGTCGACCGGACGTTAACCCTAATCGTCTTTGTCGAATAGGTGTGCAAAAAATTGAGTGTTATCCGGCGCAATTGCTACTTAAGCTGAAGTCATCCTCATTTCGTCGGATGGCCTTATTAGATGCGTGACTGAACCTACTCTCTCAAACAGTTTTTGCTTGAGCTTCTGTTTAACACGGACCCCTAACAACAGGGTAATTTTGCAGTTCTTTGCACAATGGAGGTTTGATCAAAAGCAAGAATCGTGTACAAGTAGGAACTTTTGCTGTGTCGGCTGCACTTGGAGAGATACTGAAATTATCGCACTGGATAATGACATTAAGACCAGAAGTTTCATGTTGGTCTTCTGTTCTTTTTTGATTTTCAGGTATAAAAGCAGTTATGTTAGAATCGAAAACAACATACGCACGTCATAATTTAAGCGGTTTTACGTAGACAATAACTGCAGTTTAATTTACTGCATTAGATGATAAAATTTACATGGCATTACTTGCACTTGCCCACGCGGTAGCAACAGTCTGTCATGTGGTGGCTTCTAACGATGCATTTGTTATCTA
The DNA here is from genome assembly GCF_023864345.2 of Schistocerca serialis cubense. NCBI lineage: Eukaryota > Metazoa > Arthropoda > Insecta > Orthoptera > Acrididae > Schistocerca > Schistocerca serialis. The sequence goes on along the minus strand of NC_064639.1, from coordinate 726,288,537 downwards.
GTGGCTTCGCTCAACAGTGCTCACCTCCCTGGTGATTTATTTAGAAATTCTCTCTGTCGGACGTCATTTGAAGTGACTGGAATCACTCACAACCACAACGTATACTCGCTGGAGAATTTTGCCCCCTCTCGTGCAACGGCAAGAGACAAATCTACACCTCATATCATGGAGTATTAAGACACGACTTGCGACAGTAGTCCGACGAAGGAAACCCCGCCAGGAACTTCTGCTGTATTGCTAGAAGTCAGTGGTGCAAGTGTGCAAGGTTACGCGCCCATTGCCAGCCGCGGTGACCGAGTAGTTCTAGGAGCTTCAGTCCGGAACCGCGCGACTGCTACGGTCGCGGGTTCGAATCCTGCCTCGGGCATGGATGTGTGTGATGTCCTTAGGTTTAAGTAGTTCTAAGTTCTAGGGGACTGATGACCTCAGATGTTAAGTCCCATAGTGCTCAGAGCCATCTGACCCATTTTTTTTTTTTTTTTTTTTTTTTTTTTACACGCCCACTTCTGCCATGACTTCTGACAAAAGTGTCGTTCAGTTCACAGCAGGAAGAGCTGCGCCCGGATATTACATATAATATCTATCAACGAGAATGAATGCTCTCAAATGGCTCTGAGCACTATGGGACTTAACATCTTAGGTCATCAGTCCCCTAGAACTTAGAACTACTTAAACCTAACTAACCTAAGGACATCACACAACACCCAGCCATCACGAGGCAGAGAAAATCCCTGACCCCGCCGGGAATCGAACCCGGGAACCCGGGCGTGGGAAGCGAGAACGCTACCGCACGACCACGAGATGCGGGCGAATGCTCTCAACCAGAAACAGGTAAGTGGTGGTGAGAAGGAGGTGGAGGAGGAGGAAAACCTAATGTATGGTGATAAACAGAAAGAAAGCGTTCGGCGAAAGGGAAATTGCTCACAGCTTCTCAGAAAACTGACTCCGGAAAGAATGTATTTGCCCGAGATGCGGATGCCATTTTGATGACTGGATCCAGTGTGATAAATGTTAAGAATAGGGGCATGATAACTGTACCGATTGGGAAGGACGTTCGCTCTGTGACCACTGGTGAATTTCACGTGTGATCTCTTGCCCGAAAGAACGTGAACTATTATTCAGTTGTGTCGGTAAGAGAACTCACTTAACGCTTTTGTTCTCTCGGTCTTATTGTGTTCTTCTTATGAGTGAATTCGCATTATTTTATAGCGATTGATATGCAGGACCTTAAATGACAGATTGGTGTACAAACTGTTACATTACAGTAAAAGATTACCTGTAACTAGACAACAGCATTTTTTTAACTGCTTACTTTGTACATATTTCCATGGACGAAAAAGCGAATTTGTGTATAGCAAATATAAGGGGCGTTCAAAAAAAGAGTGAGATGGAGGCACAATTACAGAAACCGGTAATTGTATCTTAGAAGTACTGACCCTGGCTGTTGAGACACTTCTCCCACTGTGAGACAAGGCGATGAATGACTGTCTCATAAAGTTCCCTGGGCTCCGATGTAAACCATTTCCGCACATGCAGCTGGACATCGTCGTCCGAGGTGAATCGTTTGGCCCTCAGAGCCTTTTTAAGGGGACCAAAAATGGCGTTACCACAGGGAGAGAGCTCCAGACAATATGGAGGGTGGCTGAGAACCTCCCATTCAAATTTCTGCAGGAGTGACGCGACTATGTTGGCTGTATGAGGCTTTGCTTTGTCGTGGAGCAGAATGACCCCATAGGTGAAATTGCATGGTCGTTTTAGTTTGATCGCTTGGCGAAGGGTGGTCAAGATTTGCGAGTAATGCTGGGCATTCACTGTTGTCCCATACTGCAGGAAGTGAATCGGAAGGGGACCATCTTGGTCAAAGAAGAACGTCCGCATAACCTTTCCTGCATTCATGTGGATGGCCTTGGCTTTCTTTGGTGGTGGTGACCCTGGATGCTTCCACTGGAGACTTTGTCGTTTTGATTCAGGTTCGAAGTGATGACACCATGACTCACCTCCAGCCACCACACGTGCCAGGAACGCATTCCCTTCCCAAGCATAGCGCTGCAGATGAGCAAGACAGTGGGGCATTCGACATGCTTCCTGGTGTGATTGAAGGTTCTGAGGCACCAATTGGACACACGCTTAGCGCATGTGCAGTCAGTCGTTCCTTCATGCTGGTGTGAACACTTCTGCTGTCAGAAAACGAACAACACCTCTTTGCTCTTCTTTTGCAGCCTCCATGTCACTGTCTGCAATGCGACTGGCAGCGCTGGACAATTGATGCATGCTGCTGGTAGCTCTGTATAGTCACATGACATGCACGTTTGCCCTCTAACGGTCGGCTGCAAACTTCCACGCTCTGGTCGCAACCACACCTCGTTACACACGCCACGATATTACGTCCCTGTCACCGGTTTGCGCATTCGAGACTCCGGCTTGTTTCTTTTCGAACGACCCTTATACAAAAGATAAACTTTCTCATGTTGCTATGATTCTTACTGTTCCTCCACGAGATGGCGAATCAAAAGAAAACTTCAAGACCAACAATAACAACGTCTCAGTAACGTTGTGCATGCAGGTGTATATAAAGAATGTATGCGCGAAAGCATCTGAGTTCTTCCGGCCTTAAGGCAGTCATTTTATCTGCCTTAGAAAACAAGGATGTGCCGACAATTCCAGCTACCCACGGATACAGGGAGGAGCGTGCAAAAAGCGCGGGGAATCGGCGCAGGAAGGCCTGTGTAAGAAGCCAGCATTCTTAAGATGAACAGAGAAGCGAGTGTGCAGTGTAAAATGCGAAAGTGATGGCAGAGAAGCACTGTGAAGTACGCCACATAAGCACTAATGCCCACTCGCCAGTAGTAGAAGACAGTGTTGTTACCCCAACGGTAGCAATGTTTGCAAAAGTCAGACGGTTTTCTGAGGATCGCAAGTGTTTCCATGCTTCCAAAGTGGTGAGAAAAACTGTCGTCTCGCTCGGAAGCAGGGGAGACTGCAGACAACAACGATTTCTTTTGCTATTTATGATGTTTGAGAGAGAGGTTGGAATTTTTAACGCCCGCAGCCTGAGAGCGTGGTTGACTCAATATTGTACGGCAGTAGTGGTGTAGAAAATTGTAGACGTCTGTTGCCAACACACTGTATTTTGTGAATAGATTTTCTGTTGTAGTAATTAATATGTAATTTCTCTGCATAAATAGTCATTTTTGAGTGTGAATGGAGTGTGAGCCACTCGGTATGAATATGGAGAGATGATGTGACGGTTGCACGTGTGTATGCCTGGGTTCAGCGCACCGTCGCGACGAGCAGCGCTAGGCTGAGAGCAGCCGCTTGCATTCGTCAAAACGAGATTTCCCATAGCGCGGGATTATCATGCAGCTCAAGCAAGCGCATTGCCATTTCCATGTCATTCAATTCTTGTTTGTTTATTTGTTGTATGTGTTAATTGTAGCCGCGCAGGGTAGCCGTGCGGCCGAGGCGCCTTGCCACGGCTCGCGCGGCCATCCCCGACGGAGGTTCGAGTCCTCTCTCGGTCATTGGTATGTGTGTTGTTGTTAGCGTAAGTTAATTTAAGTTAGATTAAGTAGTATTTAAGCCTATGGACTGATGATCTTAGCAGTTTGGTCAAAAAAAATTGTAAAGCAGTGCAATGAATCCATGTTTTATCGTATTACAATGCGAGGTGTTCTGTGTAATTACTTTAGCGTGAAAGGCGAAAACCAGACAGGCGCTAACATTTGATGAGATTTCTGTTGCAGCATACAGAGGCACCCAATAAGTATCTTGCAACTAGCGGAGAAGACATTTTACCTTCGCAAAGTAGTGAATGAAACTTTCTTTTATTTAAGCACGTTAGGATTGTTTTGCATGTTACAATTTAAAGGTTGGGTAAAATATCGCGAATGTGCAAAGTAAAGTACACAAAAGCTTTGCTTTTAGATTATAGACAATCTAGGCGTCGGCACCGCTCGCACAGCTGACACTATGGAATTAAGTTAAAAAAATTGCATGCTTAAGTTAAGGAAATAGAAAGTTAACTACAGGAACATTTTTTTCTGACATTTGAGTCCGTTTACGCGGCTCGCACAACTGAGACCATGCAACTTAGTAAACGAGAAGGAGGCATCCCAAAGAAGAGTGATGAGTACTTTATAAATGTTGATTGCAGTTTCTGCGGAAGAAGGAAAGGTACAAATCTTATTTTTGTACGTCTCATAAAGTAACAAAACATGTGCACAGGTAACGAAAACGCGAAGGTTCTACCCATCCATTGCTATCTATCATATCCTTATCATTTCAACAAAATGTGCTTTGGGAAAATTTATTGTTTTGTGTCACCAGATGTTTGAACTGACATCTATTCCGTATCGATGTTACAGAGCCCTTCGATGAACAATGCCACTTAAGTCACTTGCCTTAATTCTGTCTTATGTAATTCCCTACTGACAAAATAAGTCTGTTATAAACATTATTGCTGTGTAAAGAGCACTTTTGTTCCACATGTCTTAAGTCTATGTGTCGTCTACATGTATAGTATTCTCATCTGTGATGTAATGAATAATATTATTGTGAGCGGTTTGTTTTTGATTTATACTCATCCTGAATACATGTTTATTTTACATACATCTTGCGTACGTCTATGACATTATCATCACGTTCATTGTGTTCAGTGTTATTAGTGTTACTCATGTCATGTTTACTTGTTTAGATATTCATTTATTTGTGCGTGACTTGTCTTGAGTACATATGCGAAGTTATCGTCAAGTTCAACGCAACGGTGTTTTTCATGAACAGTTTACATGTAAGGAAACTTATTTACCCGTACATGTCTTGTACCACTTTACTAAGAGCAACTATATACGTAAATGGTCGACTGGGCTTGACACGTTAGGGCACGACTGAAAATGTAATATCCCCACAGTATCCCACATCAGTGAATGAAGTGTTAGTGTAACTGTTAGCGAGTGAAGACTTTTGTTTTGTTTTGAAGTGTGTGTGCGACGGGCCAAGTGAACATAGGTGGTCCACTTTGCCATGACTTTCAACCTTCTGTATCGGAAGCTTAATAGTCATGACAAGGAACTGCGTAATACCACAGCCACTTTCGCCAAGTCGCCGCGAGCGGCTGTGAAGGAGGAAGCTCGCTGGGGCGAGCCCCCCGGGTGCAGTCACTCTGCGAGCACAGAGCAAGAAGCCGAGCCGACGTCCTTGCCTCTCTCAAGAAGGAACATGATGCAAAGGGCCCGTCTGACAACGAGAAGCATGCGGAGAGCTGATGGACACCCGCAGCCATTAGGACGGAACTCCAAGAATGTACTCGCGAAAGCATCTGAGTGCTTCTGGCCTTGCGGCTGTCATTTTACCTGCCTTAGAAAACAGGAATGTGCCGACAATTCCAGCACCTCACGGACACAGGGAGGAGCGTGCAAAGAGCGCGGGAATCGGCGCAGGGAGGCGTGTGAAAGAAGCCAGCATTCTTAAGATGTTTACCTCGAAAGTGAGGACATTCCTTGTAAATGACGGCCGCCGGCAGATTCTGAGATGGAGCCCAAACATGAGTCTGTCCAGCGCTCACGCAGAGAGAGCGGTCATAAAGAAGCGTCGTGTAGCTGCTCTCCCAGCAGCCTCGGAATGCGGGAAAACATCGTAAGAATGTGAAATCGTGAGAAAGATGCCAATTCACGAGGCACACGCCAACCAACGCCAGATAGAAAATTTCCACCCTGCACAGAGAAGCGTGGCGATGAATCGGCGATCTGTCATTGGGCTACATTGAAAGTTTCGTCCGCCAGCGACAACGCCGAATGGAATAATGTTTCGAAAAGGAGTTGAGCTGAGAGATGGATGGGAAGCGAAGAAGGGGGAGTCGGGGAGACACCGCGGACGCGAGAGGACCCGTCGCCAACATACGCCTTTCGACGCCGTGAGAGCAGAGCTTCGGCCACGCAACCGACAATGGGCAGAGAATGCGGTGATCGTACCTGGACCCCGCCACAAAGCCGCGATTGCTGATGAGGGCAGCCAATCCGTGCAGCACATCTCCGACACGACGCGCCGCACCGACGCAGCGCCTGCCGCCGACAGGATTATACAACGAACGATAACGAAGAATGGTGATATGATTCGTTCCCTCCTCCTTCCCCTTAATAACTGAGTCGTGTCCACGCCCAGTCAAATCGGCTCTGACATTTATAATCTTGTTTTGTTTTGTCTTAACAGCACGAAAATAAATACATTTCATTCATGTTTTGATCATATAAGCAATCTTTTACATTCATAAACGAACCCTTTAATTATGTACTCTTTATGTTTCATTTCAAATAATTTCTCGAGTTCACTACATTTTTGGCGCCCAACGTGGGGCGAAGTAATTGGTAATTTTCATGGTATCTGATCTCACACAATAATTTCCCGAGTTGATCACTACAGTAACTATTAAGATTGGCGCATTTGCGCATACAAACTAAAGCCCAAATAATTGTTTTACGAACTCAGACCTGCAATGCTGAATTTTTATCAACTGTCTCGGCGCAAGGATGTGATTACCTTCGTTGCGCTGGCCGAATGGGCCGAGTAGCTCTAGGCGTTACAGTCTGGAACCACGCAACCGCTAAGGTCGCAAGTTCGAATCCTGCCTCGGGCATGGATGTGTGTGATGTCCTTAGGTTAGGTTAGGTTTAAGTAGTTCAGAGTTCTAGGGGACTGATGACCTCAGAAGTTAAGTTCCAAAGTGCTCAGTGCCATTTGAAGCACTTGAACCTTCTTTGCGATTATTGTGTCGTAACTTCCAAGACATTTATACCTGTTTACAAATCCCTACATATTTATCGTCTCATAACCACATCAGGCATAACACATCTGTCGCCTCAGTTGTGGAAGATGTGAAGATGTCTGAAAGTTGGATGTTACTGAAACAGCAAGGAAAGTGCTTTGGAAATGAGGTGGTGGGTTGTTTGCGACTGAGGATGGTTGTGTTGGCATCTTTTCTTCCGTTATTTAAGTTTACAAACTTAAATTTCATTAAAACAAAGCATTCAGATCCGACGGCAAGTTGGAACACCCGACATCCTTTGAGTGAACTGGGCGCCAGATAGTGACGAAGACGCGCACCCCTCAACTGCTGAGAGTACAGCGTAAACGGTAAACGGAAGCACTCTTACTCTGAAACAGGGACCTGAATAAGCAACTTGATCTCACTTCAAGCAACAACATCCCTGGCTAACGACATAAAAACGCACAAAACATTCAGCTGGGCATTGTCCTAAAACTTATTCAGAATGCCATTCAGTAAATATTAAACGTGTTAGCAAAGTGCACATTGTTTTCAAATCTAGCATTCATAATCAGGCAATTACATAAGATTTTTTCATGTGCCCAATTAGTAATCGCAGTTATTAGACATTAGTAGACAGTAGAGGCCGCTCTCTAAAGTACAGCCACACTTACTTCGGCTAGAGCACTCAATTATTAACTTTACTGTGCTTAACGTCAGTAAAATTATATCAGTAGGCACTAACGGCAAAATGTTAGGTTTTATGTTTAGAGCAGGGACTTTATTATAATAAACAGGCACTACCCTGGTCAAATAACTAACAGGCAGAACCCTGATCAACAGGTAGTAACTAGCATCCTAGACTAATTTATCACTAAAAAATTAGAACAGTTCTCAAGGGAGCCACTGACAAAAGTAAACGACCAAGACAATGAATACACGTCCGTTGTTCCTAACGCAGCACTAGGGCACAACTTAATAAATACGCACACGGCCGTAATATAAGCAGCACGGTCAAGTATGCCAAATGATCACATAGCACATCCGACAAGGACTTTCACTCAATAGAACCGGATAAAACACACAAGGCAGTCCTCAAGCCACACGCTGATCAGAACACGTCGTCAACATAAACCCGCGGACGTGTGTTCAATACAGGAAACAATATCAAAATCACGACGAGAATACTCAAAGCAAACACAGAACAACAGAAGGCGACCACGCAACTAAGCACGCCCAAGTTCGTTCAACAACCTGTCAACAAGATCATGGACAAACAACGAAACACAACCAGTTCAGTTTAACACCCTGTGGGACACGGTTCTCGCAAACCAGCAAAGAGTGACCATCTGACGTTCAGCAGTGCCCCCAATCTGAATTTAACTGCTCAAGATTCCACACAGTGCACACATGAGGCTTTTTGGACGTTCCTCTAGAATGGTATTTTCCTCAACAGTGAACTCATTACGTGTATCGTACCACTGAGATACGGAATCACATTTCAAATAGATACCACAAGGACCTCAAAACTTGTCAGCTAATACAAGACACCAAACCGACAAAATAAAAGCCATTAATCTCTGACGTAGTTGGATTACCAAAACATGCACGACACGCATTTGCCTAAACGCCGGTCACACGCCACAGTGGAACCACTCAATGGAGCTACAACCGATTCCCGAACACATGATACAGATAGACCAGGAACACATTTCACCAAGCAAATCACTACAAAACTCACGCTGACAGCAGCTTGTCGGTGCCTGCCGCAGGACGGCTCTAACCTGGCGCTATAGAAGAGAACCGAAGCTAGCCATCATCTACACATTTCAAAATAAGCTACAAAGCAGTGTGAGAAGGGAGTGAAAGAATTAAAAATCACTTCCACTTCCAGGCGCATGCTGCATAAGATCTAACACCGTGCCAATTTCGTTGCACATGACCGAAGTCACTACTCGAATGCTGCAACTATAATTACGGAAATCTAATACAGGATTTCAATCGTATTGTGCAATTCAGATCTAGACGTACATATGACAACAGTAAGCATCGGGAATAAACTATTGAGTATTGAATCTCGAAAGGTTTCGCACGCATAAATATCCCATCAGCAATGACGCGTTGCGCTGGAAACCTCGCCAAGCGATCAAACCGATTTCACTGGGAGTGCTGCGTAAGCCTGCCGGCGACACACACGCTCTTTGGTGCAAAAGAAGAGAGCGATACAAATTAAAACTATTTCTACACGGCCGGCCGGAGTGGCCGTGCGGTTCTAGGCGCTACAGTCTGGAGTCGAGCGACCGCAGGTTCGAGTCCTGCCTTGGGCATGGATGTGTGTGATGTCCTTAGGTTAGTTAGGTTTAATTAGTTCTAAGTTCTAGGCGACTGATGACCTCAGAAGTTAAGTCGCATAGTGCTCAGAGCCATTTGAACCATTTTTTTTATTCCTACACGGATTCGCACGCCGAACAAAAACAACACGCATTCCTAATCATTAACCAAGCTTCGTTTGTTAAACCACTCCCAGTGGAGCCATGCATTTCAGAACACGTGACTAATGGTACATTAGGAACACAGTCGCACACTACATTCACCCCAAACCACGGCGTGTCAGTTTGACGGTCCCTACAAAAAACTACTCTTACTATTGATAGGAGAAAGGGCAAACTCAACTCGATGCTTCGAACATTCGACGAATGAGTAACCACGGTCAGACAACAGGACGAAAAACTTGAAACACTTCAGCCAAACGGAAGAATACCAAACAATATGCAACTCCACTTTAGTGCCCATAACGGTACGACTGAAAGCGTGTCACAAGAACCTCTCAGTACATGACTTCACCCCTCGGCGATGCCGGTCGCTGTGGCCGAGTGGTTGTAGGCGCTTCAGTCCGGAACCACACGGCTGCTACAGTCGCAGGTTCGAATTATGCCTCGGGCAGTGATGTGTGTGATGTCCTTAGGTTAGTGAGGTTTAAGTAGTTCTAAGTCTAGGGGACTGATGACCTCAGATGTTAAGTCCCATAGTGCTCAGAGCCATTTGAACCATTTGGAGCCTCGGCGATGCAACGAGGGAAAGTTATGACGACAACCGCAAGAGGCGGCCCTTTCTGCTCGCTAATTCCGCCCTACTCGAAGTCACTCCAGAGTACACCATTAAGACGACATTTTACGCTATTCAGTGCAAAATTCCGGTGCTTCGACGTCGATCAAAGTTAAACCAGGAGCTAATCGCAACTAAATGTGACCGTGGCTCCCGCTCGGTTTTCTCCAGGTGACCAGGGTTTTTTTAGCGTACAGTATTAAGATGGCGGCGCGATTCAGTGTTATGGATGGCACTGAGGAAGAATTGTTATACCTTGACCATTTAAATCGTGATTGTCACCGTACTGGAGTGATTGTGGGCACCGGAAAGCCTTTTGAAGATTATAACGACAGGAAGTTTGAAGAGAGAGTTTGTCTGTCAAAAGAAACAGTGCGGTAGTTGTTAAACCAAATGAGTGATAGGTTAGAATTTCCTACCGATCGTAATAGCCCTATTTCGCCGATGAACAGACTTTTGATTACTTTAAATTAACAGCCCCTCTTGTCTTAAGGAATAATTACACCACTGCAAGATCTATGATAAGGACTTTTTCTGTACATGAAACACGGGAAACCACTTCGGAACGTGTTGTCACGCGATAGTTTAGTCGGCACGAGAGCATTACGGAGATGCTCAACAAACTCCAGTGGCAGAGGCTGAAAGAGATGCGTTGTGCATCATCCAGACGTTTACTGTTGAAATTTCGAGAGTGCCCTTTCTGGGAATAGTTGGACACCATATTACTTCCTCCCACATAAATCTCGTGAAATGACCAAGAGTGGAAAACTCGAGAAATTAGAACTAAAACGGAGGCTTACCGACAATCATTCTTCCCTAGCGCCATTCACGAGTGGAATAGGGAACGAGGGATCAGTTAGTGGTACCAGAAACACCCTCCGCCACACACCGTTAGGTGGCTAGTGGAGTGCGATGTAGATGTAGGTTTGTGCAGTGTAAATAATGGCGATAAACACGTGTTGACACTTGATCCAACCACACGCAAATATCACACATTTTATTAAGATACGGGTCACTAAGAAATAATCTTTGCCATAAAGATAAAAAAGAATTAAAACGGTCGCTTAAATGGTGGTGTTCTGTGATTATGTCGTTTTCATCTACTCTTTCAAACAAAAGTTTATTGCTGTTAAATAGTAAGACTATTAATGTTTCTGCATTTATAAATATCGTATTGAAAATATGTGAAATCAAATCTCGGTCTAGTCACGGAATTTCAGAAGGGCTTTCAAAATTTCTACCAATAAAGCGCTCGTAAGGAACGCAGGCAGACGCTAAAATAAACTGACATTTAGGTAAGACAAACAAGCAAAAACGAATGGCACTTGGAGACACAAGCACGCTACTTCATGAAGTCATATGTGGAGAATCTACTAAAGCTCTTAACTATAAATGAACGGAATATAACGTATGAGTCGATGCATCTACTGTTTAACGTGTGATAATATCACAACGATCAGGTACTATTTTCCCATTTCGCCACACATAAGCGAAGCAACTAGTAGCAAAATACACACATCAAAAAAAGTTTTGCATCACTCCGGTTCCCAGAACGCCTGAAGATAGATGTTGACTGTGGATATTGTATCACAGACGCAATCCCTTTGACTGTTCAGAGATGTCACTAAACCCGCCCAAAGATGTAAACCACCATGCATGAGCAGTGCCTATTAGACGGAGGGGGTCCATCAGCCGATCAGTTCCAGTCATTCCGCCAGGAAGGAGGTACACGGCTCCTGTTGTCTGTAGTTCAACCATGCCTAGGCGGTCAATACCGTGCTTCTATCGCGTCTCCATTGTTAATTTGTGCCACGAAGGGCTCTCAAAAAGGGAAGTGTCCAGGCGTCTCGGAGTGAACCAAAGCGATGTTGTTCGGACATGGGTGAGATACAGAGAGACAGGAACTTCGATGACATACCCCGCTCAGGCCGCCCAAGGGCTACTACTGCATTGGATGACCGCTACCTACGGATTATGGCTCGGATGACCCCTGACAGCAACGCCACCATGTTGAATAATGTTTTTCGTGCAGCCACAGGACGTCGTGTTACGACTCAAACTGTGCGCAATAGGCTGCATGATGCGCAGCTTCACCCCCGACGTCCATCCCGAGGTCCATCTTCGCAACCATGACACCATGCAGCGCGGAACAGATGGGCCCAACAACATGCCGAATGGACCGCTCAGGACTCGTAACACGTTCTCTTCATCGATGAGTGTCGCATATGCCTTCAATCAGACAATCGTCGGAGACGTGTTTGGAGGCAAGCCAGTCAGGCTGAACGCCTTAGACACACTGTTCAGCGAGTGCAGCAAGGTGGTTACCTGCCGTTTTGGGGTGGCATTATGTGGGGCCGACGTACGCCGCTGGTGGTGATGAAAGGCGCCGCACGCTTGTAAAATACGTGAATGCCATCTTCCGACCGATAGTGCAACCATACCGGCAGCGCATTGGCGAGGCATTCGTCTTCATGGACGGTAATTCGCGCCCCCATCGTTCACATCTTGTGAATGACTTGCTTCAGGATAACGACATCGCTCGACTAGAGCGGCCCGCATGTTCTCCAGACATGAACCCTATCTAACATGCCTGGGGTAAATTGAAAAGAGCTGTTTATGGACGACTTGACCCACCAACCACTCTGAGGGATCTAAGCCGAATCCCCGTTGAGGTGTGGGACAATATGGAGCAACAGTGCCTTGGTGAACTTGTGGATAGTATGCCACGACGTATACAAGCAGGCATCAATGCAAGAAGACGTGCTACTGGGTATTAGAGGTACCGGTGTGAACAGCAATCTGGACCACCACCTCTGAAGGTCTCGCTGTATGGTGGTACAACATGCAATGTGTGGTTTTCATGAGCAATAAAAATGGCGGAAATGATGTTTTTGTTGATCTCTATTCCAATTTCCTTTACAGGTTCCGGAACTCTCGAAATCGAGGTGATGCAAAACTTTTTTTGACGTGTGTATAAACTTATTTCTGCTGCTAGCGAAAGTGAGAGCATGTGCGAGGCCCACTAAAAAGATACACGGGCCACGTCGCGTACGTCACAGCACGTGACACCGGAGGTCTTACCGAATGCCAGCAGCCGTGTACGGCGCAAACAAAGTAACTACTTTATACAAGTTTAATACTTGTTGACTACGCTTTTAAATGCGTGTTAGCTCCAGATAGCGCACTATTACGTTAAGACTTGTAGTGGGCACATTTTCATTGGCATACTGATTTATTGTGGGCCCTGCACGGAATCGAGCGTTCGCGAAATATAGCGGACAAGGTGACTACTGTGATGTCACAAGTTGGTCGCATTTCTCCTGGGCCCCGGAGGATGTGACAATGAAGTCATCCACCAGTGATTATCGAGGCGGTCATGTGCCCTTTCATATCCCTACTAACGTCTTTGGATTTCCTGGGCGCCTTTCAGTCTAATACACGGAGTTAACCGCGGTCAAACGCAAATTTGGCTGGCGATTGATTGCAGACCGGCAGTTAACAATGGTGCAACGCAGAGACATTTCAAATGCGGTTTACTATTAACCGTGATCACAAGACTTCGGTTAACTTGTTTTTTGACCGAGGTTGATGCACTCGGACACTTGTCTCTGGCCGCTGTAAGACTGTAGTCGCGAAAACAGCCACCACAGATCATCAATTTGACTGCAACGCCGTACACGGCAGGTGGCGGGATTTCAAAAACACCGGAAGGCAGGACTACAAGGCACAGTTATTACAGACCATGGTCGCGACCGTGTTTTGACTATGCTGTTTTTTCTGTTAGGAAGAGTATATTTAAGTGGAAGCGTACCTCAATTTCTGCTGCATCAGAAGACAATTTCAAATAACGTGTATGAGTTCGTTCTTAGCCGATAGTTTTCGAAGAAACAGCAGCAACTGCCGTCCGTAGTTCCCTGATGAAAATATACCATGGCGTTAGCGTCATTCGTTGTTCGCAGTGAAAGGGAAACATCGTCATGCACACGAATAAATACACTCACTCCAGAAGAACATCTGTTTTTATCGATTTTTAGGGATTAGCGCACTTTCCAGTTCCATCTGCCTGCTTTAACCCATGACGTCATATTTAGAATAAGTATTACATATAATCGTTACTTGTTTCTCTAGCCACAATTTAAGATGTGCTATCACGTTCCTGCCTAACCACGGCCTTGTAAAGCACGACATATTTGCAATGAAGAGGATAGTTTACGCCAGTTACTAAGACAATCAGCCGGCCAGCGTGGCCGAGCGGTTCTAGGCGCTTCAGTCTGGAACCGTGCGACCGCTACGGTTTCAGTTTCGAATCCTGCCTCGGGCATGGATGTGTGTGTTGTCCTTAGGTTAATTAGGTTTACGTAGTTCTAAGTTCTAGGGGACTGATGACCTCAGCAGTTAAGTCCCATAGTGCTCAGAGCCATTTTTGAACTAAGACAATCACAGACAACATTTAATAACAGCCCGCTTAACGTCGTAAATCATGCCACCACACAGGAGGCCACAGGTTAAAGCCGGCGGATAGAGCGCTTGACGCGGTTTTTGGGAAAATTGTTGCTTCTCTAATCCGTGGGCGGACACACGATTCTCTCAAAAGTTAGGTAGGCTCCTGCAATAACCCACAAACCTCCTGTTACCCGAAAGTTGCAACATTACAAATCGCATGAAATATCCATATCCACGTTCTTGAAAAAAAGTTTTACTCATAATTAACTCGTGAATATCAACCTTGTGAGAAAGAAATAAAAACAATCTAACGAGACGTAATCCATGTCAGACGTTTTAACTCTACTGGAGAATTAAATCAACGATGAATAGACAATCTCAATTTGCACGAAATATTATATGTTTCGGGAATAATTGGCTTGGGTGCTCGTTTTCGCGATCGTGTCAGCATCGAATATGTCAAGTGCGCCAATACTGTTCGCATTAGCAAACCGGACTTCGTAAAATTAAATAGCAAGCAAGTGCTGAATAATTACTACAATTGGTAGCGATCTCGGTAAGATAGCCGTAATGACGACTAAAAAGACATCTCCCAAGCCGGTTATTTGCCTTCATACAATCAGAGTAACCCCTGCTTCACTGCAAAAACCTGTCGATAACACTCCAATGGCATTAGTGCTACAAAGAAAAGAATTTGAGACAACCTTTGAACAAGAATGAGTTTTTATCTCAGTTAAAGAAACTTACATTGTTGCATGCTCTTAACAGATCGTGGATAGGAGGAGAGGCGAAGAGGGAAGTAACAAGTGAAGTATGTCAGACAAAAGACGGATAGAGTTTTACAAAGATAACTTGTTTTCTAAATTGATTACTCTGGACTTTACGCATGTTTCATATACATGAATCTTTTCTTCATTACATTTATAGTCAAACTATTATACGTGCTCTAAAGAAAATAGTTTTATTAAAACAGGGAAGAAAAGAGAAACTTACTAACATGTTGTCATAAAGTGTATCAAATCTATGTCAGCAGTTTACTCATTAATTGGCATCTCCGAGTATCTGACACCTACAGAGGAAAGCTGAATCAGAACTGAAGTCCGGGCAAGAAATTTAACCGAATAATCACTTCCCATAAAACAATTAGAGAATTTTTCACTCAATACAACAACAAAACAGATTATGAGAGCAAGACAAGTTACGTTGGAACGGCATACTCCATCACCTGTCCGTTAGTATCTCCTCTAGTAAAATGACAAGAACATTTTATGGACATGCTAGTGTGTCTTTTCACTTAAAATGCCTTAGATGAAGTACGTAAGTCTCATAGTAAATATAGTAAACTGTAAGGGTCTACGGGTTGCATGCAGCCGTACGGTACGTAACACGCCCTCGCCAGCCGACCTATCTGGAATGCTGACAATTTGCTTGGTCAGTACACGTGCGTCCGGCCGCAGTGCGACGCAGGGAGTATGTGAATGGCCGCCGTCGGTAGCGCGCCAGATAACTAGCGCGGCCTCGGGCGCGAATATGTCTCTTTCCTTAGCTCACCATGGAGGCTTTCAATACGACCGTAATTAGCCGCTGTTAGGATGTCAGACACAGTGATGATGGGTGCGCGTAGCGTGCGTGTTTTATAATCAGCCTTCTGTTAATAAAACTGTTTAAACTTACTTCTCAGTGTTCGCGTATTGCCATACCTCAAGGACCCACTGCTTACAAATCATGACAAATATTTCGTGTAATTATCATCTGGGGCAACAACACAAACAACCCCCTTATAAAACTGCCATACGACGACGCTCCTTACATCAACAATCCAAAGTACCTGATTTTTGTTAAACCTACTTTTGTGTCCCCTGGACGATAACCTTTTTTCCTGACTCTAATAACTGAATGACAAAAAAATTGTTTTAGGAACTCAACTTTTCCTGTTCACGTTGAATGAAGAAATATCTGTACGCCATGGTACAGCTTTGAGTAAGTCAGACGTTTGCACATCAAAAACTTTGCTTACACACCAACACACAAGCATGCACACAACTGAAAGTGAAAATTAAGCTCTCTACGGTAGAAATTAACGAAAACCTTAACTTCAGAACATATCCACATCCAATATGGAATTTGTGGGCTCTAAAAATTTGGTTAATGTTTCGAATAACAGTCAATTTCTCTGCAGTTTAATTTGAGTTTGGAATGTCTGACATAATCTGAAACGAAGGAGGGAGGAGACTGAGAATCCGGAAATCAAAAACGACAAGAAAGAAATACGAACCAAGAATGGCGCTAAATCCCTTATTGTGTGAATTTATTTGCAAGAAGAATGTATGGGACGAAACTGAGGAGAGTGGGAGATATCTCTTGCCAATTCCTAAAGTAGTCGCGCTATCCGCAGAACTATGAAGATAAAGGAAATCCTCGCTTACCATATTTGTGTAGAACAATAGCAGAGTAAAGGAAGTAAGAGTGTAAGGGAGGTGGTAGTGGTTAACATTGTATTCGTCACAGCAAGATGACTTAAGAGTGTACAAGCACTTCTAATAATGCGCAAACCTGACGACCAAAATCCATTTGTCTATCCTATCGCCAAAAATCCCCGCCTGCTGCAGTACCTAGAACAACATGTTCCTATCAGTCTACTTTCACACCATCCACATCCTATGCCAAAGAAACTTCAGCCAGTTTCCTCTGCTAACTCAGCACCCCATTTGACATTTACCCGTCCTACCGGCTGTACCCTTAGTTCGATGCTCTCCTTAAATCAAGGATCCAATATCCCTCAGAGCTTCCTGATTCCCACAACTCCTCTCCTTTTTAGTCCTGACCCCACTCAACGATCACATTTCTCAGTAAAACATATGCCTTACTCCCAGATATGCGTATTGCCCCTCGTCTCTCCATCCTCCTCATCTGCAGCTGGTGATCTAGTGGCTAGCATTGCTACCTCTGGATCACGGGGTCCCGGGTTCGATTCCCGGCCGAGTTGGGGATTTTCTCTGGTCATACGGGAAAATCCCCACTTCATGGCTACCTCGGAGATGCTGTGTCCCATCGCTCTTGCACCGACTATAACACCATGTCCAAACTCATTTAAATCTTGATAACCTGCCACTGTAGCAGCGGTAACCGATCTAACAACTGCGCCAGACACTTTCCTTATATAGGCTTTGCCGACTGCAGCGTCGTATTCTGCCTGTTTACATATCTCTGTATTTGAATACACGTGCCTATATCAGTTTCTTTGGCACTTCAGTATAGTTGGCTAAGACCATTAGACGAGATCATATTTTTTGTATTTTAATCCCATCATTTTATTCACGCAAACTGTAAATAAACCGAGCGATTATTCGTAATTTTTACATGCAGCATGCAGCAACTTGGCCACTGTCATTCCTTGTCCCCTCTCTGCCCCCCCCCCCCCCCCCCAATGTTGGGGGCATAGAAGTACAAGAAAAGTACTTTTAAATAAATCAAATAATGCGTCGTGACAGCACGGGAGAATTATCATCAAGATAAGAACGAAGTTAAAAGCGCAATATGTTTGAAAATCATTAAATAAAATCCATAATTCAACAAAAAATCTTGATACCCTTCTATTTACTTTCTCTAAAATATGGTTCAAATGGCTCTAAGCACTAACATATCAGGTCATCAGTCCCATATACTTAGAACTACTTAAACCTAACTAACCTAAGGACATCACACACATCCATGCCCAAGTCAGGATTCGAACATGTGACCGTAGCAGCAGCGCGGTTCCGGACTGAAGCGCATAGAACCGTTCAGCCACAGCTGCCGGCTATTTACTTCGATTGTTTTACTGCTCACGCTGTAGTTACTTGTTGCAGTGCACTATCGTTGTTTTCTTTACTTTTTTATTTTAATTGCGTTCTGTATCTAATGTTATTTCTGTAAATATTCGTGGATAATGTAAATTTCCTACTATTCATTGTACTTTTTTGCATGCACTGGTTTAACATTTCTTTAACCTTTGACATATTTATTTAATGGCGGAACCACCTGATTATCTTCTGTACTGTGTTACGAATCAGTCGTTTTCTTCACGAGAGAATGAAATCTTTGAGCGCTCCTATCAGTATCACAGATTAATGACTGCAGATCCCAGTTTCTTATATTTGTCTTACGTTTCCCAATTTATTGTAATCCTTGTAAGGAAAATGTCTTTCGATTAATTTCACCTAGGCGCCACCACATTTAAACACAGGCCCGCGATGTGAAAAACTGTGAAGCGCCGATGTCGGAGCGCTTTCGGGAGAGATTCCGTCCCTTAAGGGACGCTGCGAGTTACACGGAAATATACTTCGCAGTTAATAGTCGGGCGTGTAAACGTCACGTTCTTCACGGAACGCTTCGGCGAGTTTTCTTCCACTTCCACCGATGAACGCCCATGCGATTCTCGTCTGCGAGACGCGTACATTTCCTTGCCCATTTTTATATTTCTCTTCTCAGGAAAAAGATTCTTAAAAGCCGAAACAGACAGAGATGACTGAGAGGACGGTCCTTCGTCTTCTTCACTTTAAAGGATAGGCCCCTCGCCTGACCTGATCTAGCAATCTCTTCCGTGGGCTTCAGGGATCTCGCCTCTCTCGCGGTTAGCAGTTCAACTCTTGATTTGTTAGTCTTCCTTTTTGCATCCTGTCGGTATGCTCAAGGCATTTTACCCTGTTTTGTTTTTTATCGTTTAACTGAATTAACCCCTTTCTTACGTCTTCATTCCTCATTTCTTGTCTCACACTTACAGCCTTTGAGCGTTTTGTAAATATCATTTCAATGGTCTGTATATGCATTTCGTATACCTTTCGTGATGGCCATTACTCTGACCTGTATTTGAAAAGAAGCGTAGCCAGACTTTATTTTTTTTTCTTTCTACGCTTTGTTGCCCAGCGTTCTACGTATTTTTCTACAAATCATGTGATATTTATTTAATTTATTCTGTACGTCTTCTCTGTCTCGTAGCTTGAAACACAACCTAAGAAGTTAAAACTTGTTTTAAGACACGACCATTAGCACTATTTTGGAATTTTCAGAGTGTGTTTCTTTAAACACCATAATCTTAGTCGTTTTGTAAGAAACATTGAAACTGCAGTCCTTGCATGTCTGGTCTAGGCAATATATTCCACTTTGCAGATCGTTCTCACTCTCTTACAAAATTATTTCGACGGGGGCGAACATCATGGTGTCTGTCCATCAATATGGTTTTCTTTTAGTGCCTTGGTTCACCTTGACTAGTCAGTTGGTTAGTTAGCTCGTTAGTTAGTTAGTTACACGTTGCATAGACCATTTGAAAGGTTCTTTTATTGCAAGTATGTGGAACGATCAGTTTATAGGACATGTGTGTGTGGTTAGTGTTAACATTAATGAACACATTATACTTTTAGTCCTACACATGTATCTAAACCTAGAAACAAAGTTTTCTTCTGGTTACCAGTTTTTAAATAGAATTTCTTCCTTCGAATAGAAACCGTTGTCCAGCAGCAATGATATTTGCTGAGGTTCAGAACTTGCTGTGCTACCTACCACATGCTATACTATTGGGAAAAGATGAATAATTTTTGTTGCTGCACATTAAATTCCTTTCTGAGCCGCTGACGGTTTTAATAATTGGTAATAAAGGACTTTATTTCCTTTAGTGTCCAAAACTACACATGCCCGAGAATGTGAAATGTCTTTCAATACGAAATTAATCAAAAATCAATTTCACCCTTGAGATTCAGTGCCGAACTTGTATGCAACAGAATTATTAACGTTAGCAGTGAATCTGAAGGTGGGGAAGTGACTAAAAAACTCAAGATTTAAGTAACACTATGTTTTTTTATAAAAGACACATAAATAACAATGCAACAAAATACAATTATGTGGACAAGCACTTTACTTGTACCTTACTGTGAGAACAGCCAGCTAAAGCACTGATTTGACAGAGTTACTGAAAGAGAGGGAGTTGCATAAAATCTCGGATCTCATTCTGTGAAATAGGTACATCAACATGTCTATGACGATCACAGTGACAGCTTGTGTGGAACCAACACCCAATAAACCTAAAAATCTAAGGAATCGCTGATGAATATGAGCCAATGTTAGCTATCTTGCAATTGAACTACAATACTCTAATACGCTGGAGCTGTAAGCGGTGCTTACAATAATCTTCCATGTATTGTATTGTGTGGAACTGGGGACCTAGAAACGACGGAGAGGCCTCGTCCCCGCCGAAGTCATCAGTAGTTCACAACCACACAACAGACTATAGCAATCCACTCACCTCACCACCGCCCCACACTTAACCCAGGGTTATTGTGCGGGAACGTCTCACATCAGACGATTGTAACCCCCAATGTTTGCATGATAGAGTAATTATGGTGTACGCGTACGTGGAGAAAGTGTTTGCGCAGCAATCGCCGACATAGTCTAGCCGAGGCGGAATAAGGGGAACCAGCCTGCATTCGCCGAGGCTGAGGGAAAACCGCCTTTAAAACCATCCGGAAACTGACCGGCACGCCGAATCTCGACACTAATCCGCCGGGCGGATTCATGCCGGGGACCGACACACCTTCCCCCACCTGCAAAGCAGTGCGTTAGACTGCACGGCTAACCGGGCAGGCATCTTCCATGTACTGTGAGCAGAGTGGCGACACAGTGACTACACAACTTGAGAGTGCAGCTACAGTTTAGCCTCTATCACCTGACGATGACTTCATTCCTGAAATTATTCCAATTTCCCTGCCCCCTACCCCCTGTGACCGACTATATGCATCTCCCCATTTTTCCAGCCTCTTCTCAGAAACTTACCCCTTTTTCCTGCCAACGAAACGTGAACACCAACTCTCTCAAAAACTTGTTTCTGACAAGTACAATACATAGATGAGTGGATAAGGAAGTTGAGGATTTGTTAGATGACGATCAGTTTTGCTTTACAAAAGATAAAGACGGTAGGCTGGGGAGAGGTGGGGGGGGGGGGGAGTTGTGGAAAAGGAGAGAAGTAAAAAGACTGGATGCGTTGGTTGAATAAGGGCTGTGTAGTGCTGGAATGGCAACAGAGGAAGGGACTGGATGGGTGATAAAAATGACTAATGAAGGTTGAGGGCAGGAGCATTACAGGAATGTAGGATATACTGCAGGGAGAGTTCCCACCTGCACCTTTCAGAAAAGCTGGTGTTGGTGGAAAGGACCCATATGGCACAGGCTGTGAAGCAGTCATTGAAATGAAGGATGTTGTGTTGCACAGCATGCTTGGCAACAGGGTGGTCCACTTGCTTCTTGGCCACAGTTTGTGTTGGTCATTCATGTGGACAGAATGCTTGTTGGTTGTCATGCCTACATAGAATGCAGCACAGTGGTTGCAGCTTAGCTTGTAGATTACATGACTGGTCTCACAGGTAGCCCTCCCTTTGATGGGATAGGTGAGTTTGTGGCCAGACTGTATTAGCTGGTGGTGGGCGGATGTGTGGGACAGGTCTTGCATCTATGTCTATTTCAGGGATATGAGCCATGAGGTAAAGGGTTGGGAGAAGGGGTTGTGACGAGTATATCGTGTAGGTTTGGTGGATGATGAAATATCACTATGGGAGGGATGGGAAAGATAGTGGGCACTACATTTCTCATTTCAGGAAATGAAGAGAGGTAGTTGAAACCCTGGCAGAGAATGTAATTCAGTTAATACAGTCCTGGTAGGTAATGACTTACAAGTGTAGTGCTCCTCTGTGCCCAGATGATGAGACTTTGGGAAGTTGTGGGAGATCGGAAACCTAAGGCACTGGAGATCTGTTTTGGAGCATAACTGCGGTCTATGAAGGCCTCAGTGAGGCACTCAGTATATTTCGAGAGGGACCACTTGTCACTGCAGATGCGACAACCACAGGTTGCTAGGCTGTATGGAAGATGCTTCTTGTTATGAAATGGGTGGCACATGTCGAAATGGAAGTATTTCATGTGGCTAGTAGATTTGATATGGACAGAGGTACTCATGTAGCAATCTTTCAGATGGAGGTCAACATCTAGGAAGGTGGTTTGTTGGGTTGAGTAGGACCAGGTGACGCAAATGGGGGAGAAGCTGTTAAGGTTCTGGAGGAATCTGAATAAGGTTCCTCATCCTCAACCCAGATTGCAAAGACGTCATCAATGAATCCGAACCAAGTGAGGGGTTTAGGATCTTGGGTGTTTAGGAAGAATTCCTCTATATGTCCTGTGAATAGGATGGCATAGGATGGTGCCATTCGAGCACTCGTAGCCATATCTCAGACTTGTTTGTAGGTAATTCCTTCAGAGTAGAAGTATTTGTGGATGAGAATATAGTTGGTCATGGTGACTAGGAAGGAGGTTGTTGGTTTGAATGCATCGGGCATTAGGAAAGGTAGTGTTCAACAGCAGTTAGGCCGTGGGCACTAGGAATCTTAGTGTAAAGGGAAGTGGCATCAATAATGATGAGCAGGGCACCGTGTGGTAAAGGAACAGGAGCTGTGGAGAGTTGGTGGAGGAAATGGTTGGTATCTTGTATATAGTAGGGTAAATTCCAGGTAATAGGCTGAAGGTGTTGGTCTATGAGAGCAGAGGTTTTCTCAGCGAAGTCACAATAACCAGCCACAGTGGGGCATCCTGGGTGGTTGGGTTTATGGATTTACGAAGCTTGTGGATGGTAGGAGTGTGGAGAGTGGTAGGGGTGAGCAGAAGGCTCTGGGAAGCGGTTCTGGGATGTTGTTGTTGTTGTGGTCTTCAGTCCTGAGACTGGTTTGATGCAGCTCTCCATGCTACTCTATCCTGTGCAAGCTTTTTCATCTCCCAGTACCTACTGCAACCTACATCCTTCTGAATCTGCTTAGTGTATTCATCTCTTGGTCTCCCTCTACGATTTTTACCCTCCACGCTGCCCTCCAATACTAATTTGGTGATCCCTTGATGCCTCAGAACATGTCCTACCAACCGATCCCTTCTTCTGGTCAAGTTGTGCCACAAACTTCTCTTCTCCCCAATCCTATTCAATACTTCCTCATTAGTTATGTGATCTACCCATCTAATCTTCAGCATTCTTCTGTAGCACCACATTTCGAAAGCTTCTATTCTCTTCTTGTCCAAACTATTTATCGTCCATGTTTCACTTCCATACATGGCTACACTCCATACGAACACTTTCAGAAATGACTTCCTGACACTTAAATCAATACTGGATGTTAACAAATTTCTCTTCTTCAGAAACGCTTTCCTTGCCATTGCCAGCCTACATTTTATATCCTCTCTACTTCGACCATCATCAGTTATTTTGCTCCCCAAATAGCAAAACTCCTTTACTACTTTAAGTGCCTCATTTCCTAATCTAATTCCCTCAGCATCACCCGACTTAATTAGGCTACATTCCATTATCCTTGTTTTGCTTTTGTTGATGTTCATCTTATATCCTCCTTTCAAGACACTGTCCATTCCATTCAACTGCTCTTCCAAGTCCTTTGCAGTCTCTGACAGAATTACAATGTCATCGGCGAACCTCAAAGTTTTTATTTCTTCTCCATGAATTTTAATACCTACTCCGAATTTTTCTTTTGTTTCCTTTACTGCTTGCTCAATATACAGATTGAACAACATCGGGGAGAGGCTACAACCCTGTCTTACTCCCTTCCCAACCACTGCTTCCCTTTCATGCCCCTCAACTCTTATAACTGCCATCTGGTTTCTGTACAAACTGTAAATAGCCTTTCGCTCCCTGTATTTTACCCCTGCCACCTTTAGAATTTGAAAGAGAGTATTCCAGTCAACATTGTCAAAAGCTTTCTCTAAGTCTACAAATGCTAGAAATGTAGGTTTGCCTTTCCTTAATCTTTCTTCTAAGATAAGTCGTAAGGTCAGTATTGCCTCACGTGTTCCAGTGTTTCTACGGAATCCAAACTGATCTTCCCCGAGG
The DNA here is from genome assembly GCF_023864345.2 of Schistocerca serialis cubense. Taxonomy (NCBI): domain Eukaryota; kingdom Metazoa; phylum Arthropoda; class Insecta; order Orthoptera; family Acrididae; genus Schistocerca; species Schistocerca serialis. Next base: position 726,264,328 of record NC_064639.1, on the reverse strand, counting down.
TTGACTTCTACTAGTTTTTCCATTCGTCTGTAAAGAATTCGTGTTAGTATTTTGCAGCTGTGACTTATTAAGCTGATAGTTCGGTAATTTTCACATCTGTCAACACCTGCTTTCTTTGGGATTGGAATTATTATATTCTTCTTGAAGTCTGAGGGTATTTCGCCTGTCTCATACATCTTCCTCACCAGATGGTAGAGTTTTGTCAGGACTGGCTCTCCCACGGCCGTCAGTAGTTCCAATGGAATATTGTCTACTCCGGGGGCTTTGTTTCGACTCAGGTCTTTCAGTGCTCTGTCAAACTCTTCACGCAGTATCATATCTCCCATTTCATCTTCATCTACATCCTCTTCCATTTCCATAATATTGTCCTCAAGTACATCGCCCTTGTATAGACCCTCTATATACTCCTTCCACCTTTCTGCTTTCCCTTCTTTGCTTAGAACAGGGTTTCCATCTGAGCTCTTGATATTCACACAAGTCGTTCTCTTATCTCCAAAGGTCTCTTTAATTTTCCTGTAGGCGGTATCTATCTTACCCCTAGTGAGATAGGCCTCTACACCCTTACATTTGTCCTCTAGCCATCCCTGCTTCGCCATTTTGCACTTCCTGTCGATCTCATTTTTGAGACGTTTGTATTCCTTTTTGCCTGTTTCACTTACTGCATTTTTATATTTTCTCCTTTCATCAATTAAATTCAATATTTCTTCTGTTGCCCAAGGATTTCTACTAGCCCTCGTCTTTTTACCTACTTGATCCTCTGCTGCCTTCTCTACTTCATCCCTCAGAGCTACCCATTCTTCTTCTACTGTATTTCTTTCCCCCATTCCTGTCAATTGCTCCCTTATGCTCTCCCTGAATCTCTGTACAACCTCTGTTTCTTTTAGTTTATCCAGGTCCCATCTCCTTAAATTCCCACCTTTTTGCAGGTTCTTCAGTTTTAATCTACAGGTCATAACCAATAGATTGTGGTCAGAGTCCACATCTGCCCCTGGAAATGTCTTACAATTTAAAACCTGGTTCCTAAATCTCTGTCTTACCATTATATAATCTATCTGATACCTTTTAGTATCTCCAGGGTTCTTCCATGTATACAACCTTCTTTCATGATTCTTAAACCAAGTGTTAGTTATGATTATGTTGTGCTCTGTGCAAAATTCTACCAGGCGGCTTCCTCTTTCATTTCTGTCCCCCAATCCATATTCACCTACTATGTTTCCTTCTCTCCCTTTTCCTACACTCGAATTCCAGTCACCCATGACTATAAAATTTTCATCTCCCTTCACAATCTGAATAATTTCTTTTATTTCATCATACATTTCTTCAATTTCTTCGTCATCTGCAGAGCTAGTTGGCATATAAACTTGTACTACTGTAGTAGGTGTGGGCTTCGTATCTATCTTGGCCACAATAATGCGTTCACTATGCTGTTTGTAGTAGCTTACCCGCATTCCTATTTTCCTATTCATTATTAAACCTACTCCAGCATTACCCCTATTTGATTTTGTGTTTATAACCCTGTAGTCACCTGACCAGAAGTCTTGTTCCTCCTGCCACCGAACTTCACTAATTCCCACTATATCTAACTTCAACCTATCCATTTCCCTTTTTAAATTTTCTAACCTACCTGCCCGATTAAGGGATCTGACATTCCACGCTCCGATCCGTAGAACGCCAGTTTTCTTTCTCCTGATAACGACATCCTCTTGAGTAGTCCCCGCCCGGAGATCCGAATGGGGGACTATTTTACCTCCGGAATATTTTACCCAAGAGGACGCCATCATCATGTAATCATACAGTAAAGCTGCATGCCCTCGGGAAAAATTACGGCTGTAGTTTCCCCTTGCTTTCAGCCGTTCGCAGTACCGGCACAGCAAGGCCGTTTTGGTTATTGTTACAAGGCCAGATCAGTCAATCATCCAGACTGTTGCCCTTGCAACTACTGAAAAGGCTGCTGCCCCTCTTCAGGAACCACACGTTTGTCTGGCCTCTCAACAGATACCCCTCCGTTGCGGTTGCACCTACGGTACGGCTATCAGTATCGCTGAGGCACGCAAGCCTCCCCACCAACGGCAAGGTCCATGGTTCATGGGGGGATAGACCTAAGAATATGAGGAGAGACTGGCTATCCTGCTGGATTTCTGGAATGATGTCACTGTGGCAAGATTTGTAGGTGGATGTATCCGACAGCTGGCAGAGTCCTTCTGGCAGGCAATCTTCACGGTTCAAAACAACAGTGGTGAAGTCTTTGTCTGCAGGTAGGATCATAAGATCAGGATCAGTTTTTAGATGGTGAACTGCGGTTCTTTCTGTGGATGTAAGGTTAGTTTGCATGTTGAAGGATTTGGGGTATGACAGCGAGGCACAGTTCAAGGTTAAAAAACTCTGGAAAGTTAAGAGAGAGTGATTTGGGGCAGTGGGCGTGGTTCACAGTCAGATGGAGGAGTGAACTGAGTCAGATATATGATGGTAAACATTGAAGAAAGTTTGAACTTCCCTACAGAATTTCTATACTCGCAACTACCAGATATGCCATTACACTGCCTTCGACTTAAAACTGGATCTCCAATCATACTACTCAGAAATCTCAACTCACCAAAACTATGTAATGGAACAAGGGTGATTGTCATACAGTTCTCGAATAACATCACTGAAGCTGAACTTACGACTGGGAAGTACAAAGGACATGCACTATTTATCCCCAGAATACCAGAATACCACTGATCTCTACTGAACTGCTATTCCAATTTAAAAGACTGCAGTTTCAAATCAAATTAGCCTACATTTTTACAATTCAGAAAACACAAGGACCAACTTTAAAGTATTACAGAATCAACCTCAAAGGGTCCTGCTTCTCTCAAGGTCCACTATATATACCTTTCTCTCAAGTAGGAAATTTGAAAAATTTGTACATCTATACCCTGAATAACAAAATGAAAAATGTTTATTGACAAGTATTGGAAATAGTTAGAATATGTTTTCAATAAAAAAAATTTTACCTCTTATACTTTAAAGCTTATCCTTTTATATCAATTACCACACCATCTCATATGAACTCCCTCACAGGGGCCAGGTACCCCAGCTAGTTATATTATACACACAGCACATATTTTTATAAAAAAGAGTTTTGCTCCCCCTGTAACAGCCCTGTACAAAATCAATAAGGCCGGTATTACACTATCATATTTCTTTGACAACGATTTGAATGAAGATATAATCAAATTTTCCTCAAATTTGTTTGACAAAGATATTTGTCTTGGTGCTACAAAGGGGTATTACACTGTCATCATATTTTTCATCAAAGTTCAAGATGGCTCACAACAAAAACTTGTTATTATATGCAGCAGTTGCATGTACCACAATTGCACTGTGTGCACATTTGGGAGAGAGGAAGTGGGGGGGGGGGGGGGGGGGTAATGTATGTGGGTGAAGTCATGGGCTGTACGACGAGACAATGAAAGCATTCAACAAAATTTGTTACGTGAGCCTCTAGTGGAGGATGTCAAGTTGTACATAAATTGCTTAAAAATGGATGAGCAATAATTTCAGTATTTGCCCAGTAAAGTGTCTCATCATATCACAAAGCACAATACTCACTTAAGAACTGCTATATCTGTAGAAGACAAACTCACAGTAACATTCCTATTTCTTGCTAGAGGAGAGAGTTACTCTAGCTTACAGTACAGCACTCAAATACCACAGTGCACATTAACTAAAATAATACCTGAAATGTATGAATCAATTTATAAAGCATGAAAGGACCAATATCTGAAAATAAATAAATGTTCAATACACTTTATGTGCATTAAAAACAGTTTTTATTGTAGATCAAAGTAATTATTGCATTCTGTGTCCAACAACTAAAAAATTAATATACAATGCGAGGCATCGTGAATATAAAGCTCATATATATATATATATATATATATATATATATATATATATATATATATATGTATATATGTATGTATGTATATGTGTGTGTGTGTGTGTGTGTGTGTGTGTGTGTGTGTGTGTGTGTGTGAAATAAGTATGTCGGTATTTACCTTTGCTTTCTCACAGTTAATGACTTCCACAGTTGTTTTGTAGCTCTCCAATCTTCTTAACCTATTTTTGTACTCCGGGTGACACATGTTGTAAAGCACCTCATCAGTTTTATACATTTCTATTAATTTTGTAGTTGACAGCACACGCAAATTAAGCTTGGGAGCCATGTTTACAAACACACTATTGGTGACAGAATTCTGCAGCGATGCTAGAGCTCCAAGTGGTAACATTTCACATTTCGATTTTTATGATCAAATCTGCAACGAGGCCCTAAATTTCCCTATTACACCATCAAATTTCTTTGACATAAATATTTGACATGTTAACTTTGACGAAGAAATATGATAGTGTAATACCGGCCTAAGCGCGATGGAAATAAATGAAAGTTGACAAGATGGCGGAGACGTTAACTGTACAAGTGAGTTGTATTCTTGCGAAAAACGAAAATAATGTCGGTAAAAGTACAGTGGGTGTGAACTGTAGGGGAGAAATTATGAACCTAAATGAGAGTATTTCTAGCCTTTAGCAAATCATCAGTGTATTGAGTAGTGAGATGTCTCAACTTCGAAAAGAAATAAGTGAGCCATTAGTCAAAATAAGTCCATTTCTATTCCGCGAGAAAACTCTAACGAGTGGACGAAAATACCATATAAAAACAGAGCTGTAAATACGAAAACATAGCCAGGTAGTGAAAACACCAAACAGTTGGCGGTTAAAAACAAATTTAATGTTCTTTCTGTGAGTGAAGGGGCGTATTTAGACCAAACTTCGGCAAGGAAACATGAACTTTTGAACAAACCTTATTAACAGAATGGTGATACAGGCTCTAGGCTCTAAGCTCAGCATTAAGGCAAACAGTGACGGTGAGAAACTGAGCATGCCATCTTTTGCATGTAGTAATGGGACGAATGAGAAAGACTATATAAATAAAAACGTACAACAGTGCAAACACGAAAATAGTGTATTATTTTTAACGGATAGTTATGGCAAAAACATGACGAAACTTTCTCAAAGAAACCAAAAATACGACGCAGCAGGTATTGTGAAGCCAGGAGCAACAACGAAAAGCATTATTGGTATCGACTTACATGATAAAATATCGAGAAAATATGACTATGCTGTGTGTATAGCGGGTGCAAATAATACTGCAAAAAACGAAGAAAATTACTGCCTAATGGAACTGAAAAAGTACTTAGAACGCAACAAGCAACGAAATACAGAAGTTGCAACTTTACCACACAGATATGATCTAATATATCACTCGTGTGTGAGAAAAGAAATTCGAAAAACTAACATTAAAGTAAAACAAATGTGTTCTTTATCTGGAAAATGTAGCGTCCTTGATATAGGCAAATTGGACAGATGTCAGCATACCAAACACAGTACTCTGGATTTCAGGAAGGATCGTCTACAGAACATGAAATATTTGCATTTGCTGACAAAGTCATGGACTATATCAACAAACAAACTGAAGAAGATTGGGATATTTTGTGACCTAATAAAAGTGTTTGACTGTGTAAGTCACCAGATTCTTTTACAAAAAGCTGCACATCTCGGTATAAGTGCTTCATCAGGGAAATGGCTTGACTCGTACCTGTCAAATAGGAAATGAGGTTGTAGTGGATAGTCAAAATGGAGACCCATTATCTTCAGAATGGGGTACCATCACATGTGGAGTACCCTAAGGCTCAGTTCTGGGCCCCCTACTTTTTATTATCTTCATAAATGATCTGCCTTTCTGTGTGGAATATTAAGATTCACCATTTTTGCTGATGACGCTACACTACTTATTGATAATTCAGTAGATAAACTTGAGGAAACAGTAAATAAGTTTTAAGTGAAACTGAACTGTTTTCTTTAAATTACATAACATTGAAAGATGAAGAAATGCTAGTAAAAATAGGTGAGCAGGTGATAAGCAGGGTGGATACCACAAAATGCCTTGGCTTGTATATTGACAGCGTACTGAACTGGTCACACCACATCCTGGATCCATGCAAAAGATTGAGTTCAGCTACTTGTGCATTACACATTATTTTTTCTGATAGAAGTATCCACCATGGAGGCAGCCTATTATGGTTATTTTCATGGCATATGGAATTATATTTTGGGGTAATCAGTCACTGGCTAAAATAGTTCTGTGTGCACAAAAAAGAGCAATAAGGATCCTGTGTGGAGCCCATCCCAGAGCCACATGCAGGAATCTTTTTAAGAAACTTGGAATCCTTACATCCACTGCGCAACATATATTCTCTTTGATGTTCTTCATGTTGTTGTTGTTGTGGTCTTCAGTCCTGAGACTGGTTTGATGCAGCTCTCCATGCTACTCTATCCTGTGCAAGCTTCTTCATCTCCCAGTACCTACTGCAACCTACATCCTTCTGAATCTGCTTAGTGTATTCATCTCTTGGTCTCCCTCTACGATTTTTACCCTCCACGCTGCCCTCCAATGCTAAATTTGTGATCCCTTGATGCCTCAAAACATGTCCTACCAACCGATCCCTTCTTCCAGTCAAGTTGTGCCACAAACTTCTCTTCTCCCCAATCCTATTCAATACCTCCTCATTAGTTACGTGATCTACCCACCTTATCTTCAGCTTTCTTCTGTAGCACCACATTTCGAAAGCTTCTATTCTCTTCTTGTCCAAACTAGTTATCATCCATGTTTCACTTCCATACATGGCTACACTCCATACAAATACTTTCAGAAACGACTTCCTGACACTTAAATCTATACTCGATGTTAACAAACTTCTCTTCTTCAGAAACGCTTTCCTTGCCAGTGCCAGTCTACATTTTATATCCTCTCTACTTTGACCATCAGTTATTTTACTCCCCAAATAGCAAAACTCCTTTACTACTTTAAGTGTCTCATTTCCTAATCTAATCCCCTCAGCATCACCCGATTTAATTTGACTACATTCCATTATCCTCGTTTTGCTTTTGTTGATGTTCATCTTATATCCTCCTTTCAAGACACTGTCCATTCCATTCAACTGCTCTTCCAAGTCCTTTGCTGTCTCTGACAGAATTACAATGTCATCGGCGAACCTCAAAGTTTTTACTTCTTCTCCATGAATTTTAATACCTACTCTGAATTTTTCTTTTGTTTCCTTTACTGCTTGCTCAATATACAGATTGAATAACATCGGGGACAGGCTACAACCCTGTCTCACTCCTTTCCCAACCACTGCTTCCCTTTCATGCCCCTCGACTCTTATAACTGCCATCTGGTTTCTGTACAAATTGTAAATAGCCTTTCGCTCCCTGTATTTTACCCCTGCCACCCTCAGAATTTGAAAGAGAGTATTCCAGTTAACATTGTCAAAAGCTTTCTCTAAGTCTACAAATGCTAGAAACGTAGGTTTGCCTTTCCTTAATCTTTCTTCTAAGATAAGTCGTAAGGTTAGTATTGCCTCACGTGTTCCAACATTTCTACGGAATCCAAACTGATCTTCCCCGAGGTCCGCGTCTACCAGTTTTTCCATTCGTCTGTAAAGAATTCGCGTTAGTATTTTGCAGCTGTGACTTATTAAACTGATAGTTCGGTAATTTTCACATCTGTCAACACCTGCTTTCTTTGGGATTGGAATTATTATATTCTTCTTGAAGTCTGAGGGTATTTCGCCTGTCTCATACATCTTGCTCACCAGATGGTAGAGTTTTGTCATGACTGGCTCTCCCAAGGCCATCAGTAGTTCTAATGGAATGTTGTCTATTCCCGGGGCCTTGTTTCGACTCATGTCTTTCAGTGCTCTGTCAAACTCTTCACGCAGTATCTTATCTCCCATTTCGTCTTCATCTACATCCTCTTCCATTTCCATGATATTGTCTTCAAGTACATCGCCCTTGTATAAACCCTCTATATACTCCTTCCACCTTTCTGCCTTCCCTTCTTTGCTTAGAACTGGGTTGCCATCTGAGCTCTTGATACTCATACAAGTGGTTCTCTTCTCTCCAAAGGTCTCTTTAATTTTCCTGTAGGCAGTATCTATCTTACCCCTAGTGAGACAAGCCTCTACATCCTTACATTTGTCGTCTAGCCATCCCTGCTTAGCCATTTTGCACTTCCTGGCAACCTCATTTTTGAGACGTTTGTATTCCTTTTTGCCTGCTTCATTTACTGCATTTTTATATTTTCTCCTTTCATCAATTAAATTCAATATTTCTTCTGTTACCCAAGGATTTCTATTAGCCCTCGTCTTTTTACCTACTTGATCGTCTGCTGCCTTCACTACTTCATCCCTCAGAGCTACCCATTCTTCTTCTACTGTATTTCTTTCCCCCATTCCTGTCAATTGTTTCCTTATGGTCTCCCTGAAACTCTGTACAACCTCTGGTTCTTTCAGTTTATCCAGGTCCCATCTCCTTAAATTCCCACCTTTTTGCAGTTTCTTCAGTTTCAATCTGCAGTTCATAACCAATAGATTGTGGTCAGAATCCACATCTGCCCCTGGAAATGTCTTACAATTTAAAACCTGGTTCCTATATCTCTGTCTTACCATTATATAATCTATCTGATACCATTTAGTATCTCCAGGATTCTTCCAGGTATACAACCTTCTTTTATGATTCCTGAGCCAAGTGTTAGCTATGATTAAGTTATGCTCTGTGCAAAATTCTACAAGGCGGCTTCCTCTTCCATTTCTTCCCCCCAATCCATATTCACCTACTATGTTTCCTTCTCTCCCTTTTCCTACTGACGAATTCCAGTCACCCATGACTATTAAATTTTCGTCTCCCTTCACTACCTGAATAATTTCTTTTATCTCGTCATACGTTTCATCAATTTCTTCATCATCTGCAGAGCTAGTTGGCATATAAACTTGTACTACTGTAGTAGGCATGGGCTTTGTGTCTATCTTGGCCACAATAATGCGTTCACTATGCTGTTTGTAGTAGCTTACCCGCACTCCTATTTTTTTATTCATTATTAAACCTACTCCTGCATTACCCCTATTTGATTTTGTATTTATAACCCTGTAATCACCTGACCAAAAGTCTTGTTCCTCCTGCCACCGAACTTCACTAATTCCCACTATATCTAACTTTAACCTATCCATTTCCCTTTTTAAATTTTCTAACCTACCTGCCTGATTAAGGGATCTGACATTCCACGCTCCGATCCGTAGAATGCCAGTTTTCTTTCTCCTGATAACGACGTCCTCCTGTTCTTCATAAGGAAAGAAAAATCCATTTTTAAACTGAATAGTGAGCATCGTAGTCATGAGATGAGAAGAAAACATGGTATTCACTATGAACAGGCAAATGTAAGTATGGTACAGCAAGTAGCCCATTTCATTGGCTCTAAGATTTTTAACGCCCTCCCTTCAAGAATTAAGTGTTTGGTAGAAGATGATCTCTTGTTTAAAAAAACTTTAAGGCAGTTCCTATTACAAGGATCATTTTATACAACTGAAGAGTTACTGAACTAGAGTGTTTAGCATTTCTTGTATTGTTAAATGCAAATATATGCCCAAATCTACATTTGTAATCCTGACTATTCGTTATCGTAAATGCATATTTTGCAATATTTGTTTTCTGTAACACTTATTGTTTTGTAATATTTATTTATCTCTCAAAATTGATTTTCTGTAGTAGAACCTAAGTTTCCTGTTTACTGTAATACGAAATCATTTTGTTATGTTTTTATGTGCTACCATAGATTTCTGATATCCTGTGATATGGTCACAACCTGGATCACTGGAACAAGAAATAAATAAATAAATAAATAAAATACAGATTTTTCATATTTACAAAGAGCTGTTTTTTGGTGTATTTTTCATTGAACTTTCTACTGTTGATAAAATCTTCTCAGATGATTAACTGAGTGATGGAGTCATCTTGTTGCAGTGTTTCGAAGAGTTTCATACTCATCATCATCAAGTGAAGATAATGGGTACAAAACTCATCAAAAAATTGTGACAAGACAACACTGTCACTCAGCTGATCACTGGAGTACGATTTCATCATTGGAATATGACAAGAAAGTCTGCAATCACATATTTCTATTGTTATCTGCAAGGTTTCTGGGCTGGATCCAATGGGCAATGTGCTGTTGTCATCAGCAAATAGGGTATTGTATGGGGACTCATACGTTAAACAAGGTTGTCCACATAAATCAAGAAGACTAATGGTCCTAGGATTGAGCAATGAGGAACACCATATTTTATTGATAATTGTCTGCAAGTAAAGAGTTGTATCTTGTTTTGTTCACAATACTGAATTCACACTGAAGTGATATCTTCTGCTGATGGTTTTTTAGGCATGAACACAACCACCAATATGCTACACCTTGTCTTACTAATTTTTGAGCAGGATTTTATCATCCACAACATCAAAGGCTTTTGAAAGTTCTACGAAAATACTCGCAGCTGTTTTACATTGGTTGATGGATTTAAATTATGGCCTCAGAATTCAAGACTTGCTGTTTTGTGTGGATTTGGAACTTTTAAAGCCACATTGTTGGGTTGTTAGATTATTTTATAAACTTGTCATAAAAAGTTATTCTAGAATTTCTGAAAATGACCTTAAGTATGACATTGGTCAGTAGTTTGGTATTATATCAATGAACTTTTTTGAAACAGTAAGAAACTTCTGCTGTTTTCAGACAACCCAAAAGGCACTAGATTCTAAAGAGAGGTTGAAAACTTTTGTCAGTGGTATTCGTATGTGGTGAACAAATGCTTTTAGTATGATGTCAGGTATTTCATCATGGCCACTTGACATTTAATGGCTTAATGATTTAATTTTACTTGTAGTTTCATGAGGATTAGTTTCATCAGTACACTCAGAGGCATCAGAGATAACTGACTTACAAGAGAAACATGGGAATGGTCCTTTACAATTTACCTGGATGAAGTCTCCAGCTAGTACAATCAAGTATTCATTGAATTTTTTTATGGCTGACTTTGAGTCTTTGACTATGAAGCCCTCTAGTGTTAAAATATTCTTTCTTTTTGGTATCAAACTGTAAGTTTCTTTCTTTATAACTCTCTATGTGGATCTAATTTTGTTTGAGTTCCTAGTCAGACATATTCCACATAATTTCCACATGTCTGACTACTCCACCGTAGATTTTGCAAGCTTTAGAATAAATTGTAAATTCTTGGAGAAGTTTATTGTTTTTTACAATATTGCATAAATATGTTTCTCTCAGTGGAAATTTTTATGCATTTAGCTACTGATTATTTATTGATCTTAGATTTTAATGTTTTTTTACTTCAATATTAAAACAGTAAAAGAAGATATTCAGAAATTTCATGTACATACTCTCAACATTGTTTGGAATGGAAATACTTCCTCAGTTTTCCCGAATAAAAAAAATAAAAAATTGTTGTCTTCAGAGAAAGTTCTTTTTAAAATTACTGTTTCTGCAATTGACACAATGTAGACATTTGTAAAGGCTTCTGTCTGTGTATATGCGGATGGATATGTGTGTGTGTGTGCGAGTGTATACCTGTCCTTTTTTCCCCCTAAGGTAAGTCTTTCCACTCCCGGGATTGGAATGACTCCTTACCCTCTCCCTTAAAACCCACATCCTTTCGTCTTTCCCTCTCCTTCCCTCTTTCCTGACGAAGCAACCGTCTGTTGCGAAAGCTTGAATTTTGTGTGTATGTTTGTGTTTGTTTGTGTGTCTATCGACCTGCCAGCGCTTTTGTTTGGTAAGTCTCATCATCTTTCTTTTTAGATATATTTTTTCCACGTGGAATGTTTCCCTCTATTATATATATATATATATTATGAATTTAAGTTATGGACATTTAATAACAGAAAGTTCAAAAATTTTTGTTATTATTAAAACAATACAGAATTTATTGGCGGTAAATAAATTTATCTGACCTTTCACAAAATAGCTGTACCAGCATATGTGGAGAATTACCTGCTAAAGTGACTCACTAATGTCCTCCTATGAGTTTAATTTTACTTCATTTCATAGCCAATGTTCAGTAATGCCAATTATGTCTACATGTATTGGACTCTATTCCTGCGATACTGTGGAGCAACTAGCAGTAAGTTAGGACGTCTGCTGCAGAAACATGGGCTAAGAGCAATGTTCTGGCCCGCCCACTAGATACAACATATGTTGCGCCCTGTTAAAGACGACATTGCTCTTCAAGTGTCCAGTGTGTATGGTGTACCCTGTGAGTGTGGCAGCATGTATGTTGAACAAACAATTGGCACAGTTGTGGAGTGTTGTACTGAACAAAAGCGCCATATAAAACAAAGAGAGCTTGAAAGTCGGCCATATCGGAGCATTGCTTAGAAAACAGACATAAAATACAGTTCGAAAATACAAAAGTGTTGGCTCATGCATCTACATATTGGGACTCTGTTATAAAGAGAGTGGCCGAGATTCGTTTAAACAACAACAGTTTCAACAGAGACCAGGGATACACACTCAGCAGGGTATGGGGACGGGCGTTGGACATCGAAAGAAAGCAGACAAATGCACGATGTGGGAGCGGCAGTTTCAAACATGGCGCCTGCTTCTGGCGCCACTTGACGACACCGGTGCTGCCACGGGAAATAGCTCCGCTAGCTACCCGGGTCGACTTAACGCACGCAGGCCACATTGGATCGATCTGATTGGCTGCTGATGATGTCATCATACCTATATAAGCGAGAAACGGTAGTCAGTGAATGCCTGACGACGTTGGCGGAGGTGGCCATCAAAAGCTCGAGGATTTTATTTGAACTGACGCAGCTGGAAAACCGAGAACGTTTTATTCATGTACGCCATCGTGAAACACTCCGAGGACACTGATACGGTTTTAGTTCATGATGGTGCTATTTCATTAACAGCAATAATTATTAACAGTTATAATTATTAACATTAGCAACAATAATTGTTCAACACAGGCCGCATTAAGAAGAGAATGGTTTGCAAACTACTCTGTTGAAGACAGATCTGTACAGTGGCAATATTTCAATATTCTAACATATGTGAATGGGGGAGCACTGCAGCGACGTTTTAAATAGATGAATACTGAATAAAGGATGCAGCTTCTGGAATTTGTATATCCTTCCCTCCTTTCAACAATATTCCTTATCAAAGGGTTGGCCAACTCTAACGATGGGATTTTAGTCTTATGGGCGAGAGCATTGCCACAGCTAGAGTTACAATGGCTTTTATTTTTCTTTATTCAGTTGTGTATGTGCTTCTAACTCAATAAATTTTGGCCTGCAGCTCAGATATTGTCAAACCATCTATATTATGATCGCACATGATGGTCTCAGCAGCAGAAAAGTGTTGCTTATTTTTGTAATCAACATCACTGAAATCCTACAAACAGCTATGCAAAGCATAGATAGCCAAAAAGTGAACATTATTCTCCATTCCCCAGTTCGTATTTCAGTTTGTCTACACTCTACGAACACACATAAACTCAAAACCCATGCAACTATTGTCACCAAAGTTGGAACACACCGAAAGTGTTTAGTTTCACCAACGAGTTGCACAAATCCGCGGCACGCATGCACAGTGGCCAATAGTGCAGTTGCCTGCAACCTAGTGTCATCGTCTAAACTAGGCTTGAGTCTGGTGATATATACATGACTTTCAGAAGGGTATCATCCACTCAATTCCAAAGACTGCAAGAGCCAACAAGTGCAAGGATTTCACACAATCAGCTAAATGGCTCATGCATCCATGTTGCTGACAAGAATAACATGCAGAAGAATGGAAAAGAAAATTTAAGCTGTGTTAGATAATAATCATTTTGGCATTAGGAAAGGTAAAGGCAGCAGAGCAGGAAGGTCTCATGCTATCATTGATAATGGAGGAAGTCTGAAGAAAAATCAAGATATGCTCATAGGATTTGGTGACCTGAAAAAAGCCTTTGACAATGTAAAATGGTGCAAGGTATATGAAATTCATAGAATAACAGGGGTAAGCTAGAGAGAGAGACAGATAATATACAACACATACAGGAGCCAAGAGGGAATAATAAGAGTGGGAGACAAAGAACAAAGTGCTCAGCTGAAAAAGGGTGTAAGGTAGGGATTTAGTCTTTCACCCCTACTGTTCAATCTATATATCACAGAAGCAATTACAGAAATAACAGAAAGAATCAAGAGTGGAATTAAAATTCATGGTGAAAGGCTATTGTGTTAAGATTTTCTAATGACATTGCTATCCTCAGTGAAAGTGAAGAAAAATTAAAGGATCTGCAGAATGGAATTAATAGTCCAATGATTACAGAATACAGATTGAGAGTACATTGAAGATAGGTAAAAGTAATGCTGAAGAAGCAGAAATGAGAACAGCAAGAAACTTCATATCAGGATTGATGGTCATGAAGTAGATGAAGTTAAGGAATTCTGCTACCTCGGAGCCAAATAACTAATGACAGATGTAGCAAGGAGGACATCTAAAGCAGACTAGCACTGACGAAAAAGGCATTCCTGGCCAAGAAAAGTCTACTAGTATCAAACATAGGCCTTAATCTGAGGAAGAAATTTCTGAGGATATAGTAGTACAGTATTGTATGGTAGTGAAACATGGACTGGCAGAAAACCAGAAAAGGAGAGATTCAAAGCATTTGATATATGGTTCTACAAAAGACTGCTGAGAATTGGGTGGGCTGATAAGGTAAGGAATAAGAAGGTTCTGTGCAGAATCAGAGGGGAAAGGAATATATAAAAAAAAAACACTGACAAGAAGAATGTACAGGATGACAGGTCATCTATTAAGACATGACAAAATGACTTCCGTGGCACCAGAGGGATCTGTAGAGTGTAAAAACTGTAGAGGAAGACAGAGATTGGAATACATCCAGCAAATAATTGAGGATGTATGTTGCAAGTACTACTTTGAGATGAAGAGGTTGGCACAGGAGAGGAGTTCACAGCAGGCTCCATCCAACCAGACAGAAGACTGATGACTCAAAAAAGTCTTGGCAAAACATTTACCAGTAGAACAGTGCCACACAGATGTATAGGCCATTGCAGAATGGGCATTATGTTGTAAAATGGAATTTCTTAGCCAGAAGAGAAGGGTATAATATGGTGTATTGGAATTATGAATAAAATCAACCTGCTTTCAGAAAAAATTGCATTACTTATTAAACACACCTTGTATCTGAGTTATTAGGACCTGCATAATAGTACATGAGGAGAAAGATTAAGGTATTACACAGGTCGCATGAAATGAGCATTCTGAAGACAATGAAAAAGTCTTAAGCAAATTTTACCAGCGGAAGAAGATAATTAAATTGTCTTCAAAGAAGCTGAAAAAGAAGTGGAAATTACTGGAGATGAAAACCAAAAAGTGACTTCAAATATCAATGGATGAAATGCAAAGCAGTATTCAAGAGAAACAACACACTGATGGTAACAATTTTTACACAGGAAATGATGGAGAAACTACACATATGGATAATAATCAATTCCTTTTTCTAAAACCAAGGCCAAAAACCTTATAAAGATTTACCAGGTTCAAAAAATAGAGCCCTCTTCAATATTTTCTATCTATATCTACATTCATACATTGCAAAACACATGAACTACATGGAAGAGTGCACTTCACATTGTACCAGTTATTAGGGCTTCTTCATTTTCTATTCACAAATGGAGCATGGGAATAATGTCTGTTTAAATGTCTCTGTGGGTGCTGTAATTAATCTAATCTTGTTGTTACAATTCCTATGGGTAAGATATGCAGGGGATTGTTGTATATTTTACTCACATTGTTGAAGCTGGTTCCAGAAACCCTGTAAAAGGCTTTCTTAGGACAGTTTACACCTATCTTAAAGTGTCTTGAAGGTCAATTCTTCAGCAGCTCTGTAGCACACTCCCACAGGTCAACAAATCTGTGACCATTAGTGCTACCCATCTCTGTATATGTTGAATATTTGATAGTTGGTACAGGTGCCACATTGAGCAATTTTATAGGATGAGTGACATATGTGACTTGAAAGCTGTCTCCTTTGTAGACTTATTGTAACTCTCTAGTATTCCACCAATAAACAGGTTCCTACAACCTACTTTACCTAAGACTGAACCTCCGTGAGTGTCGCATTTCATACCCTTACAAAGTGCTACTCTCAGGTGTATGAATGAGTTGACCAATTACAACTGCGACTCAGTCAAACTGGAGTTATAGGACACTTTGTTTTTTTCATTTTCTGAAGTGCACAACTTTACTTTTTTTTTAACATTTAAAGCAAGTGCCAATCTTTCCACCACTCCAAAATCTTATACATGCTCTGAGTGAATATTCATGCAGGTACTTCCAGGCAGTTCTTCTTTAGTGATAACTCCTTTTGCAGAAGTTACTATTAATATTACCGGCAAAATCAAAATGAACAGCAAGAGACCCAACACACTTTCCTAGGGCACAACTGAAGTTACTTCTACATCTGTTGCTGACACTCAGTCCAAGATAACATGTTGTGTCCTATCTACCAAAAAATCCTCAATCAAATCACAAATTTTGCTTGATATTCCATACTTCTGATAAGTGTGGTTGTGGTACTGATTCAAATGCATTTGGAAATTGGAAAACACTGCATTTACCTGGCTGTCTTGATTCACGGCTTTCATGATGTCTTGTGAGAAAAGCATGAGCTGAATTTCACATGACTAAAGCTTTTGGAATCCATGCTGGTAAACATGAAGGTCATTCTGTTAGAGATATCTCATTGTCTCCAGAATGAAATTTTCACCCTGCAGTAGAGTATGTGCTGATATGAAACTTCCTGGCAGATTAAAATTGTGTGCTGGACCGAGACTCAAACTCGGGACCTTTGCCTTTCGTGGGCAAGTGCTCTACCATCTGATCTACCCAAGCATGACCCACGCCCCTTCCTCACAGATTTACTTCCACCAGTACCTCATCCCCTACTTTACAAACATCACAGAAGCTCTCCTGCCAGGAAATTTCATATCTCATTTTGTTTGACCTCAGAATATGTTCTAAGATTTTATAACATGTGCATCACTTCTGCTACTCTCAGTGTGACCTGTGCTTTCTTCAATCTACTAGGCATGACTTTTGTCTGATACCAGATTACAGTGAAAAGAGGGGTAACACAGTCACAAATTCGGTATAGAATCTGACAGGGATTCCATCTGACCATGGAGCTTCAATCAGTTTTAGTGATTTCAGCCATTTCTTGACATTACTGATGCTGATATAACTCATTTTTGCAGTTGTATGAAAATCAAACTGGGTCAATACCCATGGATTTTCATTTATAAGGGAACACTTGAAAACTGAGTTCAGTGTTTCTGCCTTTGCTTTGTTACCCTCAATTTCCAGTCCTCTCTCGACCACAAATATCTGGGCACTAGTTTTGGTACTACTAACAGCCTTTAGGTGTGACTAGAATTGCTTTGGATTTTGTAAGAGATCCTTCAATAATATTCTGATGTGGTAGTTGATGGCTTCACATGTGATCTATCACCCCAATTAATAGGTATAAGGTACTGCAAACATTGTAATTCATAAGTTACAGTAACATCCAAGGAAGGAGGAAACAATGATGATGAAAAAGAAGAAGAAGGGGGTGGCAGAGCATTTTGCCCACACTACTGCCACCACCCTCCTCATACAAACTTTCTGTGTGATCAAATAATCATACAGAGAGTTTAATTTCAGATCCAGCAAGTTTGAGTACTTTTGCTGTCCCTTGTCCCTGCAGGGGATGGATTCAGCAATCTCAGTGGCTTGTGATTCTGCCTCTAGCCATGACTGAATCAAGTGCAGCATGCCATGCCACCTTGACAATAAACTATGAGAAATTCTTCTACAACATTTTAATGCAATGTAACAGACAGGATAATTCCTCAACTCTTGAAGGGAGACAATTTTGGTCACCCTCCTTGAACCAAGGAAGAGCAAAATTTTCACAGGATTCAGAGGAGGGATTAGTTCAAAGCCTCTGATAGACTTCACTACCTGCATAGACAGTTTGATGTACCATTTCATCAACAGCTAAATAAAATATTGAATAATGCCAATAATTATAAACAAGGCTAGTCTATCACATAATTTCACAGCATGAGGAGTATGTAGGACTTACAAGTACTTACCTTGTTCGCTTTGGCCTCTCATGATGGTCTTTGATTCTCAACCAGGAATAGGTCCAGGTAAAGTTTCCAATCAGACAATGAAACACCATCTTTCAAATACAGTATACAACTGCATAAAAACTGGTTGTAAATTGATACATAACTGCCTCAAAATCTACTCTACAAACAGGCCTGGCACTGGCCCTTTTATAAACAAATAACAATCCAAAACATTTTAAAAATTATTGTTGTAATGCTATTTATAGATTTGTAATGAAGAATTAAATTTTCACAAAATTTTAAGTATGTCAGCAAGTTATATATTAACAAAAAACATTTGAAATAATTTATTTCATCACCTATCAATTCCTCCTACATAGAAATTTTAAAAATTCTATGTCAAAACATTAACATGAGAAATAAAGTAATTATGAATCAAACAGTCAAGCATTTTTGTCACCTTCTTTAACAGATGTTAAAATGCTGAAGTATTATTATATCATATGTAAAGATGTTTTTAAAGTCATGCCAAAGAAGACTATGACAGTTTGAAATGTTTGCATTTTGAATATTGACAGTGTTGTTCTGTTCCATTGTCTAAATAATTCTGCACTGTAAATATGTGCATCTTATTTTTTTAAATGTGTTAGGTAAACAAATGATGCATGTCACCTGGCCTCAGAGGTCATACTTGGGTTATTCCAGTGACTGGCAGAGAAGCTTGAGGAGATCAGCCTTGTGCATGGAGTTTCAACGAAGCTCACAGTTTGTATCTTTGTCACCAGAACTGACCATGGTCCTTTGCTCCTGAGCTGAATTGAAGGACTGAACCAAAGACTTCAAAGGTTCTATGACAAGTTAGGCTGCAACTTCCTCGACTTCAGGTATGTGACGGTGTGTGGTATGCAGACAAGGCTTTTTTAAGATTTGGCAGCTCTCCATCCAATCCAGATAATGACAGCTGCAGGAAACCCAGAAGTATCCATGTAAGATAAGAACAATGCCTCCCAAAGGTGAGGGTATTAAAATTCTTATGGTAAACTGCTGAAGCATATGCAATAAAGTGCCAAAGTTTGAAGTGCTCACAAAAGCAATGAAGCTCATGTAATACTTCGTACAGAAAGCTGGTTCAAATCTGAAATTGATAGCAGTAAGATCCTTGGTGAAAATTTAAGTGTATATCGAAAGGATAGGCAAATGGGAAATGGAGATGGAGTATTTCTCGCAGTAGACAAGAAACTCAAATGCACTGAAAAAGAAACTGCTGCTGCATGTGAGACTCTTTGGGCAAGATTCAGTATCAGAGATGTGAATAAAATGATAATTGGATCCTTCTAACACCCAACAGACTCATCTCTTGATGTAACCAAAAACTTTAGGGAAAACCTTAGCTCACTTGTATGTGCATTCCCCAGTCATACTGTAATCATTGGTGGAGATTTTAATCATCCAACAATAAATTGGAAAAATTACAATTTTATTAGTGGTGGGTGAGATATCATATGAAACATTACTAAATGCCTTCTCTGAAAACTACCTGGAACAGAAAGTTAGGAACCCCAATCATTATGTAAATATACTGGATCTAAATACAACAAATAGACCTGACCACTTTGAGGATGTCCACATCAAAACTGGTATCATTCACCATGATGCAGTTGTGGCAACAATGATTACCAAAGCATAAACGACAACTAAAACAAACAGAAAGACATTTATGTTCAGTAAACTAAATAATAAGTCAGTATTGTCATACCTCAATGAGGACCTTAAAACCTTTATCACAGGGCAGGAGCATGTAGAGCCACTCTGGCTCAAGTTTAAAGAATAGTTGACCATGTACTGGTTAGATATGTACGCAGTAGAACAGTTCATAGTGGGATGGAATCTTCGTGGTATACAGTCACTGTAAAGAAACTTCTAAAGAAACACAGATTACTGCATTATAGGTGTAAACAAAGCATAGGGCTATAAACAGAGATAAGCTGCATGAAATATGTTTGACTTTCAAGACAGCAATGTGTGATGCCTTCAGTGACTACTGTAGCAGAATAGTGTCAAGTCATCTTTCACAGAACCCAAAGAAATTATGGTCTGTAAGAAGGCTGTTTGTGGCATCAAAGTTAGTGTCCAGTCCCTAGTGAATGAGACGGGAACTGAAATTCAAGGTAGCAAAGCAAAAGCTGAAATGCTTAACTCCATTTTCAAATGTTCCTTTAGAAAGGTACACCCAGGAGGATCACCCCAATTTAATCCTCATACCACTGAAAAGATGAATGAAATAAGTATTAGTGTCAGTGGCATCGAGAAACAGCTGAAATTGTTAAAACTGAAAAATTTCCAGGAGCTGATGGAATCCCAGTCACATTTTATACTGCATTTGTGGCTGATTTATCCCCTCTCCTAACTACAGTCCACCATAAATCCTTTGAACAAAAAAGCCATTCCCCGTTCTTGGAAAAAAGCAAGTCACACTCGTCTACAAGAAGGGAATAGAAGTGATCCACAAAACTACTGTGCAATATCCTCGACATCACTTTTTGAAGAATCTTAGAACATACTCTGAATTCAAACATTTTTTTTTTTTTTAGTGTCTTGAACAGAATGACCTCCTCAATGCCAACCAGCATGGATTTCAAAAACATCAATAATGTGAAACCCAACTTGCACTTTTCTCACATGACATACTGAAAGCTTTAGTTCAAGATAGGCAGATAGCTGCAGTATTTCTTGATTCTGTTCAGCTTAGTACCACACCTATGTTTATTGTCAAAAGTATGATCATAAGAGGTATCAAGAGAAATTTGTGATTGGACTGAGGACATTTTGGTAGGGAGGATGCAGCCTGTTATCTTGGATGGAGAGTCATTGTCAGATGTAGAATTAACTACAGGAAAGTTATATTAATAGTGACCTCAGACTGCTTGCAGATGATGCTGTTACCTAGAATGAAGTACTATCTGAAAGATGCTGCATAAATATTCAGTCAGATCTTGATAAGATTTTAAAGTGGTGCAAAGATTAGCAATGTGCTTTAAATGTTCAGAAAAGTAACAGTGTGTACTTCACAGAATGGAAAAACATAGCATCCTATGACTGTATTATCAATAAGTCACAGTTGAAATTGGCCACTTCATACAACTATCTGAGCATAACACTTTGCATGGATATACAATGGAATGATCACATAGGCTCAGTCATGGGTAAAACTGATGGGAGACTTTGGTTTATTGGTAGTTGTTGTTGTTGTTGTTGTTGTTGTTGTTGTTGTGGTCTTCAGTCCTGAGACTGCTTTGATGCAGCTCTCCATGCTACTCTATCCTGTGCAAGCTTCTTCATTTCCCAGTATCTACTGCAGCCTACATCCTTCTGAATCTGCTTAGTGTATTCATCTCTTGGTCTCCCTCTACAATTTTTACCCTCCACTCTGCCCTCCAATACTAAATTGGTGATCCCTTGATGCCTCAGAACATGTCCTACCTACCGATCCCTCTTCTTCTAGTCAAGTTGTGCCACAAACTCCTCTTCTCCCCAATTCTATTCAGTACCTCCTCATTAGTTATGTGATCTATCCATCTAATCTTCAGCATTCTTCTGTAGCACCATATTTCGAAAGCTTCTATTCTCTTCTTGTCCAAACTATTTATCATCCATGTTTCACTTCCATACATGGCTATACTCCATACAAGTGCTTTCAGAAACGACTTCCTGACACTTAAATCTATACTTGAAGTTAACAAATTTCTCTTCTTCAGAAACGCTTTCCTTGCCATTGCCAGTCTACATTTTATATCCTCTCTGCTTCGACCATCATCAGTTATTTTGCTCCCTAAATAGTAAAACTCTTTTACTACTTTAAGGGTCTCATTTCCCAAGCTAATTCCCTCAGCATCACCCGACTTAATTCGACTACATTCCATTATCCTCGTTTTGCTTTTGTTGATGTTCATCTTATATCCTCCTTTCAAGACACTGTCCATTCCATTCAACTGCTCTTCCAAGTCCTTTGCTGTCTCTGACAGAATTTCAATATCATCAGCGAACCTCAAAGTTTTTATTTCTTCTCCATGGATTTTAATACCTACTCTGAATTTCTCTTTTGTTTCTTCTAGTGCTTGCTCAATATACAGATTAAACAACATCGGGGAGAGGCTACAACCCTGTCTCACTCTCTTCCCAACCACTGCTTCCCTTTCATGTTCCTCGACTCTTACAACTGCCATCTGGTTTCTGTACAAATTGTAAATAGCCTTCGCACCCTGTATTTTACACTTGCCACTTTCAGAATTTGAAAGAGAGTATTCCAGTCAACATTGTCAAAAGCTTTCTCTAAGTCTACAAATGCTAGAAAAGTAGGTTTGCCTTTTCTTAATCTAGCTTCTAAAATAAGTCTAGGGTCAGTGTTGCCTCACGTGTTCCCATATTTCTACGGAATCCAAACTGATCTTCCCCGAGGTCAGCTTCTACCAGTTTTTCCCATTCGTCTGTAAAGAATTCGCGTTAGTATTTTGCAGCCATGACTTATTAAACTGATAGTTCAATAATTTTCACATCTGTCAACGCCTGCTTTCTTTGGGATTGGAATTATTATATTCTTCTCAAAGTCTGAGGGTATTTCACCTGTCTCATACATTTTGCTCACCAGATTGTAGAGTTTTGTCAGGACTTGCTCTCCTAAGGCTGTCAGTAGTTCTAATGGAATGTTGTCTACTCCCGGGGCCTTGTTTCAACTTAGGTCTTTCAGTGCTCTATCAAACTCTTCATGCAGTATGGTATCTCCCATTTCATCTTCATCTACATCCTCTTCCATTTCTATAACATTGCCCTCAAGTACATCGCCCTTGTATAGACCCTCTATATACTCCTTCCACCTTTCTGCTTTCCCTTCTTTGCTTAGAACTGGGTTTCCATCTGAGCTCTTGATATTCATACAAGTGGTTCTCTTTTATCCAAAGGTCTCTTTAATTTTCCTGTAGGCAGTATCTATCTTACCCCTAGTGAGATAAGTCTCTACATCCTTAGATTTGTCCTCTAGCCATCCCTGCTTAGCCATTTTGCACTTCCTGTCAACCTCATTTTTGAGACGTTTGTATTCCTGTTTGCCTGCTTCATTTACTGCATTTTTATATTTTCTCCTTTCGTCAATTAAATTCAATATTTCTTCTGTTACCCAAGGGTTTCTACCAGTCCTCGTCTTTTTACCTACTTGATCCTCTGCTGCCTTCACTACTTCATCCCTCAAAGCTACCCATTCTTCTTCTACTGTTTTTCTTTCCCCCATTCTTGTCAATTGTTCCCTTATGCTCTCCCTGAAACTCTGTACAACCTCTGGTTCTTTCAGTTTATCCAGGTCCCATCTCCTTAAATTCCCATCTTTTTGCAGTTTCTTCAGTTTTAATCTGCAGTTCATAACCAATAGATTGTGGTCAGAGTCTACATCTGCCCCTGGAAATGTCTTACAATTTAAAACCTGGTTCCTAAATCTCTGTCTCACCAATAGATAATCTATCTGAAACCTGTCAGTATCTCCAGGTTTCTTCCATGCATACAACCTTCTTTTATGATTTTTGAACCAAGTGTTAGCTATGATTAAGTTGTGCTCTGTGCAAAATTCCACCAGGGGGCTTCCTCTTTCATTTCTTAACCCCAATCCATATTCACCTACTACATTTCCTTCTCTTCCTTTTCCTACTATCGAATTCCAGTCACCCATGACTATTAAATTTTCATCTCCCTTCACTATCTGAATAATTTCTTTTATCTCATCATACATTTCTTCAATTTCTTCGTCATCTGCAGAGCCAGTTGGCATATAAACTTGTACTACTGTAGTAGGCATGGGCTTTGTGTCTATCTTGGCCACAATAATGCGTTCACTGTGCTGTTTGTAGTAGCTTACCTGCATTCCTATTGCTTTATTCATTATTAAACCTACTCCTGCATTACCCCTATTTGATTTTGTATTTATAACCCTGTATTCACCCGACCAAAAGTCTTGTTCCTCCTGCCACTGAACTTCACTAATTCCCAATACATCCAACTTTAACCTATCCATTTCCCTTTTTAAATTTTCTGACCTACCTGCCCGATTAAGGGATCTAACATTCCACGCTCCGATCCATAGAATGCCAGTTTTCTTTCTCCTGATAACAATGTCCTCCTGAGTAGTCCCCGCACGGAGATCCAAATGGGGGACTATTTTACCTCCGGAATATTATAGCCAAGAGGACGCCATCATCATTTATCCATACAGTAAAGCTACATGCCCTCGGGAAAAAATTACGGCCGTAGTTTCCCCTTGCTTTCAGCCATTCGCAGTACCAGCACAGCAAGGCCGTTTTGGTTAGTGTTACAAGGCCAGATCAGTCAGTCATCCAGACTGTTGCCCCTGCAACTACTGAAAAGGCTGCTGCCCCTCTTCAGGAACCATATGTTTGTCTGGTCTCTCAACAGATACCCCTCCGTTGTGGTTGCACCTACAGTATGGCTATCTGTATCACTGAGGCACGCAAGCCTCCCCACCAACGGCAAGGTCTAGCCTACATACCGATGTTATAATCTAACATGCTCTATAGAATGTCGTCATGTTGCTTTGGCCTCCTCGATCACCAGATCTGTCTCCAATCGAGCACATAAGAGATATCATTAGACGACAAATCCAGCACCATCTATAAACAGCATTTACTGTCCCTGCACTGACCAACCAAGTTCAACAGGCACAGAACTCCATTCCACAAATTGACATAAGGCACGTCTGCAGCACAACACATGCTTGCATTCAACTTTCTGGTGGTTACACCGGTTATTAATATACCAGCATTTCATATTTGCAGTGGCTTACATTAACATGTGATCTTACCATGTTAGTCACTTATATATCTTACCTAGACAATTCCCGAAATTTAACTACTCTACATTAATTTATTTTTTTGCCGACACGATTTTTTTCCTGTCAGTCTGTTATTCTGTAAATCCATGTATGTTCCCTCATGTCTTCACACATTTCAACTAAAATAACACTACAACTTCCCACAGACAGGTGTTGCTGACGTATTGAGCATGCAATGACATTCGTTTGATAATTAATTTAAGTCCTGATTATGAAGCTGTCATGTACACATTGGTGAAATAAACCCTACACTGTATACGCAGTGGACAGACTACACTGTTAACATTGCCAATTTAAATTTGTATAATGGTTCAAGAACAAGACTACTATCTATTTTGTGATGACACTAGCTTACCAGGCTTCCTACTCCGTATCTCATTCAACAAAAGTCACTTTTGTGAAATTTTTAGCTGTACTAATCTACAGACCTGATTCCACCCGTCACGTGTACTGCAATTAGTTTGTGCATAACTACAGATTATCAATATTATGTCTTAGGCTCGATACGTCATCCTGCAACGATATACCGTACATGTTGTTGTTGTGGTCTTCAGGCCAGAGGCTGGTTTGATGCAGCTCTCCATGCTACTAGATCCTGTGCAAGATTCTTCATCTCCCAGTACATACCACAACCTACATCCTTCTGAATCTGTTTAGTGTATTCATCTCTTGGTCTCCCTCTACGACCTTTACCCTCTGCACTGCCCTCCAATACTAAATTAGTGATCCCTTGATACCTCAGAATATGTCCTACCAAGCAATCCCTTCTTCTTGTCAAGTTGTGCCACAAATTTCTCTTCTCCCTAATTCTATTCAATACCTCCTCATTAGTATGTGATCTACCCATCTAATCTTCAACATTCTTCTGTAGCACCACATTTCGAAAGCTTCTATTCTCTTCTTGTCTAAACTATTTACCGTCCATGTTTCACTTCCATATAACCATACAGTAAAGCTGCATGCCCTCGGGAAAAATTACGGCTGTAGTTTCCCCTTGCTTTCAGTGGTTCACAGTACCACAACAGCAAGGCCGTTTTGGTTAGCGTTACAAGGCCAGATCAGTCAATCATCCAGACTGTTGGCCCTGCAACTATTGAAAAGGCTGCTGCCCCTCTTCAGGAACCACACGTTTGTCTGGCCTCTCAACAGATACCCCTCCGTTGTGGTTGCACCTACGGTACGGCTATCTGTATCGCTGAGGCACCAACGGCAAGGTCCATGGTTTGTGGGTGGCTGGGGGGGGGGGGGGGGGGGGGGGGGGGTAGTATACTGGGGAATTGCAATAAGTCTACAAAGGAGATTGCTTACAAATTGCTAATGTGACCGAGTCTAGAATATTGCTCAAGTGTCTGGGACCCATATCAAATAGGACTAATGGGAGATATTGAACGTATACATAGAAAGGCAGCACAAATGGTCACAGATTTCTTTGTTCTGTGGGTGAGAGTCACAGAGATACTGAAGGAACTGAACTGGAAGACTCTTGAAAATAGACATAAACTATCCTTACAAAGTTTATCAACAAAGTTTAAAGAACTGGATTTAAATGAAGACTCTGGGAATATACTACAACCCCCTATGCATCATTCAAACATAGATTGTAATGACAAGATTAGAATAATTACTGCATGCACAGAGGCATGCAAACAATCATTTTTCCCATGCTCAATACCTGAATGGAATGGGAAGAAACCCTGGTAACTAATACAATGGGACATACTCTCTGCCATGCACTTCACAGTCATTTGCATAGTATGGATGTAGCTTTAGATGTAGTAATCTCAGTTTTCCAGGATATGAAACTACAAAATTGTCATTTTACATAGAAAATGAGATGATGTACTTCATCTTCTGCAGATCATTAAATTACTTTAAATGATGCTAAGCAGTTAATGTATGTGGCAGTGTGAAAGATAACTACAGAAGCAGTGCAGAACTTGGAGGTGAGTGGGCAGAGTGGTGAGCTGGTGGGGTCCAGAGATGAACTAGCGGTCAAGAAAAAATACTTTACTAATATTCAGTTACACCTTTTGTCATCATCAATTAAGGCAGACATGTTCCACTCTACTATGGCAGGCTGGCAACGGTCAGTGGATGGCTGGTTTCTGCCCAGGCGGGACAGAACTTTCATAGGCACCCTATATTGCTGACATCAAGCTGAGCAGTGGCTGATGGTCTTTCAGCAGTCAAGGCTCTAAAGTCAGTGGTGCATTACTTGTTCTTGCTGTATCTGCCCTCTGCTGCTGAATTCCTGTGCCCAGGTGACTCAGGCGTGACACGCATCTTCATCGCTGACAAGCGAAGACTCCCGTGCACAGGACATAACCCATTGCTCTCCTCACAGGAGTCACATTGTGGTAGGTGTAGATGGCAGGTTTCTGTGCTGAGCGACTAAGTTTCAAAGTCTGGACTTAGTGTGAGAGGCTGCTGCCCTAACCTGTTCTTGAACCTATGACTGCTACTGGTGGCACACAGTGGTCTCATCACCTAGCATAGCCCTGGCTATGGGTGCTGGGCTCTGAATGACTCTGTCTCAAGACCCATGTTTATTTACACTGCTTCAGGGCATATTTGTTCAACTAATATCTGGCTCCCAGTCACATAGCTAATAACGTGGTTCTTGTCCTGGTGTGGTGACTCTCATTGCCTGCTCTGGCTATTACCGCAGCATGGTGCAGGTTTTGGAGAGCACAGCTAGCCCATCCCACAATCCGTTTGCATACATGTAACCTACATATCACCAAACTGCACTTAGTAGCTAGCAGCAGCTAACATAATACTCCAGGGCAGCTTTCTTACAAGTTCCTACAAGTTTCATTTAAAACTAGGTAGTGATGCTAGATCGTTACACCCAGTTCTCATGTCCATGGAGGCAGTGTTTAAATTCCTCCTCAAGCAGCAGCAGCAGGTGCTTACAACTGCTGCCATGAATTTATCAGCCATGTTGACTACACACACTTCTACTCCATCAATGTACTCACCACTGTTTCCCCCTTCTGATGATGTGGCCAAATTCTAAGAGGCTTATGAGAAGTAGCTTCAGCAACACTTTCTCACAGTTGGTGTCCCTGATACTGCTGTGTTCTACCCATTCATCCAATATAGGGTGCCTAGGAAAGCTGCTTTCTCCAATCACAAGACAACAATTCAAGCAAATTGTATTAATAGAGCTTATTACAGTAATATAAATTATGATACTTACCTTTGCTTTTTCACAAAGATGTGTCACAAGCAAATAGCAACATGCAGATAATCAAGCTCCTTCAGTATATACAATTCCAATATAGGCAAAAAAAAATACAGTTTTTAAGTCACTGCTGAAGCTTCAAAGGATGGCTTGTATTAAACTCAGGCCATGGCTGGGTGGTGTCGTGCTTATATTCTCTTTGTGTAGAGGCTGCTCCTGCCTCAGTGTCATCCTAGAGAGAGGTCCATCAGCATACTATTGGCTAACGTGGTCTCACAGCCCTTTGTGCTGTAACATCCCTGGCCAATGTGACAGTGCTTGGCGTCACGCCAGAATAGATACAAACATGTGCAGGACTTTGTTTCTTTCATGGATTTCACCTCAGATTTACCAGTTGTTGTGCCAGTCAGCAATGCTCCAGGAAGTTGCATCTCTTTTGTTCGACAAAAAGTGTAAGTTATTCTCCAATGACCGCCGTAAGCGCATGCATGTCATTGCATCATGTGTCGAGATCTATCATTTTCATAAACAACAACACCAGTCCTATTGGGCTTTGGTGGCTGAACTCCACAGCCTGTCCCAAATACTAATTTGTTACTGAGACCCACTGTGATTGCTACACTGATTCTATGGTCTATGGGACCATCACTCGGTTGGCCCCTAACAAGGATGTGTGTCAGTATACACTACAGTGTGAGAATCCATCTTTGGTTGCCTTCCAAGATATCACATGCTGCTGGTGATCAGATTGAAGCTTGGAATGACATCACTGTGATGGTTCCTGTTCCTGGACTTTGGGCATCAGCTATTTCTCAAGGGGAGGATGACATGGCAGCCATACAAATATGACCTCTGTGCTGCATTGGACAATGACATGTGAAATGAAAACAACCATAACAGTGGCACCACTCCCATTTTGTCCATAGTGTCTCATGGAACATGACAGAGGGTTGTGTACCCTAACAATTGTGCTACTTGCAGCAGCTTGGGAGAAAAGGACATGTAGTGTCTATGTGTTGTTCCCAACCCTCTCCTGCAAACAAGAACATGGATGTTAACTGCATGTCTCCAGTGTTCATGAATAACAATAAACTTTTTATTATAATGCAAGTGATGGACAAAGGGCTCCAACTACAAGTGAACACAGGTGCAGGCTATGACATTGCTGAACTCACAAACTTAAGTGGACCTGGGATCTCTGGTGTTACCTCCAGTTACTTGACTGTTTGCACAACAAGCAGCATATTCCAATTATGGTGCAGTTTATGGCTCCCACAGTGCATAAATCAGTGGTTTGTCCTTGACTTTCCTCAAAATGAATGAGGCTGGTGATGAAAATATGGTCTGGATGCTTTCAGTTTTCCATTGCAGATGTGGTGCCCCTCATTTCCAACCAGGACCCTTACCAGCATTTCTCATCTCCCTTTTCAGATAGGTTAGGTTGTGCTATTAATTTTATGGTCCACATCACCCTGAAACATACGTCACAGCCATGTTTTTTTCTGCTTATGCCCTATTCCACTGGGCCTGTGTGACCACACGAAATCAGAATTCAACAACCTGACATCATTGGGGCTCATACAGCCTATTACATCAGGTCTACCCCCTCATCATCATTAAAACATCAAATTGTCAGCTTCACCTAAGTGCAGTGACTTCAAAGTACCCATTTACTCTCAATCTATCACTGACACCTAGCCCCCTCAGGATGAGTTAGGAGCCAAACTCACCGGGGGCAGTTTTTTTCTTTAAAACTGATTTTTATGGAGCCTATTTACACATTCCACTAGATGAGAATTAAGTAACACACCCTCTGGGTTGTACCAATAGCAGCACCTCACATTTTGTGTGGCTAGTGCCGCTGCTATTTCTCAGTGTTTCTTTGTTTGGAAAAATTGATGGTGTCTGTTCTGGGGTCCATCAACTATCTCAAAGACATCATCATGGCAGGTGCATCCACAGAAGAGGATTTATGCAACTTATGCTCCTTGTTCTTGGTTTTACATACTGCAGAGTTGAAGTGCAACTTCACCAAGGCACAATTTCTTCTGATATCTACCATGTATTTGGGGCCTGAAGTTTCTCGGGGTGGTGTAAAGCCTTTCGTACCAGGTGCTGCCACATTGTCCCATTGCTGTCACAATCCTGGATGTCACTGCCTCCTGCCTCTCCTCCAGGGTCTGGCACACTGATGCATGCTGCTGGCCCTTCCTGTAATGCTTCACTGCCACCTGCAATTACGCTGTCAGCTGGGCCTGAGTCATCAGATCCTTCACCAACAGCACCTCTTGCACTCTTCCCAAGTGGCTGCTGCCATCAACAATGGCGTAGTTCCATCACATCGAGGACCCGGATGTCAAGGTGCTCCCAGTACCCTTACCACCAATTATCAATCCTCCCTTATGGTACTTTTGGGTGGGGAGGGGGGTGCGATGGGGAGGGGGGGGGGGTGCTGTGCATGTCCTTGGACATGCCACATCCATTCCTACTCACCAGTTCTGGCCTGGTGGCCTGGAACCTCCTTCTGCCACCTCTGTCATCACCTGTGGCACCAGGTACAGAAGCCATGTGTATGTCGCCATCACATGTAGCAGCCGCTACAGAGCCGATGGATGTGCCATCACTCACCTCATCATCATCATCAGAGGAGCACCCCTTCCTCAAGAGGAGAGAGGTGCTATAACCTGTGCGCAACATCTGGATACACACTGCAGCAGCAGGCCACCTGCAGATTCATGGACCAGGCACCAGAGGCCCCCTGTGGTGGGTCACACGACACCACAACATCCGCTGTTCTGCCTGCCGGAATCCTCCAATACACCAACAGTGCTCCTCCTCAGATTGTGTTCTACTGCTTATTCTACTGTTTCTATGTTTGTCGTTTACTTGAATGTGGATAAATAAACTTTAGTTCTTCATGGCCATAGTATTTGTTGTGTCCAGCATTATAACAACCCCACTTTGGCATGGCTGTAGGTCTCCCTTGGTCATCACCAAATGCTGATCACTGTCTTCCACTATCAGTATCACACTTCTCTCTTTTGTCTCCTCTGACTTCCTCACTGTTTCTAATGTTACCGGATAGGTGTGTACCATGTAACACCTAAACAAGCGTGCTTGACTGAAATGGTTCCTTCACTGACACGTACTACTGTGCATTATATGTCAACTCTTCCACAGTTGCTCCATGATAGTAGAAGTGACTGTTACACTGTGCTATTAACTATAGTTCTGGTAGTAGTTCTTTCTCCACCTTCTTCAGTCCCTTCAGATATTGCTTGGATGACAATATGATCAGACTCAATTGCACTCGGAGTGCCTGACGAACGTCTCCTGGCAAGCTCATTAACTCCATTCTTGTGGCCCAGATACCACCTCCTAGTGATTGCAAAAGTCTTGTTAGTGTTATTCTTACGTTCAATACTTTCATTTGTGCTTGAACTGTCTCTAAATGCCACATTAGAGTGCTAGTGATGGTACGGCATAATCCATTACCCCTCTGTTTAGTTGCTGAAGGTGTGTTATCATAAAATACTCTCAGTCAATGTGAAATGCCATTCTACAGGTGCCCTATTCCCTTCTTCCAACTCTCTCACAGCTTCAGCTGTCCTATTTAACTCACCCAAAACTACTTTAACAATTTACCCAAAAAATTGCAAGAATAATGAAACATACAACACATTGACTAACTCCTTAACCTTAAGGAATGTGGTGTATGAGGTACATGGTCCTCCTCCTCCTGCTGCTTACTCTTCTGCTCCTTATTTCTTGCTGTCTTCTTTGATCCTTCCAATAGTCCCAACACTGATCCCGGTGTGCATTAAATTGTTGTAAGCATCCGATATGTTTGATCATTGACATTGTTGCCAGTAGTAACTTCACATTTACAGTGACATGATTACAGTCATTTGGTACAGGCCCTGGTATTGTGTCACAAACTTTCCCTTCTCTTTTGGGGTATATGGACTTGACCGGACCACACACTAGCCCGTCTTTTATTGAGATAAAGTTCTCATGCACTTCACTCCCTCTCCAGTAACTAGGTTTTTGCTTTTTGCACCTTCTCACAATTCTTGGAAACTCTCAGACTGACCCTCCATCCCTGCTACCTTTCTGTTTAATCGCATTGAATGGCAACACCCTCTTTTTACCACACGCTAACTCGTATGACAACATCCCTGTGCTGGTGTGTAGTTTTGAATCATACGCACTCACCACAATAGATATAGCAAGAGTTGGTGTGATAACTGAGCATCCTCCCGGTCATTCAATTACACTGTTCTATCCTTACATCTGACTGAGAATGAAACAGATTAGCTCCTAATTTCTTCATTTTCAACAACCAACACAACTCCTTCATTAGTTCCAAAATGAAGTCTGTCTCTTTGTCTATTTTTATTATCTCTGGCACCCTAAACGTCAACACCCATCTACTCAACAAGGCTTGCATGACTGTGACTGTCTGCTGATCCAGCATCTCAATGTAATGAGGCAAATAGTCTATCATAGCCATCATAAATCAATTCCCTGCTCCTGCTGGAGTTTGGTCAAATGGTCCTAACAATTCCCTCCTAATAAATATAAAATGGTTCTGTAGCTTCTGGCAACCTCTGCAACACTATTCATTTTTGGCTCAGCTCTGCACATTCCACAAACTGCAAATAATACCTGAAATACAGATTGATGTCACTTTCCACCAGCACTTCTATGCCATCCTCTGATTCATTTCTCTGCACACTCCATCACCAGACAAAATGTGATCATGCTTATCATTAAGAACCTGTTCACTGCTGCAAACACTTGTGGTCCCAATCTTGTCTCCTTACATAACAATACTTCACGCATGCTGAACTGTTGCTGCATACTGTTCTACTTACACTCTTCCCCAGCAATCTGCATTGCTTGCCACTCAGCAAGGTTGTGACTTAGTCTTGTATCCCCGCTACTTTGCTGCTTAATGCGTCCATACTTCTGTGTTTTTTCCACATTTTGTGGATTACTTAGCACTCAAATTCACTAAGTTTTAATACCCATCTCTTCAGTCTACTGGATGGGCCCTTCAAACCTAGTAACAATTTTAAAGCTCCATGATAGGTTACTAATTTAACCCCTCTCCTGCACCGAGTGAAGTGGCACAGTGGTTAGAACAGTGGACTTATATTCAGAAGGATCATGGTTCAAACCCACATCTGGCCATCCTGATTTAAGTTTTCTGTGATTTCTCTAAATCTCTTCAGGCAAATGCCAGGATGATTCTTTTGAATGGACACAGTCAACTTCCTTCCCCATCTTTCCCTAATCTGATGGGACTGATGACCTCACTGTTTGGTCACCCCAAATCAACCAACTAACGCTCTCCTGTAGAGGTGACACTGGAAGTGCATTACTCTATACCAGGCTAAGCATCTCCCTCTCCACAGTAGAATAATTTCTCTGGACTCCATCCAGTTGTCTCAATGAAAAAGCAATACGGTGTTCTTCCCAACTGACCTCCCAGTTCAAAATGCACCTGATATAACATGGTTTGATGCATCACATGATAATACAAATTCCTTCTGAAAATCTGGGAACACCAATACTATACTCGACATCAGTACTTCCTTTAACATGTTGAATGCTACCAAACACTTCTCAGACCACACAAATTTGATACCCTTTCTCAGAAATTGTGTAAGCAGTTTTGCTATATCTACAAATCCTCTCATAAATTTTCTATAGTAATTTGCAATGCCTGGGAAAGACTAATACTTTGCTTGCCCCTGGTACCGGAAAGTCTTGCACCACTTGTATCAATTTCATATTAGTCCTCACACTATCCTTATTAATTACATGACCCAAGAAATTCACTTCTTCTAATGCAAAATGACACTTTCAGTAATCAATGTCAAACATGCAGCCCACAATCTCCTGAATACTTCTGTCAGTCACATCCTATGTTTTTGCACATCTCTTGAAAAATAAATTTTGTCATCCAAATATACTAAACACTGATGAGGCTTCAATCCCCAATCAACACACAGTCTAAGAAATGCTCAAATGTTGGTGGTGTATCTTTCAAACTGAACAGCCTCCTTATATACTGATAACACCCCAAAAGCACCAAAAACTCAGTGTTTGGTCTGTCCTCCGCAACCACTTCCAACTGTTGGTATTGTAATGTATCCTCCCTTACAGGTAGAAAAAATTTGAAAAAAAGTGTTTAGCTATTACCAAAATGCATGAAATGCAGTTAAGAAAGGCATGTCATGAGAGCAATGATGCGTACTTATTAATTTAACACACATTGCAAAATAAATATAATTATTTGGTTGACTCTCATTCACTTTGTTGTTTAACATATGCCATCACAATTTTGTTGTCCTCTCTACGTATCATGGCTCGTTGGTTATTGTACGTTGTCACTGTTTGAATGCAATGACCATTTTATATTGATTTCAATGCACAAGGTAACAAAAAGTATGAATTTAGACTTCACTGAAATATAATGCAAAGGTTTCACTTTGTATGTACATAATAGAGAAACAACCCAAAGTGATAACCTGTTTTCTGTTTTACATCCAAACAATATGTGCCAAATCCTGATGCACAGACCTAAAACATTAAATCACATAAACCAGGTTGATGTATGTGATCCTACAAGATTCTACAAATTACTGTAAACACATTGATAGGAAAATTAACTTATTATTTAGTAATACAATACAAGCCATTGAAATTGCTACACCAAGAAGAAATGCAGATGATAAATGGGTATTCATTGGACAAATACAGGGTTTTACAAAAAGGTATGGCCAAATTTTCAGGAAACATTCCTCACACACAAATAAAGAAAAGATGTTATATGGACATGTGTCCGGAAACGCTTAATTTCCATGTTAGAGCTCATTTTAGTTTCGTCAGTATGTACTCCAGCGTGATCAAATTGTAAATTTTCACAATCAACGTGTGGGCTGAAGATAATCTGCACGTAATTGTGCAATCACGTCATCAACACAGATTTTCTGTGAACGTTTGGGAAGGCATTGTTGGTGATGTCTTCATTGGGCACCATGTTCTTCCACCTACGCTCAATTGAGCACATTATCATGATTTCATATGGGATACCTGTGCTGCTAGAACATGTGCCTTTACAAGTATGACACAACATGTGGTTCATGCATGATGGAGCTCCTGCACATTTCAGTCGAAGTGTTCGTACGCTTTTCAACAACAGATTCGGTGAGCGATAGATCCATGGCCTCCACGCTCTCCTGACCTCAACCCTCTTGACAATCATTTATGGTGCCATTTGAAAGCTCTTGTCTACGCAACCCCGGTACCAAATGTAGAGACTCTTCTTGCTCGTATTGTGGATGGCTGTGATACGAGGTGCATTCAAGTTCTAAGGCCTCCGATTTTTTTTCTAATTAACTACTC
Organism: Schistocerca serialis cubense; assembly: GCF_023864345.2. NCBI lineage: Eukaryota > Metazoa > Arthropoda > Insecta > Orthoptera > Acrididae > Schistocerca > Schistocerca serialis. Next base: position 726,228,776 of record NC_064639.1, on the reverse strand, counting down.
ACCCGAAATCGATGAAACTGGCGTTACTTATCGACGTAATCGCCCTGCAGACGTACACATTTTTCACAACGCTGACGCCATGATTCCATGGCAGCGGCGAAGGCTTCTTTAGGAGTCTGTTTTGACCACTGGAAAATCGCTGAGGCAATAGCAGCACGGCTGGTGAATGTGCGGCCACGGAGAGTGTCTTTCATCGTTGGAAAAAACCAAAAGTCACTAGGAGCCAGGTCAGGTGAGTAGGGAGCATGAGGAATCACTTCAGAGTTGTTATCACGAAGAAACTGTTGCGTAACGTTAGCTCGATGTGCGGGTGCATTGTCTTGGTGAAACAGCACACGCGCAGCCATTCCCGGACGTTTTTGTTGCAGTGCAGGAAGGAATTTGTTCTTCAAAACATTTTCGTAGGATGCACCTGTTACCGTAGTGCCCTTTGGAACGCAATGGGTAAGGATTACGCCCTCGCTGTCCCAGAACATGGACACCATCATTTTTTCAGCACTGGCTGTTACCCGAAATTTTTTTGGTGGCGGTGAATCTGTGTGCTTTCATTGAGCTGACTGGCGCTTTGTTTCTGGATTGAAAAATGGCATCCACGTCTCATCCATTGTCACAACCGATGAAAAGAAAGTCCCATTCATGCTGTCGTTGCGCGTCAACATTGCTTGGCAACATGCCACACGGGCAGCCATGTGGTCGTCCGTCAGCATTCATGGAACCCACCTGGATGACACTTTTCGCATTTTCAGGTCGTCATGCAGGATTGTGTGCACAGAACCTACAGAAATGCCAGCTCTGGAGGCGATCTGTTCAACAGTCATTCGGCGATCCCCCAAAACAATTCTCTCCACTTTCTCGATCATGTCGTCAGACCGGCTTGTGCGAGCCCGAGGTTGTTTCGGTTTGTTGTCACACGATGTTCTGCCTTCATTAAACTGTCGCACCCACGAACACACTTTCGACACATCCATAACTCCATCACCACATGTCTCCATCAACTGTCAATGAATTTCAATTGGTTTCACACCACGCAAATTCAGAAAACGAATGATTGCACGCTGTTCCAATAAGGAAAACGTCGCCATTTTAAGTATTTAAAACAGTTCTCATTCTCGCCGCTGGCGGTAAAATTCCGTCTGCCGTACGGTGCTGCCATCTCTGGGATGTGTTGACAATGGACGTGGCCACATTTTAAAACAATGCGCATTTTTTTATCTCTTTCCAGTCCGGAGAAAAAAAATCGGAGGCCTTAGAACTTGAATGCACCTCGTACAATACACCATTCTCCAGGGCTGCATCAGCGCATCAGAGATTCCATGCGACGGAGGGTGGATGCATGTATCCTCGCTAATGGAGGACACTTTGAACATTTCTTGTAACAAAGTGTTTGAAGTCACGCTGGTATGTTCTGTTGCTGTGTGTTTCCATTCCATGATAAATGTGATTTGAAGGGAAGTAATAAAATGAGCTCTAACATGGAAAGTAAGCGTTTCCGGACGCATGTCCACATAACATATTTTCTTTCTTTGTGTGTGAGGAATGTTTCCTGAATGTTTGGCCTGTATATTATACTAGAACTGACATGTGATCACATTTCCACACAATTTGGCTGCATAGATCCTTAGAAATCAGTACCCAGAACACCCACCTCTGGCCATAATAACGGCCTTGATATGCCTGGGCATTGAGTCAAACAGAGCTTGGATGGCGTGTACAGGTACAACTCCCCATGCAGCTTCAACCCGATACCACAGTTCATCAAGAGTAGTGACTGGCGTATTGTGACGAGCCAGTTGCTCTGCCACTATTGACCAGACGTTTTCAGTTGGTGAGAGATCTGGAGAATGTGCTGGCCAGGGCAGCAGTCGAACATTTTCTGTATCCAGAAAGGCCCGTACAGAACCTCCAACACGCGGTCGTGCATTATCCTGCTGAAATGTAGGGTTTTGCAGGGATCAAATGAAGGGTAGAGCCACGGGTCGTAACACATCTGAAATGTAACGTCCACTGTTCAAAGTGCCATCAGTGCAAACAAGAGGTGATGAAGACGTGTAACCAATGGCACCCCATACCATCACACCCGCTGATACGCCAGTATGGCGATGATGAATACACGCTTCCAATGTGCATTCACCGCGATGTTGCCAAACACGGATGTGACCAACATGATGCTGTAAACAGAACCTGGATTCATCCAAAAAAAGGGATGTTTTGCCATTCGTGCACCCAGGTTTGTCATTGAGTACACCATCGCAGGTGCTCCTGTCTGTGATGCAGCGTCAAGTGTAACAGCAGCCATGATCTCCGAGCTGATAGCCCATGCTGCTGCAAACATCATTGAACTGTTCGTGCAGATGGTTGTTGTCTTGCAAACGTCCCCATCTGCTGACTCAGGGATCGAGACATGGCTGCACAATCCATTACATTCATGCGGATAAGATGCCTGTCATCTCGACTGCTAGTGATATGAGGCCATTCGGATCCAGCACGGTATTCCGTATTACCCTCCTGAATCCACCGATTCCATATTCTGCTAACAGTCATTGGACCTCGACCAAAGTGAGCAGCAATGTGGCGATACAATAAATCGCAATTGTGATAGTCTACAATCTGACCTTTATCAAAGTTGGAAATGTGATGGTACGCATTTCTCCTCCTTACACGAGGCATCACAACATTTCACCAGGCAACACCAGTCAACTGCTGTTTGTGTATGAGAAATCGGTTGGAACCGTTCCTCATGTCAGCACGTTGTAGGTGTCGCCACCAGTGCCAACCTTGTGTGAACGGTCTGGAAAGCTAATCATTTGCATATCACAGCATCTTCTTCCTGTCGGTTAAATTTCGCGTCTGTGGCACGTCATCTTCGTGATGTAGCAATTTTAATGGCCAGTGGTTTAATAAAAAATTACACAGAGCAATTACACATACTCTGTTTACTAAGTAAACGCAACAAGTAGTAAAGTAAACATCAGAACAGGGAGACCTCGCTTTTCTGCTTTTGTTTTAAAAATTGAATAACATTTAGATATTATCTTTGCTGGTTTGACTACAAAAATCTGTAACATTACACTCATCTTTTATGGCGCAGCTCTCATGTAGCATGATCATTTCATCACAACAGAGATAATTAATGAAATTTAGTACATTTTGATTTATTTCAGTACCCATTCCTCAAATCAATTGCTGAGAAATACCAGCATTGGTCACGATTATCAATTGTTTCTGTGGTGATTGGAAAGGGATAAACATCCATGGTTGTCTCACTGTTCAAATAGCAGAATCAGTGGTTCCTTCAACCATCCATAGACTTTTTCAATATGGCTGCAATTCCTGTACCCCATTGACTATTACTCTCTTCTATTATGCTGTTGGCTAACTGCTGACTGATAAATTCTCCTAAAATTGTCTTCAGGAACTGTGGTATTCTTACAGCTTCTGGTACACCAGTGCTTCTTTCCCCATAGGAATCCTGTGTTCCAATGAAATCAAGGATGCTGCAGGCAATGGTCCCAATGGAAATAACATCTTGAACCAGTAACAACAGTTCTTCCATCTCTGCCCTCTCTGTTCCCCAAAAATGCTTAACGTTTTCATGCAATGCAGTCTACATCTACATGACTACTCTGCAATTCACATTTAAGTGCTTGGCAGAGGGTTCATTGAACCATAATCATACTATCTCTTTACCATTCCACTCCCGAACAGCACGTGGCAAAAATGAAGTGGCATCCTGTGCTTTCTCATAGTTCACACATTCTGTGTGGCCATCTTCCTGTTTAAGAATTTATAATGTGACACTAATGTTCTCTTTAACTACTTAATCTCCTTGGCACCAAAATTATACACATTGACAGGTATTACCCTGCCTCCGTCTTTTTCATGTGTGTATACAACACCTCATCTCACTAAACAACACACTGCATTTAATACATTACTACCCTATACACTACACTATACACAACATACTGACTGGGAAGACACACACTCACCCAGAGCGACTTCATGGTGCCACTCCACACAGAATCATATGAATTAAGCCTTAATGTCACCACTCAAAGTTAACTGGATTTCCTACTATAAGAGACAATCTTGGCAACAGATCAACATTGACAACAGCTTCCCCTAACTGGAATGTCTTCCTGCTAAGCTCCCATAAACCTTTTCAAAAGCCAATCATGGCGTGATGCTGATGCAGAAAGTCTACCCCTAGCTCTCCCTTACTTCTGCACACTGCCTAAACTTGGCTGATTCCACTTGAAAATCTACCATTACCGACCCAGGTGGCCATATATCGTTATCCCCCACCTCATACAAGTTATAATGTGATGAGTCCCATTGCATCCTATCCCCTAAATCTCTCAAAGCCAGCAACACATGTACCCCTGTGTCAAACAGAAGCTTATACCTTTTTCATCTGTTATACTCACTGTAGTACATTCCACCTCTGCATTCCTTTTTGGGGGGGGGGGGGGGTGAGATGCCTTCCGCTGGTTCTGGATTGCTTTTCGAGTTCAACAGATACTTATTACCATCCAGAACACCCTTATTGTTATTCCTTCTTGTTGTAGCAGCCCCTTATCAGTTAGAGGACCTGCACAACAGACTAGCAAGGTGGGTTGCCGACCTCCCTTCAAGAGTTCAGATCGAACCATCGCCAGTGAGTGTAAACAACAACAGACTTTCCGCATAAACACAGAACTACTTCGTAAAAACCCATGTGACAGAGATCCACCAATTACAACTAGTGTGAATACACGTAGCACTCTGCCGAATCGGCATTATAAGCACGCCAACAGAGTCAGACCGGCAGTGTGTACCTACAGCTACACTGGCTCTAGCATAGCAGACACTCGCCATAGCATTCATCTTTGTAATTTTGTCGAGTAGTATTTTGGTTATTATTTTCTTTTCATTGTCTTGTACTCTTATCTGGTTTTTGCCACCATAAGAATTGTTGTGCTTCTTGTTATTCTTGCATTTGGAAATTAGTGCACGCCAAGAACGTGTTTTAGTTACTATAAAGTGTGTCTAGGGGTAGCGTCTTTAATTCATAATCAAAACGTCTTCGGTCCCGGGTTCGATCCCTGCCACTGCCTAAATTTTGATAAATAATCAGCATTGGCGGCCGAAGACTTCCCAGCATAAGAAGTCAACCTCATTCTGCCAACGCCCTTGTCAAAGAGGGCGGAGGAGCGGATAGAGGTTCAGGGCACTCTCTTACCCTAGGGGTGGGAAAATGCCCGTAAATGCGGAAGAATCAGCAATGATCAACGACATGATGATGCAGAACGCAATGGAAACCACTGCATTAAAGACACGTAACGTGTATCCACAGGACATGTGGCCTGTAATTGAAAAAGTCTCATGATGATCTCTCCATTGGCAAAAGATTCCGGAATAGTCCCCCATTCAGATCTCCAGGAGGGGACTGCCAAGGGGGAGGTAACCATGAGAAAAAGATTGAATAATCTATGAAAGGATAACGTTCTACGAGTCGGGGCGTGGAATGTCAGAAGCTTGAACGTGGTAGGGAAACTAGAAAATCTGAAAAGGGAAATGCAAAGGCTCAATCTAGATATAGTAGGGGACAGTGAAGTGAAGTGGAAGGAAGACAAGGATTTCTGGTCAGATGAGTATCAGGTAATATCAACTGCAGCAGAAAATGGTATAACAGGTGTAGGATTCGTTATAAATAGGAAGGTAGGGCAGAGGGTGTGTTACTGTGAACAGTTCAGTGAACGGATTGTTCTAATCAGAATCGATAGCAGACCAACACCGACAACGATAGTTCAGGTATACATGCCGACGTCGCAAGCAGAAGATGAACAGATAGAGAAAGTGTATGAGGATATTGAAAGGGTAATGCAGTATGTAAAGGGGAACGAAAATCTAATGGTCATGGGCGACTGGAATGCAGTTGTAGGGGAAGGAGTAGAAGAAAAGGTTACAGGAGAATATGGGCTTGGGACAAGGAATGAAAGAGGAGAAAGACTAATTGAGTTCTGTAACAAGTTTCAGCTAGTAATAGCGAAAATCCTGTTCAAGAATCACAAGAGGAGGAGGTATACTTGGAAAAGGCCGGGAGATACGGGAAGATTTCAATTAGATTACATCATGGTCAGACAGAGATTCCGAAATCAGATACTGGATTGTAAGGCGTACCCAGGAGCAGATATAGACTCAGATCACAATATAGTAGTGATGAGGAGTAGGCTGAAGTTCAAGACATTAGTCAGGAAGAATCAATACGCAAAGAAGTGGGATACGGAAGTACTAAAGAATGACGAGATACGTTTGAAGTTCTCTAACGCTATAGATACAGCAATAAGGAATAGCGCAGTAGGCAGTACAGTTGAAGAGGAATGGACATCTCTAAAAAGGGCCATCACAAAAGTTAGGAAGGAAAACGTAGGTACAAAGAAGGTAGCTGCGAAGAAACCATGGGTAACAGAAGAAATACTTCAGTTGATTGATGAAAGGAGGAAGTACAAACATGTTCCGGGAAAATCAGGAATACAGAAATACAAGTCGCTGAGGAATGAAATAAATAGGAAGTGCAGGGAAGCTAAGACGAAATGGCTGCAGGAAAAATGTGAAGACATCGAAAAAGATATGATTGTCGGAAGGACAGACTCAGCATACAGGAAATTCAAAACAACCTTTGGTGACATTAAAAGCAACGGTGGTAACATTAAGAGTGCAACGGTAATTCCACTGTTAAATGCAGAGGAGAGAGCAGATAGGTGGAAAGAATACATTGAAAGCCTCTATGAGGGTGAAGATTTGTCTGATGTGATGGAAGAAGAAACAGGAGACGATTTAGAAGAGATAGGGGATCCAGTATTAGAATCGGAATTTAAAAGAGCTTTGGAGGACTTACGGTCAAATAAGGCAGAAGGGATAGATAACATTCCATCAGAATTTCTAAAATCATTGGGGGAAGTGGCAACAAAACGACTATTCACGTTGGTGTGCAGAATATATGAGTCTGGCGATATACCATCTGACTTTCGGAAAAGCATCATCCACACAATTCCGAAGACGGTAAGAGCTGACAAGTGCGAGAATTATCGCACAATCAGCTTAACAGCTCATGCATCGAAGCTGCTTACAAGAATAATATACAGAAGAATGGAAAAGAAAATTGAGAATGCGCTAGGTGACGATCAGTTTGGCTATAGGAAAAGTAAAGGGACGAGAGAGGCAATTCTGACGTTACGACTAATAATGGAAGCTAGGCTAAAGAAAAATCAAGACACTTTCATAGGATTTGTCGACCTGGAAAAAGCTTTCGACAATATAAAATGGTGCAAGCTGTTCGAGATTCTGAAAAAAGTAGGGGTAAGCTATAGGGAGAGACGGGTCATATACAATATGTACAACAACCAAGAGGGAATAATAAGAGTGGACGATCAAGAACGAAGTGCTCGTATTTAGAAGGGTGTAAGTCAAGGCTGTAGCCTTTCGCCCCTACTCTCCAAACTGTACGTCGAGGAAGCAATGATGGAAATAAAAGAAAGGTTCAGGAGTGGAATTAAAATACAATGTGACAGGATATCAATGATACGATTCGCTGATGACATTGCTATCCTGAGTAAAAGTGAAGAAGAGTTAAATGATCTGCTGAACGGAATGAACAGTCTAATGAGTCATTCCATGTAGACTTTCACGGCCGGCGTCTTTATCAGTAAACTCTTCCGGGCTAAGTTGCCGTGGTCGATCTGTAGAACTTCTAATGAGTACACAGTATGGTTTGAGAGTAAATCGGAGAAAGACGAAGGTAATGAGAAGTAGTAGAAATGAGAACAGTGAGAAACTTAACATCAGGATTGATGGTCACGAAGTCAATGAAGTTAAGGAATTCTGCTACCTAGGCAGTAAAATAACCAATGACGGACGGAGCAAGGAGGACATTAAAAGCAGACTCGCTATGGCAAAAAAGGCATTTCTGGCCAAGAGAAGTCTACTAACATCAAATACCGGCCTTAATTCGAGGAAGAAATTTCTGAGGATGTACGTCTGGAGTACAGCATTGTATGGTAGTGAAACATGGACTGTGGGAAAAACGGAACAGAAGAGAATCGAAGCATTTGAGATGTGGTGCTATAGACAAATGTTGAAAATTAGGTGGGCTGATAACGTAAGGAATGAGGAGGTTCTACGCAGAATCGGAGAGGAAAGGACATCTGCTAAGACATGAGGGAATGACTTCCATGGTACTAGAGGGAGCTGTAGAGGGCAAAAACTGTAGAGGAAGACAGAGATTGGAATACGTCAAGCAAATAATTGAGGACGTAGGATGCAAGTGCTATTCTGAGATGAAGAGGTTAGCACAGGAAAGGTATTCGTGGCGGGCCGCATCAAACCAGTCAGTAGACTGATGACCAAAAAAAAAAAAAAATGTGTTCAAACTTGATCGTTAGTTCTTTCCTGCTGACTGCAGGACACTACAGTTATTGGTGACTGGGATGAGATTTTCATTTTTGAAACTCTGCAGCAGATTCAGGCAGTGCCCCCAAGGTCAGAACATCACCCTCACTCCCCAGCGTTTCAAGAGGTAGCTCATAGAGTTGATTCCATCACAGGTAAATTGAACACTCTGCACGTGGCTCCACCAATGTTTCCGGCTTTTAATAGGTCCATCGAACCATGGTCAAAATATGTAGAATGGTTGGAACAACATTTACTGACACATGGGATCCACGACAAAAATCGAAGTCGGGCTTTTTTTAGCGACTGTCGGTCCACAGGTGCATCGTTTAATTCAACAATTGAACCCTGAAGAGTCCCCTTGCGATCTCTAATTTACCCATGTTAATGGCAGCCTTTTTGAGTACTCTGACGCACAAAGACACGTCACCTCCGCCCATCAGACGTTCTTTTCTACAGGGAATTCTGTAGTTAAAAAGGTTTATGAAGAAAATTGTAAAACATTATGTTGCTAATGTTTTTCAATTCCTAAATGATGGTGCCCAAGTGTCGTTTTATGGACACTTAAATGGAGGAATGAAGTTTATGCCAACAGATGAAAGGAGTTTTGTACCAGGGACGCATACTGTATTATAATGACCTAAATCGTTTCAATTAAGATCAGTTTGACAAGCAAATACATTGTCTATTTCACTGTGATCTGAATTTTTTCGGATTGTATTAGCTATTTATTAATTTTTTGTACACAGTTTTGATGCTGCTATTTGTTATTTGTGTGTCTGTATGCTGTATCATATAGAGGGCAGTAAAGGCTTCTTTGACATATAAAGTTTCTGAATTAACTAGTCTGTTAATCTCATTCCATGGCTTCAATCATTGACCTGCTACATGCTGGTATGTGGGCCACTGGAAACCATGTGCTGTCATTAAAAATTAGATTATGCCTTTAACAGTTTTTCGAACATTCAGTGCTGAATACTCAGTAAAATGAGGTGTTCATTTGCCTTTCACGAAGTATATTAATATAAAAAGTGAAAGGTGGCTCAGTTAACAGAACTTTATCCTACAAAATATACAAAGTAAGTGTGTAATGGTTCAGAATGAACCAATAAATGATCACGATCAGTTCCCTGGTAAAGTACCGGTATTTTGAAAATTCGCAATTTTCATTGAGATCGATTGAAATCGCGCAGTCCTTGCAGCAGAATTACGCAAGCGGCCAACCTTGGCAAGAATCTTAAATGTAGCGAAACTGGTTGGGAACTTTGTGACCCACATAGTACACTTTCTTGTCTGTATTGGGAACTGGTGTGTGTAGTGTATTTCGCATGCTTGTTTTCCGGTAGAAGATGTTCGCGGTAACGCGCCAAGAGGTGTGAAATCTACAGACTTTATCAACATAACGTCCGGCGCACCACACACATACGAAATGACACGTCTTAAACACATCATGTAAGTTTAAGTTGTAAGTAGAAACAAATTTTCGTAACGCTCAGGCTATCAGCTCTCTAAGCAGCAGGTAGTTTGGGCATGAGTAGTACGAAATTAAGTAAATGTAGCGTATTGATTTTAATATTGAAACGTACAGAATTAAATAGTCATTATCAGGAAGATTTTGGTTGCGAACTTGTGTCATGTACTCAAATAAATACCGGTAATCAAAAATTCGTCTGACGACATGACAGCGCGTTTAAAATTTGGCGGCTAAAGACCTGGGATACTTAAATCAATGTTAGCTTAAATACTAATATCTTTATACTTTCGGTGTGGCGCTTGCAATGTTTCTGTATAAATGATTTTGAAAAGGAGTCGAAAGCAGTGAGCTGTCCGAGTCAGTGCTACCTTACTGCATTGACAGTGTATCCCAGTTCGGTAATTGCCGTGACCACAGTGATAACACATGTTATTAGCATTAGATTATTAGTTTACCAAATAACGTATTTATTAATATAATAATAAATGTTGCAGGAGAACTTATGCAAGAGTAAGTGAAACCAGCCTTTCATCTTTTTCGCGTTGCTGCTTTTTGGCTCTTACAACACATAAGAAGGTAAGCGCTTAACAATTCTTAACAATACTAGTACAGAATCTTCTTGTAATATGATCTGTATTCGTTTTTCGTCGTGTTTTCTATGCAGTTGGCATTGCCATTGAAATTTTTGTATTTACTGGTTTGACGCCCTTCTTCTCCACGCCAATCTACCTGCATGCTTATTCATCTCTGAATATGATGTAATAGAAAATACGCAATTTTCTGTCATTAGAGACGCAAAATTACATAAGCGTACGGTACTATAAAACCTATTACAAAGTTATTACAGATTACAAAGGGGTGGCAATGATGAATGAATGTGCAAATCAAAAAAGAAGACGTTACCCATGCGGAAAAATCATTAGATCTTAAACAGGTACAAAGATATTAGCTAAAAGTATTAATAAAATTCGAAAATAGGCAATTATCTGTTAGCACCTCAGTGGCGTATAATTTTAATGAATGCTTTTGCAAAATAGCAAATGATCTTATCCAAAATAAGTTTCAAAATCTTAATATGCACTGCATTGAAAACTACGAAACGTCTAGAGGGTGTACATTTCTCAAACAGGAACGAGCTTGTTAAAGAAACGCTCATGTGATTTTGATGTTACAGACAGTATTAGAAATCAGACAGGACATTATATTGTAGCACGTCTGAAGCATATTATCAATTACTCCGATCTCACAAGTAACTTTCCAAATCATCTATAGGTTGTGACGCTTAACACACACACCTCCCCCGCCTCCCCATCTGTCTCTTTTACTAAAAGGGAGCCACAGGCAATATTAACAATTATGGGTCTGGCGCACAGCTTAGTGGTTACTCAACTCAAAGATCTTTCTGAAGCTCCTACCAGTATTATAGTTTATAAACAGAAGCTCACTGCTGTCAGAAACATCAGCATGACTTAGGCAAGCTAGATCTACAACCACAGCAATCTACAAATATGTGCATGCTCTTGTAAAAGCAATAAATGAAAAGGTAATAGTTTTTGGACCTTCCCAAGCGTTTGACATTATAGATCATGCTATTCTACTGAATAAATTGACAATAAGGGGAATTAGAGGTATTCCAAATGAATGGATTAGATCACATCTTACTAACTGGTAACAAAAGTTGGTCTTAAACAACATATAACTACTTGAAACATTTCAAGAACAACAACATACTCCTCAGAAAAAAATATAATCATGAAGGTAAACATCAGGTCCAGTCCTGTTTCTGCTGTTTATAGACAATTTGAGTAACATTGCTTATGCCAAATCAAAAATTTTATTCGCAAGTGACACCAACAGTTTGGTTACAGGATTGGACTGAAAAATCCTTCAGTTGTTAGGAGACACATCATTGTTGAAGCTAACACTGGTTTCAAAATAAATAAAAAAATAAAACTTATAATAATCACTGAAAAATAGTATCATGATCTTTAATATATTCCATCACAAGCAACAAAATGATCACACATTGGAAACAAATAAAAGTTTAAAACTGGTTGATGTGAAATTCCCAGGAATATATCTGCAGGGTGATCTAAAATTGAGCACGCCTATTCAACTTCTTACAGCTAAACTATCATTACTCTGTTACTTTCCATGGATACTGGAAGCAAGTTGTCATAGAGAAACAGTAGTACAGACACATCATGCACGTTTACAGTTGGTAATCACATATAAAATAATGTTTTGGGAAAATACATCCTGTAGTCGAACTGTAATCAAAACCCATAAAAGAATTATTGAAAACATATGCAGCGTCGAGAGACAAGACTCATTCCTCTTCTTTTCCATACTCTTTCCATGTTTCTATATACTATGGCAGGAAAAAAATTCACAATACCAAAAAAAAAAAGAAATTAATGTAGGATAATTAAATTTTGGGAATACACTCATCTAGATAAAATATTTAAGTGACTAACATTGCAAGATCACAGGTTAATGTAAGTGAAAGATAAGCCACTGCTAATGTGAAATGCAGGTACATTAATAACCAGTGTAACTGCCAGAATTTTGAAAGCAAGCCTGCAAATGTGCATGCGTTGTGTTGTACAGGTGCCGGGTGTCAGTTTGTGGGATGGAGCCCCATTCCTGTTGCACTTGATCAATCAGTGCAGGGGCTGTTAATGCTGTTTGTGGGAGACACTGGATTTGTTATTTGATGGTGTCCCATATGTGATCAATTGAAGACAGTTCTTCTGATCAAGCAGGCCAAGGCAATATGTTGACACTCTGCAGAGCATGTTGGGTTACAACAGTGGTATTTGAGTGTTATCCTGTTGGAAAACACTCCCTGGAATGCTGTTCTTGAATGGCACCACAACAGGCTGAATCACCACACTGATGTACAATTTTACACTAAGGGTGTGTGGGATAATGGTGGTGATACGAAATTGCACCCCAAACCATAATTTCAGATGTAGGTTCAGTGGGTTTAGCCATACATTTATCTTGATAAAATATTTAAGTGACTAACATACAGGCCCTTAACAGTCCTCCTAACTAACAGATAGCCATCACTGGCAGTGCGGTAGAACCAACTTGCATCAGAAAACACAACAGACCTCCACCCTGCCCTCCAATGAGCTCTTGCTTGGCACCACTGAAGTCCCAGATGGCGGTGATTTGGAGCCAGTGGAATGCATGCTACAGGGCGTCTGCCTCGGAGCTGTCCTCGAAGTAACGGATTCATAACAGTTCATTGCTCAGTAGTGCCACTGGATCCTATGGAACCCAGTCTTCTTGCAACCATACATTCTAGTAACCACCACTGCCAGGGTACAGTGGCTACATTCCTGCCAAGTCTTTCTGCAATATTGCAAAAGGACTATCCAGATTCCCGTAACCCTATTATTGTCCTTGTTCAAACTCAGTGCAGTACTGATAATGTATCTTTGTCGTATTAAAAGCATTCTTGACTAACATCAATCTTAAAGGTAACTAATGTTCACTGTCTTTACAGCATGTATTTAAAGAAAACCTGATTTGCATCCTCATAGCGGTTCTGCAGTGTATGCGGCTGCAGCGTGATGTTTGAGTAGACATCACCTTTCACATGTAGAAACACACCTATGAACTTTTGAGTATGTCGCACAATTTCTTCTAATTTTGAGATTGTTTTTTTCCTGTCAGTGCATATAAAACAATAGTTTTCACAAGAGAATATTTAGCAACCTCCCATGTATATCAGTAAAATCGTAAAATGAAGAACTGCATAAATTTCACATCTCCCATGTCAGAATGTCAGTCTATCAGAAAAGTGTTCTTCACAATGGAACACAATTGTACAATCACCATCCTGACAACATCAAAGAAAAAAATAAAATCCATTAAAGAAAGAAAGAAAATCCATTAAAAAATGAAATCATTTGAGATGTACTACAGTTTCCATGTTGTTAATGAATTCCTCACCAAATTAAGTGGAGTTTTGTAATGTAAAATTACCAGATATATTGTAGCAATCATGTATGATGAACTGTATTAATTATATGTATAATAAATTGCATTAACATAGGTCATTTATATTTATGGTGGAACATGTCTACAGCAATCACTGGTGGTAAACCATATTAATAATGACACTTCCTGGCAGATTAAAACTGTGTACCAGACTGAGACTCAAACTCAGGCCCTTTGCCTTTAAGGGGCAAGTACTTTACTAACTGAATTCGTGAAGCACAACTCGCAACCCATCCTTGCAGCTAAGGCCCCTGGTTCGTATCTTAGTCTGTCACACAGTTTTAATTTGTCAGGAAGCTTCATATCAATGGACACTCCACTGTAGGGTGAAAATCTCATTCTGTAGTGATTTTTCTGTATATGTGAAATGTTTATTCCCCTGTATTTTTTTATTGATTTATCCTATTTCTGTACAAGCTGTCACAGGACCAAAGCAAAATAAATAACTACTGCAATCTACTTCCATTAGAACTTACTTGCTGTATTCTCTTTATTCTTGCCTAGGTCTAACCCCTCCTCCTCTTTCAAAGTTAACCTTAGCTGTTTCCAATCTGACATACAGTGAGATTGTAGCTTACACAGCCAAATAGCTAAGTTCAGTACTCAGTATTGCAAAAACAAGCATCAAAGAACCCTCTGTATTCCAAAGCATACAAAATGCCAACATCAAATACAACAAATACCATCAACAGAAAAACCAAAGCTTACATGAAGAAATAACCTTTAAAATCACATGATGATTTTTACCATTAGCGATCATAACAAAACTTTAAAAATGCAGTAAATGCATAATCAAAAAATGCAATAAAGTTACACCCTCTGATGTAAAGTACAAGATAAACATTTTTATAGGAATGTACCTACTGTAAAAGCACAAAGCAATTTCTTAAAAACAAACAGAGAAAAATGAATATCAGAAACAGCCTTTCTACATTTCCAAAAATATCAGTTAAATATAAAGACATTAACCCTTTACAAAGGGACATTATGCACTCTCTCATCATACTCAAAAGCTTGACCAACCTAGTGGTTGACATTATCAGGGTAAATTCTTAACAGCAATGTACAAAATTGTAATGTCTTTTTATTACTTTTGTAAATGACTGTTAAGAATTTTAGACATCAAAAAAATTTCTCCTTTTCAGACGCATTTTTCTTTGAATGACCTGCCTGTATTTTATACCCACTCAACTTTGACCATCAACAGTTAATTTACTGACCAAATAGCAAAACTCGTGTACTACTTTTAGTGTCTCCTTTCCTAATCTAACTTCCTCAGCATCATCTGATTTAATTTGACTATATTCAGCTTTCTTGATGTTCATCTTACAATCGCCTTTGGAGATAATGTTCATGCAATTTAACTGCTTGTCCAGTTATTTGCTGTCTCTGACAAAAGTACAATGTTATTGGCAAAACTAAACATTTTTTATTTCCTCTACCTGTACTTGAATTTGTTTACAAATTTTGCCTTGATTTCCTTTATACCTTTCTTGCTGTGCTGATTGAATAAGATTTGGAATAGGCTACAACCCTTTCTCGGTCGCTTCGTCCTCAACTCTTATAACATGTACATGTACATTTATAATCAAGTAAGCCTACATCACATTATCACATTCCTTTCTAGTTTCTCATCACTTACTTTATTTTAGTAAACACACACACACACACACACACACACACACACACACACACACACAGAGGGAGAGCGAGATAGAGAGAGAGAGAGAGAGAGAGAGAGAGAGAGAGAGAGAGAGAGAGAGACCTCCTTTTTTCTAAATCAATACTGGTGTTTGTTTAGTAACATTTTTTTAAGACTGTAATGTGTTTATACAAAAATTTCTCTAGTATTTTTTACACAATTGAGACAATTGATATGTGCCTGTAGTTGACTGGTATATCTCTTATCAGTCATTTTATAAACTGGATGTGTAACTGTTGTTTTAAGTTGTTCCAGAAAATGTTATCCTGTTTTAAGTTGTTCCACAAAAATGTTATTCTCAGGAATTGTAGTTGCAAGGTAGAGTATGGGCATTCTAATTTCATGGCTTACATACTTTAGAGTGCAATTGCTGAAACCATAATAGTCATTTGTTCTGTCTTTACTCAGCTTATTTATAGGTTTCATAATGTATTAATATATAAAGCTGACTTGTTGCCATCTCCAGGTGGTCCTGATAATTGTTTTGTCTTCACTGGACACTGTCTTATATAACCCCACCCTCATGATTTCAAACTCAGGTCCACAATATCCATTGGAGGCTCCACTGGCAAGGTGGAGGGGAAAGTGTGCTGCCAAGACATGAGTTGTGGCCTTCAGTTTATGTGACACTATTGTGGGGCTTAGGATGCCACTGTCACAGAGGAAGCATGTCTACGTAGTGTGATCAAAGCTCTCCAGTTGGTATGACATGAGCGGACCTTCCCAGGCATTGTCATTGTACTTTGAGAATGCTGGAGGCTAGGTCCAAAGCCTTACATAGCTGCAAAATGCTGTCTTTCTTTACTAGCTCATCATGTAGCCAGATCTTGACAGAGTCTTTCAGAACACAATTTTGGAATGTGTTGGCCTGCTTGCAACTTGTTGTAAGTCCATTGGAGATGCAGTGCTCTGCCTCAGCTGACTTAGTATACCATTCATTGAATAGCAGAATTGTTGAGTTGTCAGCAGACACATGCAAAAGAGAAAGAATACTTGATAGCCTTTGGAATCAATCAGCTAGTGTACACACATGTCTGGACCCCTACAAAGTGCTGGTAGTGCCGGCTAGACAGACAGCAGTTCGGCAAGTGGACTGGATGGGCTGGGGGATGTGTTGGGTGGAGTGGCTAGAGGTGAAGCTTGAGGCAGGAAGAGGGGTTTGAGGTGGATAGCTAGAGACTTGGAGGGAGGCAGCCAGCTTGCTGGCTAGAAATGTAAGGGGGAGGGGAGGTGACAGATGTATGAGCTAGGCATGTGATGCACAGGTGCTGGAGCTGGTGGGGAGTGGTGGACACTGAAAGTGGTGTGAAGATGTGAATTGGGAGGGGGTGACAGTACAGAGTAAGTGGAAACCATTGGGTGGTGGGTGTGGTGTCAGTGAGTTAACAGAGACAGAGGCCAGAGAGGTTATAGGAGTGAAGGACGTGTTGCAAGGATATCTCCAATTTGCATAGTTCAGAAAAGCAAGTGGTGGAGGGAAGGATTCAGATGGCCCAGGTTGTGAAGCAGCCATTAAAATTGAGTATGTTGTGCTCAGCTGCATGTTGGTGTGCCACTAAATGGGTAACTTTGTTGTTAGACACAGTCTGGTGGTAGTCATTCTTTCGGGTGGACAGCTGGTGATTGCAGCAGAATTGCTATATGACATAGCTGCTTTTACAGCTGGCCCTGCCTCTGATGGGGTAGGATGATCCTGTGACCAAATTGGAGTATGAAGTGCTGGGTGCAGAGAGGGGGGGGGGGGGGGAATAGGGCACAACTTGCAGCTGAGAACAACATGCAAGATTTCCATGGCTGCTTGACTAGCTGGGCCATCTGGATCCATCCCTCCACCACCTGCTTTTCTGAACTACACAGATGGGAGTAAACCGTGCAGCACATTCTTTGCTCCCATGATTCTCCTGGCGTCAGTGTTGCCATACCCTCCACTCAACAGTTTCCCCCTCCTCTGTCCTATTACCCCTCCCAGTTCACATGTCCACATCACATTCATTGTGTGACACTCATCACTGACTCTGGCACCAATGCATCACAAGCCTAGCCTATACAGCAGCCACCCCTCCCTACTGCATTCATAACCAGCAAACTAGCTGTTTGTCTCTGAGCCACTAGTTACCCATCTCAACCCCCTCTTTCTGCTTTCAGCTCCCTCCCTCTCTTGGTCCGTCTGTAGGTTCGTCATCGGTCCATCGTCCTGATGTACATACAACCCCATCTGATGAGGCTGCAATCAGCCACTTCATGAAAATGCATCCATGTAAGCTGCAACCTGTCTGGGTACAAACATACACAGACTGGTAGCAGCTGACATGGTGCATTTTCATGAAGTGACTGATTGCGGCCTCATCAGATGGGGCTGTACGTACATCAGTAAGATGTATGACTGAAGCATTGGCATTTAGAGCACCACATTACACATAGGAAGCATGGCTTTATGTCACAGAAGTAAACAAAGACGTTGACCTTCTCTGCAAGCGAAGCTCCCTTCAAATTGAAGATGAATACTTCAATGTCAGCTTTGTTGTCTGGTGGGCCTCAAAGTACATGACATACCAAATATATCTCTTGCTTCTAGATACACAACTTAATAGAACCAATAGCACATTTAATTAGAAGTTAATTTGCCAGGGGACTTTTCTTGATCTTTCAAAATCACAGAGATATGGGCATTGTATAAAAAGGGGGCAAATACTGACAAAGAACTACAGAGCAATTTCGTTGACTTCAACACTTAGCAAGTTACTCAAAAGAGGAATTCTATACCAAATGGAATCTTCGTTTTGTAAATTCAACCTACTAAACTACTCACAGCACAAATTCCAAAATAGGAGATCCACTATGACAGTCTACATCCATATCTAAATGATTACTCTGTAGTTCACTATTAAGTGCCTCACACAGGGTTCACTGAACCACCATCAAGCTATTTCTGTAACATTCCACTCTTGAACAGCTCATGGGAAAAACAAACACTTAAATCTTTCTGTGTGAGCTCTGGTTTCTCTTATTTTATTATGATGATTATTTCTCCCTAAGGATGTGGGCACTGTATCCTCTGCCAGTATGGGAAAAATTACTTAGGTCAGGCTATCTGGACAATAAAGGAAAGATGCACACAGCATGAATGTCAGACAGATGGGGAACAATTACCTAAATATAATAGGAAAGCTCTGGTAGAATGCAAATTTAAGAGCATAGGAGACCATTTCCTGAACAGCATAATCTAAATTTAGTCATCAAGAAGCTGTCATACCAGTGCTGACTGGAAACCCAATGTTGTGATTGTAGTTCAGCAGGTGGAGTGGGTGGAATAGGGTTCATGTCAGGTGAGGTGTGGAGGAGGGGAGAAAGAGTGAGGGGGGGGGGGGGAGGAGTAGACTGAGACAAAGAGCTTATTGGCAGGCAGTGCCTCACATTGCCTCAGTGTTGACCTCCAGTAGATGTGTAAGTAAATTTCACGATTGGGGGAGATAGGCCCTCTGTTCTTGTGATTCCTGCAACATCATCTTCTTGGACCTTGAATCTCCACACCTGACCAGAGAAACAGCATCCTCCTTCAGCATCTATTGGGGACAGGAATGTCTTTTGTGATCCTTCTCCCCACAAATCTAAAGACAAGTGACTGAAGGAGACATAGGCTGTGGGTCCAAGCACTGCCTGCTTCTCTTCTGTTCCTATGCCCACAGCAGATAAGCCATCACGAGAGTTCTGACTGTCTAAAGTAGTGAAAGAGAAGAAGAAGAAATACTAAGAGAAGTTGATTCTGGTTACCCCAGAGGTGCCAGATCCTTCCATACCGTCAGACTGATGTTGATGTGGATGTTGTTCCACCAGACAGTGATCCTTTTGGCCTCTTCATGCCTAACCAGGACACCCTTAATGTGATGATTCAGTGCACCTGCTATGGATATTACAGCCACCTGCAGGGTGAGGAGTCAGCCCCTTTCTCACTTTTAGTCAGATTTTAAGTTTTTAAGCCTTTTTGTGTTTTCATGAAGAAAATAGGATTACTTTTATTTCCAAGTTTTCTACATCCATGTTCACTCACTTACTTTTTGGAATACTCCAGTGATGAAAGTGAGGGGCTTCTGAAATTTGAGATAGATTTTACCTTTTCAGTAATTGCAATATTTTGTTTATATTTTGCGCAACTGTTATTATTGTCAAACAACAATGAAAACTCCAGGATGGATAATAGGTAAATAAAGGAAAGACAACCAATCACCTACAGATGACTGATCTGTGGTGTGTAGAAATATGCAACAGGAAACAGTACTTATATTAGCTTTTTAGCTCTTGCTCTTTCTCTAGTAGAAGTACACACACTCATACATACAACCACAAAGAGACATTTTTGCTGTAGCCACAAGTGTGTGTGTTTGGGTGTCTGTGGGGTTGGGTGACTATATACTCCTACCCTGAAAGCTAGTATAAACACAGTTTATCATTGCATGATTCTATGTGCTACACATCCAGATCATGCACAAACTTTATGGTATTTGGTATACGTGCCAACAATAGGGATGTTAAGTACCAAAGATAGTTCCACCACCAACTGATCTGGGCAATAAAATTTCCAATTACTCTGTGTGTATGTCAGCTATGGTGAGTGGTTGCCTTTCCTTTATTTTATGTGTCATTAGTGTCAAATATTCCTCTATTACAGCTGCTTCTGTTTTTGTTCCAGAATCTAATTTTGCTGTTGTAACAACACTGCTGCTGTGATACTCTGTTCAGTTATGAAAATAAACTTTTTGCGATGAAAGTACTAATTCCGTAGGACTGGCTTGAAAAAATAGTTTGAGAAGTAAAGTTTCTTCTTGGGTGAAAGAGGGGGAATGGGGTGTTGGTGAAGGTGAACTATTTTGTAGTGTGTGTTCTTGTTCTGTTACTTTTGAGACCAAAGGTTTTCAGGCAGTTTTTAACAACTCACTTTCAACAAAATGTAAGTGTAACTTTGAAATTAAATGTGGACCATATCAGTTATGTTTAGAATACTCATATCATCCTCAAACTTTTTGGTAGTTGGTATATGCACCAACAATAGGGATGTTATGCACCAAGGATAGTTCCACCACCACTGAATTGATTTGCACAATGAAATCAGTGATTTCCAATTACTCTGTGTGTTTGTCAAATGATATCTGAAATATTTTCAAGATTATGTTCCCTGATAGTGTTCCTGAATATTTTTGACTTTTGTCTAAGAAAATGAGATACATGATACCTGATACACTTGAACCATATTTCCTGGAACATATGTTACAAGAGCTTGTTCATCATATGACACTTTCAGTTTAATTGAAACTATCAATGTTAAATATGAAAAAATGAATTACAAACAACCATTATATTTTAACCAGAGAGGGTATTGCATCACAATGTGTCACCTAATAACTTTCTTTATCAGTAAAGCAGATGGTGAAACATTACATCATAAATTATGTGAAGCTCTTTCTGAAGCCAACTTGTCCCTAAATAAAAGCCTTATTCTGGGATCAGACACATGTAATGTCAGTAAAAAGAGTGTTTAGGATTTTAGATAGTGATGTCCAAGAGACCGAAAGCAGAGAGCTTCTAAGCATTGGAACTTGCAACATCCGTACAGTGCAAAATACCTTTGTAAAGGCTCTAGAGTGTTCACATGAAGACGCATCCAAATTTTTGATCAGTATTTACTATTATTTTGGTGATTGGCCTGTCCATTGGGAAGAAATTCAAGGAATTCAGTCTAACATTCCACATCACTGGTTTTTGAGGCATACAACCACAAGGTGGGTTACTTGAGGACCTTCAGCTGACAGGATTTTGCAACAACAGGATAATATTTTATATTACTTTCTTAAGCATTTCAAGTTCTGTTCAAAAAATTCTGGAAATTTTTCCATAAAATTTTTCTACACTTTACCTTTCACTTATTGTGCATGGCATCATTCAAAATATTCTCCTGTGCAATTGATACACTGCTCCCAATGCTGTTACCACTTCTGGAAGCAGTCTTGATATGCCTCTTGCTGGATTGTATGAAGCACCATCTACAAATTTTCTTTTATCTCATCTATCATTGTGAATCTTCATCCTTCCACCTCAACATCATAACCATAGACCCACATCTCATCACCAGTGATGATTTTCTCATGAAATATCTCATGTTCCTAACATGAGAGTTGTCGGTAGATGTCAAAGGGAGTTCTGAACGAGGGTCATCTTTAACTTCTGTCTGGCCATTTTTAAATCATGTGAACCATTTGTAACATTGAGTACCACTTAAGCACTCATCACCATAGGCTTCCTGAATCATTTGGTGTGTCTCTGTAATAGTGTTCTTGAGTTTCATGAAAAATTTAATGCAGACTAGTTGCTCCTGTAACTCGGCCATCACAAAATTTGCAAATAGTATGACACAATGTTCCACTCAAGAAAGTGCTGAACAATAACTAGCAGACAGTGAAACTTCCACTAGTTACACACAAGTATGTGCAGGGATGCCAACCGCATTTCACTCAAACACACCATTGGTGCGAAATTATGATTGTTTCAGAATTTTCTGTTTAGTCCAAAACCAGCAATGCTATTTTGAATGCTTGAGGAAAACCTTCAATGAAAGCAGAACTTCATTTCATGGTTTCCTCTACAGAACTATTTAGTCAGTTCACATAATGTTTTTAAAGCCAAAAACCTTTGATTCACAAATTTCTTACAGGTTCATGTTTTGAAGGATTGTGCTTTGAGAAAAACTGAGAAAATTTCTGAAATTCTTCACAATGAACTCTTTCATTGAATAATCTGCTCCCTCTTGAAAGGCTAGTTGTTAGTGGGCAAAAAATCAAAGAGCTGAGAAAACTGGAAGAACATGACAAATTTTGGTGTCTAAAGATTACCCAAAAACATCACATCACATCTTGCAGACGTTCCATGGAAATGTGTACATAGCAGATTTCCATTTCATTAGGAGAGGACCAGGCAGCAATGAGTGAAAGATTTCTAAACAGTATTTTGATTGTTTAGTATGCTTTGTGCCCATTGACACTCAGGTCAACAGGTATGGACAGCAAGCACATCAAAATTGTAAGGTTTATAAGAAAGAATGAGAAAGGAAAAAAAACTTGAATTATAAGAAAGGCAAAAAGAACAGCAGAACCAAAGGCATCTTGAAGAGGAAATTAAAAAGATTAATAAGATGAAAAAATCAATTGACTATGAGACAGCTGCTCTGAAAGAAGAGAAAAAAGAACACAAACTATCTAAGAAGGCAAGAAGAGCTTCTCTCTGAAGCTTCAGCTAAACTGAAGAAAATACTCAAAAATGATTTAAAAGCAGCAAAACTGGCTCAGGACGTGCTTGAGGGCCCACAAATCATGGAAGTAGACAAGAGGATAGAAAGGGAGAGGGAAACCATTCAGAAAAATCATGAGAAAAGAAAGTCTACTATGATTATTTTATTTTTTGCTAAGATTACTGAAAACCAGGAAGGCAACAATATTTTGTTGAAATTTTTCCAGTATTGAAGTGATGTGATGTAGATTTTGTTTGTAATTACAATTACCAATGTCAAATTACCTATACTGAATTACCAAGGTACCTGTATATATTAATAAGTTTGTATGAGGGAAAAAATGATCAAACACCTTCCAGGATGATAGAAAAGAAATTTATTAAGATCTTAACCAAAATGTTTTATCAGGGATTATCAAAAATGAAAAAATTTGCTTGTGCCATATCTGTTTATTGAAATAATTTGTCATCTTTTAATCAGCTTTTTTAAAATCTTCTATCACCTTTTTGAAATGTTTTGTCACCTTTCTTATCTTTTTCAAGTGCCACCATGGTTCCTCATCCTGCATCTACCAGAACTATGACAACTCATTTCCCCTTGTTCTGCAGTCTGTTTTGCTCTTCAAGAAACACATTTCACTCATGACCTTTCTCCAGCTCATCAAGATTAATGTGCATTCTGTCAGAACTCTACTAGCTGTGAGAGAACATATTCAGGGGCCTGTACAGTGGTTTGCGTAGATGTCATTAGTGAGCGGGTCTCCCTCCATACCACTTTCAAAGCAACAGCAGTGTATGTGTGAATGACACCAATGATCACCTTTTGTAACACTTATTCACCTCCAGGCAGGGAACTTGGCTATTTTGTGGAGACTGCCTAAATCCAACAACAGTTCCCCCTTGCCCCCCCACCCTTTTTCCTCCTACTTGGAAATTTAAATGCACACCACATCTCTGTGGGAAAGTACCACACAGTTTGGTAGAGGCCTTTTGACTGATCATCTTCTTTCTGATATTGATCTGTCTTCGCAATGATGATACTCCTGCACATTTAATGCCACCCATGGCACCTTTTCAGCTATCGACCTTACAATCTGTTCCACCAATCTCATGGTTTTGCTACAATGGTTGCTACATGATAATCCTTGTGACAGTGACCACCTTCCAGTGATCATGTCACTTCCTAGTCACCACCCAACAGATCAGTAACCATCTGGGACTCTTCAAAGAGCTACTCTGCCATCACCTTCATCCCCTCTCTGTCAGACTGCATCAATGAGTTTGTGGAAGATTTCTCCGATGGTGATCACCCATCCCACTGCAACTGCTATCTCCCTTTCTACAGGCTCCCCCAACCATGGACCAGAGTTGTGGTAGATCAAAGAAATTGCAACAGCTATTCACCATCACTGAAAGACCTTGCAGTGTCTCAAACCACATTATTCATAGATTACCCATGTTGCTATTAAGCAGATCCGTGTAAAAACTCACTATCTAAAGGCAGTAATAAGGAATGCTGGGAGCATTGTGTCTCTTGGGAATAAATGATTTTTCATCCCAGGTGTGGGACAAGCTACATAGCCTAATGGGCTGCCAGATCAGCAACTGTCCTAGATCTCCTCCTATATGACAGTATTTCTACCAATGTGTGTTTCTTACTATACACCCTGAATCATGTAATGAACCTTTCACAAACTGTGAACATTCAGGCTCTTGAATCATTGCACAATACAGCCCAAGCCTCATTTGATCCATAAACATATTATTCAACAACTGACTTTAGAGTCCGTCTACAGGCGGCTCTTCTATGATATTTGGCTGCTGTTTCCATTCGCAGTGGTGAGAGAGTATCATTGTCCCAATTCTTAAACAAAGGAAAAAGCCAACATCTATCAACAGCTACAAACCCATTAGCCTCACCAAAGTGCAGTGCAAACTGCTTGAAATGGTAGTAGCCTGATGATTATGCAGGATTTTCAAATCTCGGGACCTTTTGTAACACTATCAGCATGATTTCTGGGGGAGACAATCCATAACCAGCCATCTGATTAGGTTTGGAACAGCAATCCAGCCAACTTTTTCTAAATGCTGACACTTCATTGCAGTCTTTTTTCACCTACACAAGACATGTGACACTACTCAGCAGCACCATAGTTTCCTTAACCTCCGTGACTAGGACTTTTGAGGCTCCCCACCAATTTTTATTCGTCAGTTTTTAACACACCAGTAGTTTTGGATTAGAGCTGGTACCTACATTGCTCACTTCCATGGGAGTAACAGAAGGGACTCCTACAAGAATCTGTACTGAGTGTTACACTCTTCTTCATCACCATCAGTGGCTGGTGCCCTCTGTCAAGCCTATGGTCACCACCACATTATATGTCAATGACCTTTGCATTTGGTATAACCCCAATCTGTAGCCTTGGCTGAATGTCACATGCACAGTCCTGATTTTTGGCACTTCTTTGGCAAATAGCTGACATAGCTACATGATGTTCATCAACTAAAGCTTAACAGCATGCAAAAACTTAATACTCTCCTTTCCTTACTCGCAACTCTTGCGGTGCAGATTGTGCTACTGTACTTCATATTTAATGGGCCATGGACTATGGTTTCCAGGTTTGTGACTCAGTGGCTCCTTCACCTTCAAAAGTAATTGGACCCAGCCCATCACCATTGAGTAAGACTGGCCAATGACGCCTTCCGGACTAGGTCTATACTTGGTCTCTTTGTTGAAGCAGGGGTTTTATCTCTCTAGTTGTCATGTTATCAACTCTTGCTTACTTATGGATTCACCATCCAACAATTTCCTAATCATCCAACACATCAAATAGATTTTGCATACGAGGGACAGCAACCCCCTTAACATGTCCACAGGTGAGATTACCAGTTGTACGGCACCTCAAGGCTCTCCGCCAGGCCTCTGACCAATCTCCTTATACTGCAAATAGTTTATCACCCCTATGATCTTTCAGCATCTGTTCCTCTGAGTTGGTCAGTAGAATCTGGGTGCTACTGTCATACGCTGATGGCTCCAAAACCATGGATAGGACGAGATACGCTTTTACATCTCCCACTTGTCTGGAACGTGTTTGTGGGAACGCATACTGTTTGTTGGGTCGGCTACTGTGAGAGCCAAGAAGGAGGAGAGTTGTCGTGGCTGGTGGCAAGAATCCAAAATGATCTGCACGTATCACATTCAGATTAATAGGGCTCCTTATTTCTAACAAGGAAAGAAACATAACTTAACTTGCTTCCTGTGCCTCCTATATGCAATTACTTTGACACTCTTTCCACTCGCAGGATGCAAGTTAAGTTTCATCTTCCTATTACTCAATACTGATGCTATCAAACTCAGCAACCATACTGGGCTGACCAGCAATGGGTGGCTGGTTAAGTCAGAGTTGACAGGGGGCGCTGAACTCTGTTTTCCTAGAGGTGTGCTGCTGCCCATTCTTTCCATTGGCGTATGGACTAGCATCATATTGATGTCATTTCGTGGTGCTGTGCTGGTCGGTGTGCCATCGATGCTTCAGGACTGCACACTATTTTACAGCGGTTCTGATAGCTATTGATAGTGCCCTGTGTTTTATTAAACTGACCTCTCTCAATGAGGACTCTCTAAGTTATTGAAGATATTGCTCTTGGCACCTTGTGATATCTGCTACTCATTAGCTTATCTCTGACCTGTAATTCTACCTCCTCAGTTATCTTACTTTGGGTGTGTCAGGTCGTGTGGGTATTCAAGAGATAAACCAGGGTGTATACGCCCCGAGACAACTGGGAAATTCAAGGATGACGGGGAATTACTTTGTCTGGGAGAAAACTGTGTAAAACATGGGAATTTTTCAGAATTCCGGCAATTCTCATTGTTTCAGTTTTCAGTTAAATTTTTGTAGTTTTGACTGGTAAGAACTGTCACACTGCCAAAGAATTTTACGATATCCTGCTACTGCAAAATAATACTGCAACAGTAAACCATAAAGGAGAGAAAAAAAAATAAAACTTAAGTTGCAAAAGACGTGTGCCATTTACAACAACAACAAAACACAGTGTACACACCAGCGTCTGCCAGCAGCAAAATGTCTTAAAAGCTTTAGGACGAAGACTATGCAATACTTCACATCAACAAACTGCTTCCGGTGAGGGTGGTATCACAATTGAGTCTTGTATGAGCAGTACCTTCTCCCACCTCTGGCTACTTGAAGTGTGGCTGTTATCTGTATCAGCAGTAGCAACATGCAGCCAGATGCTACCCGGAAAAATTAGGTTCGTTCGAGTAAAGCTATCACAGTCAAGTGCAACTGTTTTCAAATTGCCTCTGCTGCACATGCCCAGCTTTGCCATAGTTTCGACTGCCAGAACCCTGTGGGTTTGCTTGAAAGCATTTTTCGCATGTTTCGTTGTCTGACCACGTGTAGCGCTAGTTAATATCTCTACACTCTTCGTTTTGTGCAAATGTTTCTGGTTTAAATAATAGCACAGTGCACTGAGTACTTTTTTTTTCATGCTTTCCACTATCCGTTTCGAGAATATTTACGTAGGTGTTTTGTGTGCTGTTTCTATGTGTGTTGTGCCTCTCTTCCACTGTATTGTGTCGTCTTTTTGTAGTTAAGGTGCCTTATGTACCTACTACATTCCGCAGAAAAACATATGCATAGTGTGAAATTTCGCAGACGGAGCTATGGTTTGCGTGCGTCTTATTTTCTGCATAATGGAGAAAACCACAAAAAGATGGCTACAGTACAAGACAGGCAGCGCGACATACAAATACTAATGTAAATATCTGATCATGACAATAAGAAATTTTCGAAATGCGTCGCGCAAAGCATCAAATAATACGTAAGCGGTGCAAGTCTCATAACCGTTTTTAAAGGATGAATGAATGACAGTTGCCTTCAAGAAATATCGACTATGATGAATGAAATTGAGTCAAACATTTCTGCTTCCCACTTGTGGTCGCACAAAATGTTAACTGAAGGCATTCGCAATTATTCCTGCCACCACTTTCCACATCAATACCCTGTCTTCTACGTATTTTGATTATATTCATATGATAAAAAAATTTGATGAGTTTGTCTTAGATTTTGGTAACAAAAATTTTGTTGCAGACTGACAATACATTGCAGATAATTAGTACCAATATTAATAAACAACAAGGTTGTAAATGTTCAAACATTAGAAATGCCGGAAATAATCTAATTAGAAGAAAAAATATTGTTGGTTTAATTGGTAGGGAGTTGCCACAGTGTGTCCACGGGTCAACAATCTGGGATGCAGCTGAATTTCACTAACATACGTGTAAAAGCGTAACATGTTTATTTATACTTATGCCAACTCCTCTCTAAAGTTAGCCAACTTAATGTGCCCTTGCCACTTGTAGCAAAGAGTGGAGCAGGTGACCCACAATTATCGGCAATTGTTCCTTGTATGGAAGACAAAAATTCATTCATTTTGAAGGTGACGTTAAAGGACAATGAGATCCTTTTACTTCTGATACACTAGGCTGTATATTTGCAACACATTTCTACAGAAAAAAACCCTTAAAGGAACGAAATTACACTAGTATGTACTACGTTTTCCCAAGTTTGATATATACAGTTCCTTTAAAAAAGGCTAGCAGGAATCTAGAACCAGTGTTGCCAACTCTAAAAAACCCGAGTCGCTAGATTCAATATCAAAAGTCGCTAAAACTGATTTTACTAGGGGTGTACTGACAATAAGCCAGTGGGGGAAGGGGGGAGGTAATAAAATATTAATAAAAATTGTCTCATACGTAATTGCTATATTGTCTTAATTAAATGACGCATGGCTTGCAACAACGTACATATAAAATACGCTAATGTTTAATTAAACATGTTATCATAATTGACATAACACATTAATTGTTGTTTCAATCACAGTAGTGAAATACACTAGAAATATACGACTATATTTGTAACAAAAGAAAGCAGGAACTCAAATTAGGTAACAAAATATATACATATCGGTATGTGAGCTATTCATCGTCGTCACCCAGAAGATCGAATAACTCTTCTGTTTCATGCTCTGACAGAACTGTAATTGATGTAGAGGGTTGAACGTCGCTCAAAAGATGATGTTGCAGTTAGACTGGTTTTGTCGCAAAAAAGTAACTTTTGTTCTTTCCAATACGCTCCAATACGTCTGACAGTATGTCAAAAGATGCACAATCTTTATTTTGTTTCTTCAGCTGGTCTCTCAATATGATCAAAGCATTAATTGTCTTTAACGATAATGTGTTACGTTGTTTAGTTTTTATAATGTTCATAGAACTGAATATTCTTTCCACATCTGCATTTGAATGCGGTAGGCATAGAACAGTCATTGCTAGCTGTGAAATCAAAGAAAAAGGATACTCCCCTGCGGCACTTTTATACTGCAAAACCTCACTCCAAAATCGAACAGTGTTAGTAGTGTTATTCCACCTAATGAAGTTGATATTATGCCATTTTTGCAGCATACCGTCTATGAAATCGCCACTAAAACCCAATTCTTTGGCTACATCCGCTACAGCATTATTTTTATTCACTTTTAGTGTTTCTTCAACATTCAGCATTGACATTTTTTTTCAGGATCGTAACGTTACTTGGCAGTCTCTGTTGAATTTCTTTTATGTGTTTCAGACTAAACTGAATGCATCTTTTCTTCAAATAAACTTTATTTTCTTCAGACAAACTTGACTCAGACAATTTCTGTTCAAACATAAAGCCAAGGTTCGAGTTTGCGTACATACATTCGCTTGGAACTGGTGTTGTCAACAAATCAACAGTTGGAAAAACTATGTTTTGTCCGACTGACTGCATGAGAAATACAAGTGTATCTAGTAATTTAGTGGGGTCATAGTCTTCTCCTTCAAAAGCTTTTATTGCTATTTGTACGTCTTTTAAAGCAAATTTAAGGTTAAACATGTAAAGATGATTTGAGTAGTCACAATACATCTTGTACAAAAGATCGGCAGTGTAACAATTGTCTTGAACCAGGGAAAGTGAAAAATGTAGCTTTATTCTTTCCACTGCTCCAGAATTCTTCGTATTGCTGGTTCAATTGAAAGCCAACATGTTGCACAGACTTTCAGAATTTTTAGTGGCCGTTTTCCACAATTTATTGTCTCATAAACCTTTTTATATTCCTCTTGTCTTTTGGGTGAAATGGAGTGCCAATTGTAGCTTTCCCGTACAAGAAACTCTATGTTTCTAGGTATGGTATTCACTGAGGCGTGCGAAACTGCAAGCTGAAGAGAGTGACAAGTGCAACGGATCAATACCAAATGCTTCAAACCATATTCTCTCTTGAGTTGTTCGAAGAGCCCATTGCTTATTCCAACCATTGCAGAAGCATTGTCTGTGCCAATTCCTACCATATTAGCGATTGGAAGTTTGAGATCTTTCAAAGAATTCACGAGAACAGCAGCCAGATTTCTTGCATCTGCAGTTTCTACTACAGCGAGTTTGAGAAATGCTGATCTAATGGTTTGGTTGTTTACACTATAGTACCGTATAATGACACCTAGCATTTTAGATATTGATACATCTGTGGATTCATCTATTAGTACGCTGTATTTTTGGTTACCTATATCTTCAACCAATGACTGTGTAAAATGTGGAGCCAAAACTTCAGTTATAATGTTAGTGCACTTTGTACAATGTAATTGCATGTTTTTAGCGCCCTCATCACCAAAAAACACCTTCTTGCACAGTATTCCTAAATGATCTACAGCTAAAATAGAACAATGTTCAGCAATAAATAAAGAAAGGGCGCCTTCCGCTCTGCTTGCTATTCTAACTATAGTTTTCGGAACAATTTTCACAGGTAAGGTGGCTTGTGTTTTTTTTTAATCAATTATTTGTTTATGCTTAATAGTTTTCGAATGCTTTCTAATATCACACAATTTAGCATAAAACTCTGTTGCACATACTTGACATCTTGCCTTGGATAAGTCTCCAATGACTGGTTTCAGCCACCCATTGAATTCAGGTTCTGCTTCCTACGCATCCCGACATTTTTGAGCGTACTGCTTCTTCTTCTGCGGTAAATCCATTATGTAATCCACCACAACATAAGTTTCACCAATTTATAATCACTGAAAATACATTAAAACTCAGGCGAACTAGAAGTCATGAAACAATCTACTCACTCGGTAACTCGATATCAGTCCTATTGTTCATTTTTTAAAACGTAATAATGTCTGAGATACCCCCACTGAATTGTTCTTGCGTTACCACTGTGCATGTGGTAATAATTTGACTGCGAGTTAACATTTCGAAAAATTAGAAGTTGCTGGACAGAAATGTATTTTATTATACTTAATATTACGTATGTTTTTTGTCAATTTGAAAAATAATGGGAGTTAAAAAGTTGAAAAATCATAGATCGATACGCTATCGACGATAACGGGCTAGTGGGTAATGAATAATGACATGTTCGATAGTCAAGGTTTTCTTACTCTGTAGGCAATTCCCACATTCAGGTTTACTAAATGCTGAACAATGCTACATGATCTGCTAAGAACTTAATTTAACTTTCTAAATCTAGAACAAAATCAGTGTAATACCCATTCTGTAGTTAAAATCTTAGTTTTGTTAATGAAAATACTGGCCCAAAATAGTTTTGATTTGTACTTCAAAAGTCGTCAGTACTCCAAAAGTCGCCAGATAAGTCGCTAAATAATTTTTGTCGCTAAAAAGTTTTTTTGTCGCTAAGACGAAAGCAAAAGTCGCCATTTCTAGCGACAAAGTCGCTAAATTGGCAACACTGTCTAGAACTTCTTAACTTCAATGAGAATGCTACAAGACTGAACACTAGACTTGGCCACTGTTTCTATGTTTCGATACAGTGTATCGATACCTGGAACTGTTTCAGTGTTTCGGAACGGCTATGGTTCACTGTTTCGAAACAGTGGTGTTTCATTCCGCCCCTGTCTCGGATCTCGATCCAAACACAGAAACTGTACCGTTGTTTCAAAATAAGACTGTTTCAGTCCACCTGCGCCTGGAACGGACTAATTGTATCGAAACAGTGATGTTTCATTCCGCTCTGTGCCGGACGAGATTCGGGCTCGTCACAGGTACTGAAACACAACACACCACTTCATGAAACACTTTCAAGAGTGTCGAAATCTTTTGACAAGCAATAGCATGAAGCTTAAGATACCCGAAAATAAAGCTTCGTTTCTAGCTGACTGTCCTATTCCGAAATGGCGTAACATCTCCTTTATAAACACTAACCAAACAATAAAACAATGCATACTATTCACATTCAAAATAATAAATATGTGAAAATCATACAGCTAAATTGCACTTTTTTTTATAACATACGCTCCTCTGTTTATGTACAGTAATCATATTAAGAAACGCAAGTAAGACTACAACATTTTAAACAAAAAAGGCGTAGAGTGACAGTTATTAGACATGTACATAAATTTGATGTAGGTAAAATTGCAAGCAATCTGTTTGACATATCACTGATAGTGTAAAGGTGAACGGGAAGCATCGTAAATTTGTAGTTACGGTTCGAAACACCTTGAAACACAAAATTTTTTTTCTGTTATATTTTGTTATTTATTCGAATTATTTGGCGTTATTTGTGAGTCTATAGTCACTGTGTCTATTATCCACAATGATTCCCTTTGTGTGCATGGAAATTAGCAGGATGGGTATATTAGCCATACTAATGGAATGTGGGAATCCCAGTAGCATATCTGTTGTTTCAGCAGTTTGCTCCCACCTGCAGTTCCGTTCGTGGTGGTTCTTCTGTCTTCAGCTAAGGTTTTCCTCAGCCAATTGAAAAGTATGGAAGTCACATGACACAAAAGCAGCGCATTTGCTGCAGGAAATACGAAACTGCCAAGACGCCTAAGTGATAGTTTCATACTTTCTGCGATATGATTAGCGCTCTCGCACCTCATTTGTTTTTATATGGACATACTTATACAGTAGACATTCAAGATGATAAAATGTGTAGGTTTATTAGATTACAAAACACAAACTGTTTCACTGTTTCGAAACACCGTATCGAAACATTACATTGTACTGTTTCATTTGTTTCGAAACATTTACGTGTTTCAGTTTGCCCATCTCTACTGAACACAAAAAGCTCTGCACATGCATGTGCTTATCTCTTTGCAGCAGGCTTATTAAAGGCTTTGGAGCCAATTAGAAGAATATTCTCTGATCTGTCGAAACTGGTTGCAGCCGTACATTGGTCACAACTCGAACAGTTTTCACCCAATCACAAACCATGGGAAATGGGATAATGCCTGTCTCAAGCGCATTTGCATGGTTGAAACTGTATCTCGAACGAACCTATTTTTCTGGTGCACCCAAGCTGCCAGACTCATGCATGTGTAAAGCAGTCTGCTTTTTGGGAATCTACACATTGGGTCATATGAACAAAAACGAGAACATTCTCCAGAGTTGATACTCAAAGCAAAAGCACATTCTCAGAGAAAGTTCTCAGTTTCGTATGAATAAAAAGTAGGCCTCTGACCCAAGAGTACTTTCTCTCTACCTCCCCTCCTTATTGAGCAAGTTCTCAGCAAAGAGATTAAAATCCAACATCTTTGGTTCTCAGTTTGTTTCTTTTGCGTGTGTTTCGTGATACCAAAAGTTTTTCTCATGTTTTTTCTTTGCCGAAGTGGAAGATTCAGAATTAGCCTTCGTGAACATTTAAAAGATTATCCAGCTATCATCAGCAAATCGCAAACTCTGGCAGCAAGAAGAGAGAAGGCAGATTGTATTAAGGAAATACAACACCGTTACAGGGTTATTTTTGGGAAAGAAATTACAGACAGGCAGATTATGAAGAAACTGCGCAATATGAAATCACACATCAATGCTAAGATGGATATAAATAAGATGGGAAACATTAAGATTTCCCTGAAGAATTGGAAACATATATTTTTGAAGTTTCTGGACGGAGATGACTGCAAATCAACTATCCACAGAGTTCCTGGTAAATCCCATACTTTCTATTTTTTCTTTATTACGTGCTTAATGCTTTGATATTGAGAATCAGAAAAATACTTATTTTTAATGTACGAAAATGAAACAATGTTTGGGTTGGGTTGTTTGGGGAAGAGACCAAACAGCAAGGGCATTGGTCTCATTGGATTAGGGAAGGATGGGGAAGGAAGTCGGCCGTGCCCTTTCAAAGGTACCATCCCGGCCTTTGCTTGAAGCGATTTAGGGAAATCACAGAAAACCTAAATCGGGATAGCCGGACACGGGATTGAACCGCCGTCCTCCCAAATGTGAGTCCAGTGTACTAATCACTGCGCCACCTCACTCAGTAAACAGAGTTTGGTAAAAAACTTGAAACTTCCTGGCAGATTAAAACTGCGTGCCAGAAAGTTTCATATCAGCGCACACTCTGCTGCAGAGTGAAAATCTCAGTCTGGAGTGTTTGGTAAAATTCGTCTAATATTTGACCACTTTTCTGTAAAAGTATCACAGTGTACTATGCATGGAATTGGACAAACCCCTCCCACATTTCTGCGTAAACTTGCTTGCTATATATATTAACTAGAAACTGAATCGTGACACACACTACTATTACTTGTTTTTTTTATATTTTTATTACGAGCTTGTGCAGTAGGTCATTCCACCTCTATCATCTCTTCCCCAGGGTGTTCGGAGGTAATTGATACAGACAACACATTCTATGAACCAGAATCAGTTTTGCAGCTACCACAAATTGTCATAGAAGACCATACAAATCTGATGGGCCCCAAGTCGTTATACCTGCTCAGTCACCTGTTTTGGGGCATGAGAGAGTGTCTAAACGACGGAGATTGAGCATGGAAACTGATGAGACAGTGATTTTGTCCAATTCAGAGCTGCAAAGGCTGGTGCTATTATTCCAGCCTTTATTATATACTGAAAAGAAAGCAGCAGAAATTGATGTGTGAAGAAAACGATAAGCAATAGAAGAAATTGTGGAATGTACTATAGCACCGATTTTTATTAATAAAAAACATGTTTTTTAATTGAATGTTTGTTTATATTTCTCATTTACCAAATTCCATACCGTCTTACAAAATTTTTTCAGTACAAATTTCTTTTAAATGAAACAATAAGAGTAACATAATCCAATTTAAAATGTTAAAAAATGTATGCACTTATTTATTGTTGTGTTAGGCAAGTAGGTTCACCACATACTTGAAACAATTTTTGGTAAAGTAAAACAAAAAGAGTAACTTGTTTCTAGAATGAGATTTTCACTCTGCAGTGGAGTGTGCACTGATATGAAACTTCTTGGCAAATTAAAACTGTGTGCCCGACCGAGACTCGAACTCGGGACCTTTGCCTTTCGCGGGCAAGTACTCTACCATCTGAGCTACCGAAGCACGACTCACGCCCGGTACTCACAGCTGCAGAGTGAAAATCTCATTCTGGAAACATCCCCCAGGCTGTGGCTAAGCCATTTCTCCGCAATATCCTTTCTTTCAGGAGTGCTAGTTCTGCAAGTTTCGCAGGAGAGCTTCTGTAAAGTTTGGAAGGTAGGAGACGAGATACTGGCAGAAGAAAAGCAGTGAGTACCGGGCGTGAGTCGTGCTTCGGTAGCTCAGATGGTAGAGCACTTGCCCGCGAAAGGCAAAGGTCCCGAGTTCGAGTCTCGGTCGGGCACACAGTTTTAATCTGCCAGGAAGTTTCAACTTGTTTCTATTTTAAATGGTGCAGGTTAGACAGTTGCTCACTTATTTATTGTAGCGCCTGGCAAATACCTTCACCACATCTTGACATAGTTCTTGGGAAAGCAAAATAAAAAGAGTAATTTGTTCCTATTTCAAATGGTGCAGGTTAGGCAGTTAGTGCACTTATTTACTGTAGTATCTGAAAAATCTGTTCCAGTTTGAATTGTTGCATGTTAAACAATTTTTATTGAAAGTAGAATCGATGGTAGAGAATGAAGAAAAACACTGAATTGCATTTTGTTATGTAACATCAGAGCACCTTTTTTTATTTTCATCAGGAAAAAGTTATTGTAATTACAAAAATACACAAATTGGGTTTAATTATGCAATGTTTTAACAGACTTCCATACACTACAGTTGACGTATTACATCAACAATTTCCCGTTTTCTATGGTTCAACATCTGCTGCTTCATCTTCTCTCAGTACTGGAAGATTGTTGTCGTCATCACTAGGTGCCTCAAAATCCTCATCACCTATATGTTTTGCTACGTTGTGCAAAACAAAGCAGGATATTTTGTTTGGGCAAGCCTTATTTTATTTTGGAGAATTGGGAAACGCCTGTTTACCTGTCCAAAGCACTGTTCGATTATCACCCTTTCCTTAGAGTGAAGTCTGTTGAACGTCTTCTCATCAGGTGTTTCAGGATTTTGAAACGGTGTCATTAATCACGGTGTAATGCCGTATCCTTCGTCTCCTAAAATTAAGGCATTGCACTGGTTCTCTCACAATATATGGTACACATCTGAGTTTCTCTGTATCCTAGCGTACAGACACAGGCCATGAAGCATCAACACTCGTAAGCATTTCACTGTTATCACACGTTGCCTGCACATTTATAGATGGAAAGCCCTTTCGATTAACGCATTCGTCTCCATGTGCAGAAGGTTTCATTATAGGTATGTTTGTGCAGTCTAGGGCCCCTACCGCACATGGAAACCTATATATCGATTGCCATTTATCTTTAACTGTTTCTAGTTCATTAGCGTTTCTCGAAAATCGGATCCACAACGGTGCTTTTCTGTTAACCTGTTGCAGAACTTATGAAAATATTAGTGATACTGTTGTCTGGTGTATTCCCAAGTCTTTTCCTACACCAATCGGAAAGCCTGGATCCGCTAAATAACGCAAAAATGTTTTCATTTTGCACTCAGTGGAAAGGGCACCACCTCTTCTTTCGTGATTTTCGGGAAGAAAGTGATTCTTTATTTAATTATTTATTTATTTGTCCATATAAATCTCTTTTTAAGTACAAATATTGTACACAGGATATTGGACAGAAAACCTCTTTAGCTATTGAATTTTCAAATGTCAAACATACATTTTATAAATTTTTATGACAAATTGAATCTATACAGTTAATAATTAGAAATTTTGACATACTGTATATTTATAACTTATTTCTACAATTAAAGATACAAATTACATTTTTTCTTGCATAAGATACTGAGAGATTGAATAGTAGCAGTTTTTCAGAAGGTAGGATGTCACAGACTATTTAAAGCTTTGTAGTTCAGTAAGAGATTTTATATGTCTTGGTAATCTGTTGTAAAGTTTTGTTCCTGCATGATATACACCTTTTAGGCATAATGTGGTGTTACAATGATTAACATGTATGTCACTGTCTGACCTGGTACTGTAATCATGGACGCTTTTGTTTTGAGGAAAAAGGTTTTCTTTTCTCAGTATCCCTTTTTTTACATGCGTGACTACTTCCAGTATATAAATGCAGGGAAGGGGTAGGATCTTTAGATCTTTAAAGAAAGGTTTGCATGATTTTCTGCTGCTCACTTGTTTCATTATTCTTATAATTGCCTTTTGTTTCCTGAAAACTGTTATGGCCTGATATACATTTCCCCAGAAAATGATACCGTACTTCAATATTGAATGTACTCGAGCAAAGTATACAGCCTAAATGTTTCTGCACTAGTTCTGTTGCAGAGAATTCTTACCACATAGCTCATTTTTGCTAGTTTTGAATTTAGGGCTGTGATATGAGTGTTCCATTTAAGATTTTCCTGGATATGAATCCCAAGAAATTTAGTTTCATTTACAGCACTAATGTTTTGGTTATCTATACATATTACAGGTTGTGCTGGATTTTTATTTTGATCAGTGTGGAAATTCATGAGTACCGTTCTTTGGGGATTAACTATTAGCCTGTTTCTGGTAAACCATTCAGACACTCCTTTTGTAATATCTTTTGCAGATGCCATAACATTTACTTCATTATTCCCTTCAATCAATAGACTGGTGTCATCTGCAAACAGTACTGGTTCAGAATCCCTAACGTGTGATGGGAAATCATTAATGTAGACCAAAAAAATAAAGGGACCTAAAATGGAGCCCTGTGGGACACCATGACTTAGTCCACATGGTTCTGAAAGGTGTACCTGGAGTTCATTTCCCTCCATGTACTTAATTTCAGTTACCTGAGAGCGATATTCCAAATATGATTTAATCCACTGATTTGGCACACCTCTTACACCATACCATTCGAGCTTCCTCAGGAGTATAGAATGATCAATCACATCAAACGCTTTTGTTAGGTCCAAGAATAAACCTGAGATATTTCTGTGGTTGTCCACTGCATTTAAGACATAGTTTATCAGATTGAAAGTGGCAGTTTCAATTGATCTCTGTGGTCTGAAGCCATGTTGACATCCAGAAATAATATTATTCTCGTCGAAGAATGTAATTAGTTTTGAAAGGAACACTTTTTCAATAATTTTCGAAAACCCTGACAACAGAGACACAGGCCTATAGTTACCCATACATTGATGATCACCTTTTTTATATAGGGGTATTACTTTTGCCATTTTCAGTTGCTGAGGGAAGACACCACACGATAAGGATGAATTCCATACGTCCAATAAAGGTGAAAGTATTTGTCTTGCTGTTATTTTCATAATATAATCTGGAATATCATCAATACCAGTTGAGTGCTTACTCTTTAGTGAATTAATGGTATTTAGGAGCTCTGTTGGGCTTACTGGACTGAGGGACATGGATATATTATTTATTTCAATAGATGAAAGTTCTTTCCATGTTGTATTAGGTGGATTTCCAAATATTTCCTTCACTAATTTCGCAGCAACAGTTGCATAGTAAGAGTTGAAACTGTTTGCAACTTCCCTATGGTCAGTGACATTCTTGTCATCATGTGATATCACAATATTTTTGTGAGTTGTCTTCTTCCCTGTAAGATCCTGCACAGCTTTCCACATGGACTTAGTTTTATTGGATTACTTCATAATGTATTTGTCATTTTCCATAATTTTTGCCTCCTTTACGATGCATTTCAAAACTAGCTTTTATTTTTTGAAATAATTAATAAATTCTGGGCTGCTGTGAGTTTTTCACTGCAGAAAAAGTTCCCGCTTCCTTTTACAAGATACTCTGATGTCTGGTGTAATCCAGTTTTTGAACCTATCTGTGCTTTTGGAAATAACTTTCCTTCATGGGAAAGTTATGTCAAAATTATGCTTGAAAACGTTCAAAAAATGTTCCATCTTTTCTTTAGTATTAGAGGTATCATATACTTCTCTCCAAGATTGTTTCCTCATTAGGTACTGGAAGTATTCAATATTTTTCCCACTATAAATCCGTTTATGGATAACATTTTCTATACTGGTCTAAATGTGATTTGCGGGTATAGTCAGTAATTGCGAAAGGTGGTCACTATAGCCGGTATCAAAGTTTTCTGATGTACACTTGTCCATGTTTACACATACCTGATCAAGGAGAGTGACACTAGTTTTAGTTACATGTGTTGGAGAGCTAACAGTAAGACAAAGATTGTAGGCTTTTATAATATTTAAAAACGTTTCCCTGTGAGTGTTATGGCTCAGAAAGTCAATATTAAAATCCCCACATAGTACCACTGTTTTCCCAGTTGTCTTAAGTTTGCCTAAAGCAAGGTCAATTTTTTTGAACAGAACACTTATGTTGCTAACAGGAGATCTATACACATATAAAATAATAGTGTTTTCAGACATTAACTCAACAGTTGAGATTTCAAAGTCTCTTTCACAACCAAGTTTGCAAACAGATGTTATACTCTTATAATCTAAATTTTCTTTTACATATATACAAGTTCCCCCATGTTTTGATTCCATTCTACAAAAGCAGTTTGCAAGGTTAAAATGTAATATTTTTAAGTACTGAAAATGCTCATTTTGTAACCAATGCTCACAAAAATATAACACTGAAACATCTTTCCATTCACTATTGAGGAGTATATTTATTTCATCAACTTTGTTTGTTAGTGATTCGCCAGCCAAATAATGTTTTCACTGTTAAATCTATACAAACTTCTACAGTTCCTTTCTTCTGTGTTCCTTTGTACTACGTATGTCGTTTTTTGCCTTTCAAGAAACATAAATTCCGCCATTTTCACTAAAAACACTCGGTAACGCTTAACCACAACACAACTCACGCAACTCGAAGTATGCTACGGAGCTCACTCACAAAAACAGAGAATGTTCTCCGCTTGTGAGAAACTTATCTGGTTTTATCCATACGAAATTGGAGAATATTCTTGCCTTTGAGCAACTTCCCCCCACCCTTCATACTCGAGTGAAGTATATTCTCCGTTTTATTCATACGACCTATTGTGCCACTGGAGCCAGTGATTCCAGCAGGATGTGAGGTACCAGTCTTCATTGTCGTTTTGTTCTCAGAGGCATCTGTAGTATCTCATGGTGGCTGTGGGGTATCCTGGTGCTACATTCTTAACTTCTCATTTGCCTCCCGCAGTCCTTGCTGTGTCCAATGCGTCGAAAAACGTGGGCTTGCGTCGGCCTGGTGCAACGGTGATAGCCATACCATTTATTCTATTCTGAACTATGTGGCTGCGTCTGCTAATCACCAAATAAGGTCCGATGTATGGTGGCTGCAACGGCTTGCATACTGCATCATTGCATAAGAAAACATGTATGCAGTCCTCGGGATCTGCAAACATTATCAAGTGTCTCCCAGCCCGAATTCTGGGCACTGTTGGTCTAAGCTGGCGTATGTGATCTCGTAATCTAGCAGCAAAGTCTGATGCATTGACTGTATCGTCTGTCATGATGTGCAAGAATTCTCTTGGCAGACTTAGCATTTGCCCATACTCTAGCTCTGCTGCCGTAGTTTTTAGATCACTTTTGAATGATGCCCGTAGTCCGAGGAGTACAGTAGGTAGTGCCTCCATCCAATTCTCCTATGTGACATCGCAGAGCTGCTTTCAGTTAATGATGCAGGCATTCAACTACACCATTTGATGCATGATATTAGGCTGTGGTGTGTATACGCTTCATGCATAATAATGTAGCTAATACTCCGAAAAGGTAGGCTTCAAATTGTCATCCCTGGTCTGTGATAATCAGTAGTGGTACGCCGAATCGGGCGATCCAGCTGCCAAAAAATGTCTGAGTCACGGTTTAGGCTGTGATATCCATCATGGAGAAAGCTTTAGGCCACCTGGTAGATCAGTTCACGACTCTACCACAATAAGTGTAGCATTCTGAGACTGTGAGTAGGTCTACGATATCAATGTGCACATGTTCGAAACGTTGATTTGGCGGCAGAAATGCGCCTAGCGGAGCTCTGATGTGCTGTGTGATCTTCTTCTTCTGACAAGCAATGCATTTCTTGACAACGTTTCTGCAGTCTGCGTACATTCTGGACCAGAGGAAACTTTGGATAATTTCCAAGAATGTTTGCCTATCGAAGCCGTGGGCCTGAAATGATAAATATCGAAGTCGCGGTTCTAAATCGACCAGTTGACTGCAACTGTTGTGGCGGGAGCTATGAGCAGTGTTTACAATGGTCACCACAGCAATGACAAAAGAAGAATGTTGACTAAAATACTTGTAATTAAAAAGGAAATGACTTACCTCATTCATCGTCGACGTTGTCGTCATGAAAAAGTCCATTTGATGTGTATGCTACGAGAAGCATTCCGTTTCTGCCGTAACCTGGCTAGACTGTGCCTACGTCACGCAAAGGTATGGTTAAAGTATCAAATGTGTCAACTTTTCCTTGCAACTGCAAGTTTGGAAATAAAGATAATGAAACAAGTAGAACTGGTCTCTTTCTCCTGGACACCCTTCCTTTTAAGGAAAAATTCATTGATTTCCACAGCCTCTCAATGTTCTGCATATAGACACTGGGATCATTGTAAGACACGTGCTCTATACAATGGTTCACGAACTCGTGGTTGAATCCTTCTGCTTTTAGTGTCTTGTAGGATTGAAAGCCGTCTGTAATCACCTAGCTACTGGGCAGTATAAATTGCTTTATCAAACGGACTAAAGTTACCCTGTCTCTGGAGAATACACTTACCACAAAGCACTTCAGGAACTCTCGTTCTATGCCACCAAGTACCCAAATACGTTCGACTTCATTCTTTAAAGGTCGTCCTTTCTGGTTTTTCCTTCTTGGTATGTGCGACTCGTTCACTTCAACAAATTTATTTGGTCCACCGAGCGCTGAACTGTCGTTACATAACAGACTTTTCTGAAACACCAGAAATAGTGGTCCATAGTATTGGTGGATAAGTCACCTTCTCATGCTGTTGCTTGCAGAGTGTACTCACTAATTCAGCAAGATACATGAATTATGCTGGTCTGGATCGATAATTTTGAATAGTCAAACAATGTATTTTTTCTTAGAGTCTTTCTCTTATCACAGTTTCCACAATGAAGTTGTAAAGGTATTTCATCATCACAACTCTTCGTACAAACTTCTATAGGCTTCTGCCCACCTTTCATGATTTGGTATTAACCCATATTTCTGACAGAAATTCAAACTA
Organism: Schistocerca serialis cubense; assembly: GCF_023864345.2. Classification (NCBI taxonomy): domain Eukaryota; kingdom Metazoa; phylum Arthropoda; class Insecta; order Orthoptera; family Acrididae; genus Schistocerca; species Schistocerca serialis. Next base: position 726,186,375 of record NC_064639.1, on the reverse strand, counting down.
TTCTCTATATTACATAAGCATGGAATTAGATTCTTCCACGTCAGGCCATTGGCAGAGGAAAGGTCTACAGCATCACACATTCCAACTCACTAGTGACATAAATCGTATAGGTTTTTGTAGCAACTCACAAATAATTTATCATAAATCCCACCACCACAGTCGTGTGATCAACTTATAATCACACGTACGATACCTATCATTTGAAACCTGCAGCTTTGTATAGGCAAACATTCTTAGAAATTACCAAACTTTGTTTGAACAATGGCTTGTACTCTGGATGTTCCAGAGTGTGTGCTGATGCAATTGCTTGTGCTCGAAAGTGATGCGGCACGTATAGACATGCTTTCACTCCATGTAGATCAAAATACAATTCAACATTTGCTTCAGGCATCGCGACACATTGAGAATCAGTCATCCCGGTTGTTTTAACAAATCTCGTAACTCATTATCATGTTGTGGCTGTGCGAGGTCATCAAAATCAACGGTAGCCGTTACAGCTTCAGCATGTGAGCATGTGTCTGCTGCCGTGTTCACAGCCTACACATGTGATAGCACATCCGCTGGTATGTTCGTCTTCCCTTGCATCTAAACAATGCACATGGTGAATTGGGTAATGTAATCTAAATGACATAGTTGCCTTGGTGATGTTTTCTCTGGTTTTACAGCAAAGGCGTATGTTAGCAGCTTGTGATGTGTATAAATAGTGAACTGTCAGCCCTCTAGTAAATGCCGGAATTTCTTGATTGTGGCGTAAGCTGCATTCAGTTCGCGGTCATACGTTGCCCAACGTTGCTGTGAAGATGACAAGTGACTGAAGAATGGTATGGGCTGCTAATTGTGCTCGACCTGTTGCTGCAGTACAGCGCTAACGGCTGTAAACGAGGCATCAGCCGTAAGTGCAAGTGGAGCCTGTGCCATGGGCTATGCTAATTGTGCAGCCTCTGCAATTGCTGTTTAAAGGTTTGACAAGCGTCGTCTGCTTCGCGTGTCCAATGCAACTTGTCGTTTGGCTTTGGTGTGCTCTTAAGAAATTCATTCAGGGGCGCTGTTATCGATGCGTAATTGTATACAAATCTTTGGTAAAAATTTGTGACCCCTAAAACCGGCGTAGCTTTCTGATCGTAATTGGGGCGAGGGTATTTGTTTATGGCTTCCAATTTATCTTGTGGCAGTCGAATACCATGCATGTCTACTGCGTAACCCAGAAATTGCACTTCACTCGTTCCAAAAGTACAATTTGAAGGATTAATTACTAAGTCTTGTGTACATAAACGATTAAATATCTGAGCCAGATGATGTAAATTTTCTTCTTCCATAGCAGACATCACCAAAATATCATCTATGTAAACATAACAGAAGTCTAAGTCCCTAACATGGAGGTAGAATAAGGGGAGATGGCGCTACAGACTTGCGCTGTACCACAGTCTAACATAACAGTCGCGACACTCACTGATGTAAAAGTTGTTGCCGTTTGACAGATGGAGCGACACTAGCGCTCCAAGCGGCAGGTAAGGTGAACGTCAGACGCGTCGTAAGCATAATGTTTGTTTGCATCCATTTCCTACGTAATTTCCGAATTATTCGAGTTATTTTCTTGCATCCAAGAGTTTGTGTAGCATCAGAAGGCATATATGGTTCTAAAAATGATTCTAAAATAAGCGCAAGTATGGACAAAAACCATGAATAGAGTGGCAAGCTACAACACATTCGTGAAGAAACACTTGTGACATTGGACAGAATTGCAGCTTACCACGTTGATATCAAAAGAATATAAATACACAGATTCATATGTAAGAAGCACAGACATGTACCTCTACATGCAAAAGCGATCGACAGCTCGTTTATCGTTCTGTAGGCCTACTGTGTGTGTGTGTCATTGTCGCCTGTTGCCACAAGTACGCCCTTCATCTTTATATTATTCTAAGTGGGACAAGCAAGTGCCAAATAGTGGGAGAAATATGCTAAAAACATTATAATGAGCTGATTACATTTGGTGAAAAACCAAATATTTGAATAATTTTCAAACAATCTGTCTGTAGGCACTTTCCTTGTCCCGTAATAGTTTCGTTCGATCTGCACATTCTGACACTTCACACGCTTTGTAAGACACGAGCAGCTGCACTTAAGCTAACCACTTCATCGCCAAAGCAGGTCTGTGTTGATAATTCACACGAATCTGGCACTGATACATGGAGAGTTGAACTGGCTGCTTCTGTGTCATAGGACTGTTTTACAACTTTAGATTGACTGTCGAATCCTTGTGGCAGTTTCCTCTTCATCGTCAGTTGAGGTGGCTTATTTGGAATGTCAAACAGTGTGGGTACTGCATTCCACACGAGTTTGTTATTGTCTGTGTTCATGAACTGATTTTGTTCGAAATGTAGCGGACAAAACCTTATATTATTATACAGGTAAACTGGGTCTTTCTCCATAAGGTCTTCTCGTCTGCTATTAACTAGCCATTTTCTGCTCTTAAAACGAAACATTCATCATTTATACACATATAGTTTGCAAGTGAATCCTGACGCTACAGTTTAGTAACATGATGGTATATACCTCTCAGGATCCTTAGGAAGCCTAAAAGAGACAGCTGTGGTGTCTTCTTCCTGTTGTTGCTGCAATTTATTGCGCTACAAACGCCCCCGATGGTAAAAACCATTGTATAAATCAAATAAACAATCACTATTCGCTTTCACGATCGTGCCGAACTCACAGTTCAACCTACCGTCCGCTTGGGGCGCTGCTGGCGCTGTAGGCAACAAAATCGAGGCGAAGTGTCACGACTGTTATATTAGACTGTGGCTGTACGTTGTTTTGAAGCCAGTGGGCGGGGCCTGCCGCCATCTTGGATCCCCCAAAACATTAGCAGACGAGTGTTTACAATTGCTTCTTGTTCGTTATTTATGTCGTGTGCACGTGATATTTGTTTTATATAGTAAATGTTACTCGGTTTTAGTGAACAACACAGCATAAGGAACGCAACTTCAAATGTTTTTTCTGGTCTTAAATGCGTATTCGATACAGTAATACGTAAAAATATTACGCTTCTTGCCTCAGTACTGTAATTCCTTTTTGTTTATACACTTAGAATAATCGAGAAGAGACGTATGTGCTATGAAAAGCGTGCTTTTGTAATCCATTTCTATTCACTTTCATTGTGTTTGTGTCGATAATTGATAAAGCCAGAACTCCAAAAACGATGATTGATAGTTTAGAGGCACCGATTTGTATTCGTTGCATTTTCAAGTCAAATGCAAATTTTAAATGTTCACGTTTGCAAGAAACTTACCTTATTTCTTTTGGTGTCCCATAGATGTATGCAGGGATGACATAAACAAGCCAGCTGTCATGTCAACAAAGTGAAAAATACGTTAAATTATGAAGGAACAGAACTGAATTTAACATTGTCAGGCCCATTGCAATTTCCAAATCTGCTTTCTTTTTAAATTGTACCTACCAAATGACATTCAACGTGGCAAAGAACAGAAATTTACAGGGTAATACGACAACAAAGTGATTAATGTAATGATCTAAGCCTGAACTTCGATAGGGAACTTTGCTTTAACAAATATGTAACCATTTAAGTACTTATAATTTAACCACTGTAACAGGTGTTCCACACATTTTACTGAAGATTTAATTAACTACATGTAGTTACATTAGTTTTATATTAAATTATTGCATTTTAAAACATTATTCCCCATTTCCAGGATATTTCTTGCCAGGACTTTTCAGTTACTTCAGAATAACCACACAGTGAAAACCAAGTGTAATGCTCACTTCCAGACAGCTCTTCGCGTTGGATTGATAGAAATCTAAAGTTAAATCACAGAAATAAAACCATACTGTAAAACTTTACAGTGCATCAGAATTTCAAGTATATATAAGAAAATAGCGCTTAAATAAGTCCACTTACGAATGAAATGTGATTTGTTTAAACTTTAGACTACAATCAGAACGATTAGTACACCCGTGAGCGACGCAAGCCCGGCATTTTTTATCAAAACACTTCACGACTACACGGAATCAAACCACCAGAAGCGAATGTTTTGGGGTAGCTAACATGGCGGACCTTCTCTTGGGTCGGCTTCAAGTTTGTGATGTCATGACAACTCCTCTTATTTTTACCTCCATGGTCCCTAATGATTTCATCCATGAAACCTTGAAACCTCTGTGCTGCATTGCACAGGCCAAAAGGCATCCTAGTGAACTTGAATAGACCAAAAGATGTTGTCACTACTGTCTTGGGATATTTTCTGTGGCAACAGGGATCTGATACTACACTACTGGCCATTAAAATTGCTACACCACAAACATGACGTGCTACTGATGCGAAATTTAACCGGCAGGAAGAAGATGCTGTCATATGCAAATAATTAACTTTTCAGAGCATTCACACAAGGTTGGCGCCGGTGGCGACACCTACAACGTGCTGACATGAGGAAAGTGTCCATCCGATTTCTCATACACAAACAGTAGTTGACCGACATTGCCTATTGAAACGTTGTCGTGATGCCTCGTGCACGGAGGAGAAATGTGTACCATCACGTTTCCACCTTTGATAAAGGTCGGATTGTAGCCTATCGCGGTTGCAGTTTATCGTATCACGACATTGCTGCTCGCGTTGATCTAGATCCAATGACTGTTAGCAGACTGTGGAATCGGTGGGTTCAGGAGGGTAATAAATAGCCCACTTGCCTGCCCCCACACATCTACTGACATGATTATGTTTCTCACCTTAGTTTAAATTGGTGGTCCAATTGGAGTTCATTACATTTTTAGCCATTTCATTTTTGCTTTTACATATCTCTTTGCTAGAAGGCATTCTTTACTTCATAACTGTTTTTGTTCTTAATCGAATTGGTGGGGGATCAGGTATGGGTGAGGTTTCTCTCACCACATTTACCTTCTGGGGTTACCCTTGTCTGCTCTCTGACATGTATACCAACTTGACCCAGTTTTCATTACCTTGATGTATACCACTCCTATATACTTCCATAATTCAGTAAATCTTTAACCTCAGATGACATATCTCATGACTGAAGGACTCATGACCTCACTGTTTAATCCCATAACCCACCAACCAACCAAGTAATGAACCAGCCCCCTTTTAATATACCACAGCTGCCTAGAAATTAATAATTATAATAATCACAGTGATATGAATAAAATATTTTAGTATGATAGCTATTTCCTTACATTAATGATTGGTATATCACTTCTGCATAATTAACAAAGAATAAGAATTTACATCATGTAAAAGCAAAGAAACTCTGTTTCTTTCAAACAATGAAAAATACAGGAAGGAATGTAACAATATAGTGAAAAGGAGATGATGAGTCGCAGAAAGGCACAACCAAAAGACTGTTGGAGAGTTATGTACCAGCCAACAAGGCCTTTGTCAAAGGTAGACAACACACACACACTCAAATGCAACTGACACACACATGACTACAGTTTCTGGCCACTAGGGGGGGGGGGGGAGATAGCAGGGTAGGGGTTAGGGACAGGAAAGTGGCGCTGGAGTGTCTAGTGATGGTGGGGAGTGGGACAGTTGAATGCGTCAGGAGGTTAGACGGAGGGGGGTGTTGTTTAGTGGAAAAGGAGAGAAGAGAGAAGTGAAAAGACTGGGCGCATTCGTGGAATAGAGGCCTGTGTAGTGCTGGAATGGGAGCAAGGAATGCGCTAGATTGGTAAATGCCATGGCTAACGAAGGTTGAGGCCAGGAGGGTTGTGGGAACATAGGGTATATTGCAGGGAGAATTCCTACCTGTGCGGTTCAGAAAAGCTGGTGTTGGTGGATCCAGTTGGGACAGGCTGTGAAGCATCTATAGAACTGAAGGACGTTGTGTTGGGCAGTGTGCTCAGCAACAGGGTGGTTCAGTTGCTTCTTGGACACTGCTAGGCTTGTAGATCACATGACTGGTTTCACAACATGACTGGTTTCACAGGTAGCCCTGTTTCTTTCAGTCATTTCTGCCTACAGTCACAGAAGTCAGTAATAACACACTCCGGCCTCCATAGTGGAGGGCCTTTCCATTTCTGTTGTGTCATACTCAACTTCTTTTCATCTTCTGCTCCTGTGAATGGGCTCTTCACCTGACCAGAATGCTATCTGTAGTAGATCTGCCTGCAAGCCATTTCAACTGGGTTAGCTCTCCAGAAAACAACTTAAAGCTGTCCTGTGTTAAAGGTAGCTTGTAATTTTGCAGAATTATTTGCCTTCTTTGATCTGTTTTCATGCTGCTCTATTTTTCAAAATCATCTTTGAAAGTTGGAAATTTGATGCAAGTGAAAATGTAAATAGTTTTAGTGAAATATTCTTTGTGTGTGTGTGTGTGTGTGTGTGTGTGTGTTTGAGGGGGAAGGACTCGGCACCTGGTAACGGGGGTACTGTCTCTTTTCGCATTTCTCGTCTCCGATATTCCAGGTTGTTTCACTTACATTACCGGATTTGCTTACCTGTTCAGCATAATAATATACTTTTAGAATCTTCGTGGATTCTCTGTATGTTTTTCTGTAGCACTTGTACTCTGTTAAGAAGTAGTGCAATTTAATATCCCTGAGCAGCATGCAGAGGTCTTTCATATTTTCCTCTAATTTTGGTTTTTTTGGGACTTTATAGTGTTTTTACCATTGCACACACCCGGTTACAACTGTGGTTAAGTGTTCCATAGAAATGGCTCCACTTTTCTGTTGTATCATCTGATTTATATACGTATTGCTAGTCCATATGTGCAAGGTCCTATAGCTTATTATGGTCAGTTTTCTTTTATACGTAAGGAAGTCACTATGAACATTAATGTACTATCTCTGTTGATGTCTGTGGTATTAGAGAGGGTTTCCAATAGTTTTCACCCCTAATTCTTCCCTTTTTAAAGGCATAACAACTTGGTCAGTGCAAGTCTGTAAGCCTAATGTTATTCTGATTGGAGATGAATTTATATGAATATAGTCTATGAATGTAGTAATATCACTGTAACAATTCAGAACACATCTACATCCATATTCCCCAAGCCACCTGATGGAGTGCAATGGAGGGTAGTTCTGGTACCACTGTTCCCCCTTCCCCGTTCCATTCTCATAAAGCACATGGGAAGAATGATTGTTGGTAGACCTCCTTATTAGCTCTTATTTGTCAGATTTTTTTTTTTTCTTTGGTAATTTTGTGAGACAAATGTGGGAGTATCTGCTGTGTTGCCTGACTCTCCCAGAACATGCTCTTTCAGAATTTAAATAGTAAATCTGTCTGTGATGCACAGCACATCCCATGCAGTATCTGTAACTGGAGTGTTGACCATCTCCATAATGCTCTTGCACCAGCTAAATGATCTTGTGTCAGAACACACCACTCTTCATTGGTCTCTATTGCTTCTATTAGTCCAACATGGTAAGGCACCCAAACTGATGAGCAAAACCCAAAAATCGGTCAAACAAGAGTTTTAGAAACCATTTCTTTTATGGGTCAATTACATTTCCTTAACATTTTTCCAATGAGTCTTAATCTGACATCTGCTTTTCCTGAAATTTGTTTTATGTGGCCATTCCTAGGTCACCCCTAGGCATTTTACAGTAGTTACTGTTCTCATTGATTTGTCACCAATAGTGTAATCTTCACCTACTTATGCACACTATGGTATGTTTATTTAAATTAAATCAACTGTCAATCCTCCTGCACAAATCACCAATCCTCTGCAAATCTTCTGACAATTTGCTACAGTCTCCTGGCTTTGCTACCTTCTTATAGACAATGGCATCATCTATGAACATCCATATGGAATTTCTAAAGTTATCAACTAGATAATTTGCATATTTTTTAAACAGTAATGCTTCTATCACACTTCCTTGGGATATAGTTGAAATTACCTGTACATCAGTCAGTTTTTTATTGTTAAATGCAATGTGTTGAGTTCTATCTGCAAGAAAGTCCTGAACCCAGTCACAAATCTGGGTTGGTGCTCAGTAAGCTCGTATTTTGTTCGCTAAATGACAGTGGGGAAGTGTATCAAATGCCTTCCTGAAATCCAGGAACATGGCATAAACCTGATGGCCGATGTCTACAACACTCTGAATCTTGTGTACTAACTGAGTGAGCTGAATTTTGCAAGACTCTCTTTGCAGAATCAGTGTTGATTTTTATAGACGAGATTTTCATTCTCTAATAATATCATAATAAATGATTGTGAAGCATGTTACATAATTCCAGAACAGAGTGACATCAGTAATATAGAGCTATAATTGTGTAGATCTGTTTTACGACTCTTCTTGAAAATGGCAATGACCTGCACTTTTTCCAGACACTAGGGATGCTTTGTTGCTGCAGCGACCTATGATAAACTACTGCTAGAATTGGAGTACCTGAGGTAATTTACAATATAGCTTAAAGAGTCTATATTAACATCTCCTAGTATTATAACCTGTTTTTAGTTTGTTGAGAATTTATTCAGAAGTTTGAAATGACACAGGAATTCATCTATATCATTGTTTGGTGATCTTCACAAGCCAGCTATTATTAAGTTGTCTTTGCCTATCTTTATGTTCACTGCTGATGATCCAATGGCCACCTCAGCAACAAGTTCATCAACCAAATCAATTTTTCACATTGAATATTATTTCTGTCTTAAATGATGATGCAGCCATCACTGTGTTAACTGTTCTACAATATAGACTTGGAATTTCATAAAAACTAAGATTCTCTTCAGTTTTACATCCAAGTTCATTTAAATGTATGTGTGGCATATTTTCTCCTGTAAATCTTGTTTTATTAGTATTGTACTGTACAGTCTGGAACACCATTTTGCTTTTTTATCTTCTCTGATGCTGTTAGTGGGTGTCTGTGTGTCTTTTCTTCATGTGCTTACATTGGATGCTGCCTTACATTGAAAAAGGAAATTTACTGGCAAGAAAAACTGTTGTTGTAATTAAGTCTTTTCAATTTATTCTTTTCTTTAATTTTTTGCTTAATCAAATTGGGGAAAATTGTCAACAGCAGGTACAGATAAACATTATTTTACATCATCAGAATGTAATAAGTTCCACAGTTAAAATGAAAGAATGTTTCATTTGATTTTACTCATCTTGGATATAGCTGAACGTTATGACAGTGTATGCATTGTAACATATTATTTTTAAAAAAACTGCTACACCTAATTTTATTTTGGACTTATTTATTTAATGTCCTTGTTTTCTTTAGTGTTCATTGTGTGCGTTAGTAGGTTGCAGTGTATGTTCGGTTTTTCATGCCCTTGTAGTACTATGAATAAAAGAAATGGAACTTGGGCACTGCCTTTCATAATGGACAATATTAACAATGTTGACAGGAGTGATCTCTACGATGAACTTATCTTACTCACTATCTCATTTTAATACACATACCTAGCAAGTAATTGTTAAAATACCAACGTGAATACTACTAATATTCTGTAGTACTTCAGCACCATAATTGTACCTGTGTGTTCTGGAATTTTTGAGTTATGCCAATCCATTCAAGAGCATTTATTATTAAGAAAAAATTATGAACCATACAGGTGTTAACATAAATATTGTGCATTAGTAGGTTGCACTTTATGTTCGGTTTTTCATGCCCTTGTAGTATAGTGAATAAAAGAAACAGAACTTGGGTACTGCCTTTCATAATGGGTAATATTAACAATGTTGACAGGAGTGATCTCTATGATGAACTTATCTTGCTCACTACCTCATTTTAATACACATACCTAGCAAATAATTGTTACAATATCAACATGAATACTACTAATATTCTATAGTACTTCAGCACCATAATTGTACCTGTGTGTTCTGGAGTTTTTGAGTTACGCCAATCCATTCAAGAGCATTTATTATTAAGAAAAAATAATGAACCATACAGGTGTTAACACAAATATGGTACAAAAAAATTGAAGAATATTTTCTACTACTGCATCATTGTTATTATAGTCTCGATATTATGAACTTGCCACCCACCATATAGCAGAGATGCTGAGTCACAGATAGGCACAACAAAAAAGACTGTATCTGCAACTCAGCATCTCCACTATGTGGTGAGTAGCAACTATCCTTTTCATATTTTTAGTATTCCATCCTAGATTTTCCAGTGTTTAATTATACTTCCATTGTAGGTGTTAAGGATGTATAGTGCAAGAACAGCTGGTGTGGAAACAGTGACAGTTAAAGTTGCCCAAGGCATTTTGAAAGGAAAAGTAGTTGAAGCAAAGTATGGAGGGAAGTATTGCAGCTTTCAGGGTATTCGTTATGCAAAGCCACCAGTCGGTACTCTTAGATTTCAGGTAAGAACTATAATTTTTTTCTGTCTTTTGGACAACCTATAGCCAATTTCTTTCTACATTCTTTTCCAATTCAAATTTTTGTTCTGTTTCTAATGGCTTCAGTGCCAACAGGGATTATACTCAATTTTTCTTTATTATTCCCCGCCCCCAGAAGATACTCACCATTTTTGTAACATGAGAAAAAGATGCAACAATACTGTTGTTTAGATATCTTTTCGAGGTACAGAATTTGTTAAGTTAAAAGGTGGAAAAAAAGTTGGCTTCATGTTAAGGAATGAAATCTTACTACTTAGGTATCATAAAAATTTAAAATGTAACATAGTCTGTATATTTACTAATTATAACTGAAACATTGGGAGCATATCAGATACATAAGTCTTAATGATAAGTATAGAATCTAAGTGGATAAAGAAGGCAGTAGCTCAACAGAGGGGAAGGAAAAGAAAATTTCTCCTCTTGGTACATTACACTGTGCACCTTCAATGTTGTATATCGAAGAGTGAAAATGGCAACATACTTAAATGTAGTAAAGATTTACCTAGAATTCGAAATATAAGCTATAGAGTTTTTTCATAATAGGGTCAAGTATCTACCAAGTTATATGATGATCACATAATCAGTAGGGAAATCAAAACCAGTAGTTAATGATCAATGTTTATAATGCAACAGGATCTGCATTCTGAATAAGGGGGAACATGGTCAGAATAACATAAAAACCTTGAAGGCGGATAATAACATATTCTTTAGAATTTCATAAAATCTCAAGTCAATTATTTGAAGGTTCTGAGAGTTTATTTTATTTTATGTGCAGTGAACTGAATTGCCTTCAAATCAGAGATTTAAAAATGTAACAAATAACACCACATTATATATAAATTTTCAAGTGAAATATTTTCAAGACTATGGCGGATGTGAAAGGCATAATTATGGTTATAGCGAAAATGAAAAGTAATTGTGGAGAATATGTAGTTATACAAATGAATGTGGACACATAAATGAGTGGTAAATGTCCCAAAGAAGTTTTCTGCTGTATTCTAAAAGATAAGAAAGGACAGAGACAGTGAGATGATGGCCTTATGAGAGGTGGGTAGATGACATTAAAAAACATGAAAGAGGAATATGGATGGCTATAGATGAAGACAGTAATTCAAGGCAATATATGGAGTTGGTCTTTACTACTATTACTACTAATTTTGTACACTACTGGCCATTAAAATTGCTACACCACGAAGATGACGTGCTACAGACACGAAATTTAACCGACAGGAAGAAGATGCTGTGATATGCAAATAATTAGTTTTTCAGAGCATTCACACAAGGTTGGCACCGGTGGTGACACGTACAACGTGCTGACATGCGGAAAGGTTCCAACTGATTTCTCATACAGAAACAGCAGTTGACCGGCGTTGCCTGGTGAAGCATTGTTGTGATGCCTCATGTAAGGAGGAGAAATGCGTACCATCACGTTTACAATTTTGATATAGGTCAAATTGTAGCCTATCGCGATTGCGGTTCATTGTATCATGACATAGCTGCTCGCGTTGGTCGAGATCCAATGACTGTTAGCAGAATATGGAATTTGTGGGTTCAGGAGGGTAATATGGAATGCTGTGCTGGATCCCAATGGCCTCGTATGACTAGCAGTCGAGATATCACAGACAGGAGTGCCTGCAATGATGGTGTACTCAATGATGAACCTGGGTGCACGAATGGCAAAACGTCATTTTTTTGGATGTATCCAGGTTCTGTCTACAGCATTATGATGGTCACATCCGTGTTTGGCGACATCGCAGTGAACGCACATTGGAAGCATGTATTCATCATCGCCATACTGGCGTATCACCCGGCGTGATGGCATGGGGTGCCATTGGTTACACGTCTCAGTTACCTCTTGTTCGCATTGACAGCACTTTGAATAGTGGACTTTACATTTCAGATGTGTTACGACCCGTGGCTCTACCCTACATTTGATAGGGATTTCAGCAGGATAATGCATGCCCGCATGTTGCAGGTCCTGTACGGGCCTTTATGGATACAGAAAATGTTCAACTGCTGTCCTGGCCACCACATTCTCCAGATCTCTCACCAATTGAAAACGTCTGGTCAATGGAGGCCAAGCAACTGGCTCATCACAATACGCCAGTCATTACTCTTGATGAACTGTGGTATCGTGTTGAAGCTGCATGGGCAGCTGTACCTGTACACGCCATCCAAGCTCTGTTCGACTCAATGCCCAGGCGCATCAAGGCCGTTATTATGGCCAGAGGTGGGTGTTCTGGGTACTGATTTCTCAGCATCTATGCACCCAATTGCGTGAAATGTAATCACGTGTCAGTTATAGTATAATATATTTGTCCATTGAATACCCGTTTATCATCTGCATTTCTTCTTGGTGTAGCAATTTTAATGGCCAGTAGTGTATCACAGACATCTTTGTAAGTAGTGAGACATCCAATTTGCATTATTTAGTTGCATTTGACTTTGTCTTCTCCACTTCCTCTTGTTGCTGTATTTTAGTTGTTAATTATTACCTACTTTTTGATTTACAAGACAGGATTAATGAGAATTTTTAAAGTATAAAAGAAGTCCAACTATATTAGATCAGATAGTAACTTTGGCAGAGACATAATTAGATTTTTCTGTAGTAGTGCTTCTTTCCATAGTTTAATAACAGTAGTTGTTATGTATTTAAAAAACTAATTCTATGTCCAGTTTTAAATGATGTGACAGTCACTCATATTTGAGGAGGAGAGGATTGGTGATAGTATTTTATCGTACATACAATGTAATTTCTCCCCATACAGGTAATATAGCTTCACCTCTTGAATTACTTACATTACATAGCATAAATATCTACATCACTTGTGCTTAAATAAGGAGTGAACCAAGCGAATACTGATTCATTAATGAGATTTTCACTCTGCAGCGGAGTGTGCGCTGATATGAAACTTCCTGGCAGATTAAAACTGTGTGCCCGACCGAGACTCGAACTCGGGACCTTTGCCTTTCGCGGGCAAGTGCTCTACCAACTGAGCTACCGAAGCACGACTCACGCCCGGTACTCACAGGCAAAGGTCCCAAGTTCGAGTCTCGGTCGGGCACACAGTTTTAATCTGCCAGGAAGTTTCATATCAGCGCACACTCCGCTGCAGAGTGAGAATCTCATCTGGAAACATCCCCCAGGCTGTGGCTAAGCCATGTCTCCGCTATATCCTTTCTTTCAGGAGTGCTAGTTCTGCAAGGTTCGCAGGACAGCTTCTGTAAAGTTTGGAAGGTAGGAGACGAGATACTGGCAGAAGTAAAGCTGTGAGTACCGGGCGTGAGTCGTGCTTCGGTAGCTCAGTTGGTAGAGCACTTGCCCGCGAAAAGCAAAGGTCCCGAGTTCGAGTCTCGGTCGGGCACACAGTTTTAATCTACTGATTCATTATTACCATAAATGGGGAATTTCTGTAGCACGGGTAGCTTAAGCACACAATTGATTGACTTAAACAAATCACAAAAAGTGTAATTTTTATGCAGTTAGTGACTCTGTAAGTAGTTGTCATTTTAGAATGGCAGTTTGGTAATTAAATAATGGAAAGTCCAGATTGGAATCTAAACAATATTATGAAAAGGATAAACTGCTATCACGATATAGATGACACATTGAATTGCAGATAGGCAAGATGAAGAGATTGCTACATATAAACAAATAAGCTTTCAGCCAAAGCCCTCTTCAGGAGGAAAAGCACACACATTCATACAGACAAGCACACCTCATACACGTGTGACTGCTATCTTCAGCCATTCTGACCAGACCGCAGTAGAAATCTTCGTACATCTTCGTACATTTAAATTTGATGATGGCGGGACGTCAGCTGGTAAAATTTTTTATTGAAAATGAGACTCCTCCAGCTGTATTTAAGATTTCATATTTATTTGGCTCCTAGTTTTGATGTTGCGTTAACATCATCTTCAGGCCCGTACACTTTGATGATATCAACTGTGTGTGGCTGAGTACTAGAAGTCCTCAGTGAGACCAATACAGAGTATGTATTGGTCTCACCACGGACTTCTAGTACTCAGCCACACATGATTGATATCACCAAAGTGTACAGGCCTGAAGATGACGTTGACACAACATCAAAACTAGTAGCCAAATAAATATGAAATCTTAAATACAGCTGGATGAGTTTCATTTTCAATAAAAAAAAAAAAAATGCAATAGAAATGGTTCAAACAGGAGCAACAGCCCAGAATGTGGTGGGGAGGGATAGCAAGGTATGTGGGGGGGGGGGGGGGGGGGGTTGGGGTAATTGGTGCTGCCTTGCAGAGCATACAGTGATTAAATGGTGGCAGGCAAGTGCTGTCAGGTTCAGTGCCTGGGGGAGGGGGCAGGCAGGAACAGGGAGCGGAAAGAGAGAAGCAGAGAAGGGAAAATACTGGTGGGTGTACTGGCAGAAAGCAATGCACAATGGAGACTGTAGTTTTAGTCTAGGACGATTTTGGGAGCGGAGAATATGTTGATGTGGGAGGTTAGATTTTGGGCAATAGGTTGGAGGTGTTGATCAGTGAGGGCTAAAATTCTTTTAGTAAACCAGCTGCAATGGGGCATCTAGAATTGTTGGATTTGAGGCTTTTGGGAACCATGTAGAAGGTGTGTGTGTGTGTGTTTTTCAGTAAATCAGCTACAATGATTCAGGGCTTTGGTTGGAAGGATTGGTGGCAAATAAGTGTTTCCACTGCAGGGGTCAGGAGAAGGAGAGTAAGTCTCTGACAAGTCCTACATGGTTAAATTTGGCTGCAGGACTGGAGGTGAGGCCTTTGGATAGGACTGAAACATGTGTGAGTTGAGGATTTTGGTGGAAAGGTTAACGACAGTGTTGTGGGATTGTTTTGCCTCTGGATTTAGTGGAATGTTGGAAGGAGTTTTGGGGGATGTAACAAGCTGAAAAAGTCAGCTAATCAGGGTCTGGATGCTATGTGGGGTTGACGAGGAGGAACAATGTAGACAGGATAGCAGTTGAATATTGGTGCCCCAAGATCGCAGTTAGCAGGCTGCATAAGTTGTGGAGTTGGTGCCTGGAATGCTCTTCTAGGAGATGGAGAGCAAGGGATTCAGTTTCATTGATGTGATGTACACTGGGGGGACCAGAGTCATGGGATACCTCGAACTATCATCCCGGACCTCCTTTTGCTCTGTGTAGTGCAGGAATTCAACATCGCATGGACTCAACAAATTGTTGGAAGTCTCCTGCAGAAATATTTAGTATGCTGCCTCAATAGCTGTCCATAATTAAAAAGGGGTTGTTGGAGCAGGACTTCGTGCGTGAACTGATCTCTTGATTATGTTCCACAAATGTTCGATGGGCTCCATGTTGGGCAGTCTGGGTGGCCAGAATCATTCGCTCAGACTGTCCAGAATGTGCTTCAAACCAATTGCAAATGGTTGTGGCCCAGTGATATATCACATTGTCATTCATAAAAATTCCATCATTGTTTGGGAACATGACTGCAAATGGTCGCCAAGTAGATGAACATAACCTTTTCTGGTCAATGATAAGTTCAGTTGGACCAGGAGACCTAGCTGATTCCATGTAAAAACAGCCCACACTATTATGGATCCACTACCTACTTGCACAGTGCCTTGTTGACAACTTTGGTCCATCACTTCATGTGGTCTGCACCACACTCAAACCCTGCCATCAGCTCTTACCAACTGACACTGGGACTCAGCTGACCAACCAGACCACAGTATTCTAGTCATCTAGGATGCAATCAATATTGTCATGAATCCAAGGTGATGTCATCCTTTTAGCAAAGGCACTCACTTCTGCTGCCATAGCCCATTTACGCCAAATTTTGCCTAACTGTCCTAAAGAATACATTCGTCTTATATCCCACATTGATATCTGTGGGTATTTCATGGGTTTATTTCATGCAGTGTTGCATGTCTGCCAGCATGGACAACTCTAAGCAAATTCTGCTGCACTCGGTCATTATGTGGAGGCTGTTGGCCAACACACTGTCTGTGGTGAGAGATATGTTGTTGTGGTCTTCAGTCAAGACACTGGTTCGATGCAGCTCTCCATGCTACTCTATCCTGAGCAAGCCTCTTCATCTCCGAGCAGCTACTGTAGTCTACATCGGTATGGCCGTGCGGTTTGAGGTGCCTTGTCACAGACTGCGTGGCCCCTCCCTCCAGAGGTTCGAGCCCTCCCTCGGGCATGCGTGTGTGTGTTGTCCTTACCCTAAGTTAGTTTAAGTAGTGTGTAAGTCCAGGGACAGATGACCTCAGCAATTTGGTCCCTTAGGAATTCACACACATTTGAACATTTGCAATCTACATCCTTCAAAATCTGCTTAGTGTATTCATCTCTTGGCTTCCCTCTGCGATTTTTAACCTCTGCACTTCCATCCATTAATAAATTTGTGATCCCTTGATGCCTCAGAATGTGTCCTACCAACCTATCCCTTCTTCCAGTCAAGTTGTACCACTAATTCCTGTTCTCCCCAATCCTATTCAGTTCCTCCTCCTTAATTCAGTATTCTACCCATCTAATCTTGAGCATTCTTCTGTAGCACCACATTTCAAAAGCTTGTATTCTCGTCTTGTCTAAACTATTTATCATCCATATTTCACTTCCATATTTGGCTACACTCCATACAAACACTTTCAGAAAAACTTCCAGACACTTAAATCTGTACTCAATGTTAACAAATTTCTCTTCTTCAGAAATGCCTTCCTTGCCATAGCCAGTCTACATTTTATATTCTCTCTACTTTGACCATCATCAGTTATTCTGCTTCTCAGATAGCAAAACTCATCAAATACTTTAAGCATCACATTTCCTAATCTAATTCCTTCAGCACCATCTGATTTAATTCAATGACATTCCATTATCCTTGTTTTGCTTTGTTGATGTTCACCTTATATTCTCGTTTCAGGACACTATCCATTCCGCTCAACTGCTCTTCCAGGTCCTTTGCCATCTCTGACAGAATTACAGTGTCACCGGCAAATCTCAAAAGTTTTTATTTCTTCTCCATGGATTCTAATTCCTACTCCAAATTTTTCTTTTTGTTTCCTTTACCACTTCCACAATATATCGACTGAACAACATCGGGGACAGGCTACAACCCTGTCTCATTCCCTTCTCAGCCACTGCTTCCCTTTCATGCCCCTCGACTCATATAACTGTCCTCTGGTTTCTATATAAATTGTAAATAGCTCTTTGTTCCCTGTATTTTACCCCTGCCACCTTCAGAATTTGAAAGAGAGTATTCTAGTCAATATAGTCAAAAGCTTTCTAAGTCTGCAAATGCTAGAAACTTAGGTTTGCCTTTCCTTAACCTATCTTCTGAGATAAGACGTAGAGTAAGTATTGCCTTGCGTGTTCCAATATTTCTACAAAATCCAAACTGATCTTCCCTGAGTTCGGCTTCTACCAGTTTTTCCATTTGTCTTTAAATAATTTGTGTTAGTATTTTGCAACCGTGACATATTAAACTGACAGTTTGGTAATTTTCACACCTGTCAACACCTGCCTTCTTTGGGACTGGAATTACTATATTCTTCTTGAAGTCTGAGGGTGTTTGGCCTGTCTCATACATCTTGCTCACCAGATGGAAGAGATTTGTCATGGCTGGCTCTCCCAAGGCTATCAGTAGTTCTAATGGAATGTTCTCTCTCCCGGGGCCTTGTTTCAACTTAGGCCTTTCAGTGCTCTGTCGAATACGAGGCGTGTTTTTTAAGTAAGTACCATTTCGAAATTTAAAAAAGATGTGCTAAGATATCTCAATAATTTTATTTTTACATGAAAGCCTGTACCTTAATCTATGCACTGAGGCCATTACAGTCTGATTCTTCCTCATTTACGTTGTGTACTGAGTGTTTAAGATGCCTCCGATAATCTTGAGTCCTGCCAACTGTGAAGTACGGTCTGTTATAAGATTTCTTAGTGCTAAAGGCCTAAAAGTGATCAATTCATTGTGAGATCTGTGCAGTTTACAGAGATAACATTACGAGTGATGGAATGGTAAGAAAGTGGGTGAGAGCATTTAAAGATGGCCACACAAATGTGCATGATGAACAATGGAGTGGGCATCCTTCGGTCGTTAATGAAAGTTTGGTGCAGGAAGTGGACAATAAGGTGAGAGAAAACAGACGCTTTATGATTTTGTCCTTGCTGGATGACTTTCCTAATGTTTCTCATAGTGTTTTGTATGGCATTGTGACCGAGAACTTGAATTACTGAAAATTGTGCACACGTTGGGTACTGAAAATGTTGATGGATGTGCACAAAACCAAACGTTTAGACAGTGTATTGACTTTCCTTGAGCGGTACCACAATGACAGTGATGATTTCTTAAGTCAAAATTGTTATGGGCGATGAAACATGGATGGTCTACATCACACCAGAATCAAAGCAACAGTCCATGGAAGTTGAGCAAGGGCATCGTTTTGCTGCAGGACAATACCCATCCGCATGTGGCAAATCAGACCAAAGATCTCATCATATCTTTTCGATGGGAAACTCTAAATCATCCTCCATACAGCCCAGATCTTGCGCCCAGTGTCTACCATCTGTTTCTGCACTTGAAGAAACACCTGGGCGGTCAGCATCTTCAAGATGATGACGAAGTCAAAACAGTAGTGATACAGTGGTTAAGAAGTCAGGTGGCAGACTTCTATGAGGAGGGTATTCAAAAACAGGTACAACGTTATGACAAGTGCCTCAGTATTGATGGAAATTATGTAGAAATGTAGATTAAGGTACAGGCTTTCATATAAAAATAAAATTATTGAGATATCTTAGCATGTCTTTTTTTAATTTCAAAATGGTACTCACTTAAAAAACACGTCTCATACTTCACGCAGTATCATATCTCCCATTTCATCGTCATCTACATACTCTTCCATTTCTGTAATGTTACTCTCAAGTACATCACTCTTGTATAGACCCTCTGTATACTCCTTCCACCTATCTGCTTTTCCTTCTTTGCTTAGGACTGGTTTTCCAACTGAGCTCTTGATATTGATCTTCTCTCCAAAGATCTCCTTAATTTTCCTGTAAGCAGTCTCTATCTTACCTCTAGTGATATCTGCTTCTACATCCTTAACTTTGTCCTCTAGCCACCCCTGCTTAGCCATTTTGCACCTCCTGTCGATCTCATTTTTGAGACATTTGTATTCTTTTCACCTGCTTCATTTACTGCATTTTTATGTTGTTTTTTTCTCCTTTCATCAATTAAATTCAGTATCTCTTCTGTTACCAAGGATTTCTACTAGCCCTCGTCTTTTTACCTACTTGACCCTCTGCTGCCTTCACTACTTCATCTCTCATAGCTACACATTTTTCTTTAACTGTATTTCTTTCCCTGTTCTTGTCAATTGTTCCCTAAAGTTCTTTCTGAAACTCTCTATAACCTCTGGTTCCTTCAGTCCATGCAGGTCCCGTCTCCTTAAATTCCTACCTTTCTGCAGTTTTTTCAATTTTTATCTACAGTTCATAACCAGTAAATTGTGGTCAGAGTCTACATCTGCCCCTGGAAATGACTTATAATTTAAAACCTGGTTCCTGAATCTCTGTCTTACCATTATATAATCTATCTGAAATCTTCCAGTGTCTCCAGGCCTCTTCCATGTATACAACCTTCTTTCATGCTTCTTAAGCCAAGTATCATCCTTGATTAAGTTATCCTCTGTGCAAAATTCTACCAGATGTCTTCCTCTTTGATTCCTTACCACCCAGTCCGTATTCACCTACTACTTTTCCTTCTCTTCCTTTTCCTACTATCAAATTCCAGTCCCCCATGACCATTAAATTTTCATCTCCCTTAACTATCTGAATAATTTCTTTTATTGCATCATTCATTACTTCAATCTCTTCATCATCTGCAGATCTAGTTGGCATATAAACTTGTACTACTGTGGTGGGTATGGGCTTTGTGTCTTACCTTGGCTACAATAATGTGTTCACTATGCTATTCATAGCAGCTTATCCTCGTCCCAATTTTTTATCCAGTATTAAACCTACTCATGCATTACCCCTATTTGATTTTGTATTTATAACACTCTATTCTCCTGACCAGAAGTCATTTTCCTCCTTCACCAAACTTCACTAATACCCACTATATCTAACTTTAGCCTACCCATTTTCCTTTTCAAATTTTGTAACCTACCTGCATGGTTAAGGGATCTGACATTCCACGCTCCGACCTGTAGAACACCAGTCATGCTGAGTCAAAAGTCTCATCCATGCACATTGCATGGCTGCATAACTGTGGGGATTGTTAGTGCAACGTCTCATACCCCAAATTCTTCCCGCCCATAATTATGAGTATAATTTTTCCTATCAATAACATTTCACCCTCATCCTGTCATATTTTCACGTGTTATTTTCCTTAGGTACCTGTGCCACACGAACTTATGAATCTCACCGATCCCTCCCCCATCCCCCTCTTTCCTGATCCCAACGTGTGCATTCTCCCATACCTCATCCATTCTGTCCTTTTCCAAGCATTTTTCATATTTTATGTACTTGTGCACATTTTTAAGTATTTGTATGTATTTTTGCATATCTAGATGTATTTTTGTGCATCTTTTCCTACTATCCAGCGCCACTCACAACCATCTAACACCTTCTTTTGCCTATTTCTCATGTCATTTCCTATCTCCCTAACTCCATTCTTGCCACAATGGACCCCTTCTCCATATTTCTCCACTAGATCATTGAAAGCTGCCTAAAGCATGGAATCTCCCACTCCCCCAATGGCCCAACCATGTGGATGCCTTTCTCTGGAACCCACCCCTCATTTTCTGTCCCTCACAAACCTGGTACTGCAAAAACAGGTATCATCCATGGCACAGGTATCAAAGACCAACTCTGCTACCTCTGCAAGATACTGCTACTGTGCAATCCCTACTACATACATCACATCTCTGAAATGGAATCCCTTGCACACCAGCATCTAGAACGGCATTCCAGGCACCACCTCCATAATTTATCCAGCCTACTGACATCCTACTGCTGCCTTGGGGCATCACAATTCAACCCCTATCTTATATGCAGTGTTCCTTCTTGTCAACCCTTCACAGCACCCAGGCCCAGCCTAGCTGACCTTTTCTGCTTGCCACATCCCCCAAAACTACCTTCCAAGATGTTACTCGATACAGAGCCAAAACAATTCCAGAACACTGTTATTGATCTTTCCACCAAAATCCTCACAGAAGTTTCAGTTCTATCCAGATGCCTAGCCTTTAGCCCTACATCCAAATTTAACCATGTTGTACTTGTCAAAGACCTACTCTCCATCTCCCAATCCCTGCAAGGGAAACATTTGTTTGCCACCAGTTCTTCCAGACAAAGCCAGCCTAATACCAACACTGAACCCGGCCTCTCCCAGCTCACACCACCATCCAATTGTGATTCCCCCCCCTCACCGCCACTCCCTACCTAACCTGGTCACTTGCCAGGAATTCTTTATCTTCCACTTACTTGGCCTCACCATCCTTGTCCAGGTTACAGAACACCAGCCTTTTGGCAGAAGAAAGGACAGCCACACATAGCCATAAAAGAGATCCTGACCCTATCATCCTACCTGCAGACCACCACTGTCATTATGAACCACAGTAAATACCTGGTGGAAGGCTTCTGCTAATTATCTGACACCTCTAACTATAAATTCTGCCACAATCATCCCATCCCAGAAGTGAAACCCAACTTCATATCCCTGTTAGAGCCTTAGGCCCTTCCCAGAACCTCTTCCCTGAATCCAACTCCCCATGCACCCACCTTCTATGTGCTCAGCAAAATCCACAAACTCAACAACCCTAGTTTCCCCTTTGTAGCTGATTATTGGGCTCCTATTGAATGAATTTTAGCTCTCATTGACAAAGCACCTCCAACCTATTGCCCGAAATCTAGCCTCCCACATCAAATATACAAACTACTTCCTTCACCAACTCTCCAACATCCCGACCCCTTTACTTCCTGAATTCCTACTCATCACTGTTGATGCCATTTCCCAATACACCAGCATCTCTCTTGCCCAAGGTCTTGCCAGAATTAAAGACTAGCTATCCCAATGTCCTTCACACTCCATATACACTACATCATTCCTCATACACCTTACTAACTATATCCTAACACCCAAGTACTTCTCCTTTCAAGGGAAGGTATACAAATAAACCCATGGCACAGCCATGGGAACCTGCACACCTAGAAGAAACCTTCCTAGCTTCCCAAAACCCCTCTCTGAGAGCTCCATCCTCATCTCTATCCACGTTAAGCTCACCTATCATCAACAGTCCCTACATTTCGATAGATGACATTCCTTCCACACCAGAAAATCTCTCCCATAAATCCTGGCCACCCAGGGACAGCATATCTCCAGTGACAGAAGCTTCCTTGCCTGTGTATGCTGAAGGTCTCAGAAAGGCCTTCACAAACGGGGACTCTCCCTCAAAACTTGTTCACAAACTGATTTCCTATGCCATATCCACCCCCCCCCCCCCTTCCAAATCTTCCCACCGTCCCAAAGAACTAGCTACAAGGAAGTGCCCCCTTCAACACTCACTTTCACTGCAGACTGGAACAACTGAATAACATCCTTCATCAGGGCTTTGATTATCTACCATCATGTCCTGAAATTTGTGACATCTTACCCAAGATCCTTCCCACCCCTCATAAAGTGGTGCTCCGTTGCACACCCAACCTCTACAATATCATAGTCCATCCATATACCACTCTCCATCCAAACCTCTCCCCACAGGGATCATATACATGTGGAAAACCCAGGTGCAAGACTAGCTCAATCCACTCATCTAACCTTTCCTTTTCCAGTCCTGTAACATGCTTATCCCCTTCCATCAGAGGCTAGGCCACCTGCGAAAGTAGCCATGTTATATCAGATGTATTACAATCATTGTTGACCATTTTATGTTTGTATGACTACCAACCAGTGTTCCACCAGGATGAATGGCCGTTGGTAAACTGTGGACGAGGGCAAAGTGGACCACCCTGTGGCACAACATGCAGCTGTACATAACATGCTTGATTTCAATGACTGCATCACAGCTTAGGCAATCAGGATCTATCCCACCACCACCAGCTTTTGTGAACTGCTCAGATGGAAGTTATCCTTACAACACATTCTCCACTGCAGAAATTATCCCTGCCTCAATCTGTGGTAATCTACTGTTCCCACACTCTCAACCCAACTGCTTCCAGCCCCTGTCCTGTCACCTCATCACAATTGGCATCCCATTCCTCCCACTCTCCACCCAACTGTTTCCAGCCCCTGTCCTGTCACCTCGTCACAATTGGCTTCCCCTTACTCTCACCGTACGCTACTCTCTGCTGGTGCGCCCACCCATCTTTTCCCCCTCTCTGCTTCTCTCCTTTCCATTCCCATTCAACAAGTTTCTGTTGCAGTCCGGCGATAGCATTCATGTTTGTATGAATGTGCTTATGTGTTTGATTGTGTGTGCATTTTTCTTTTCTGAAGAAGGGTTTAGCAAAATGCTTGCACATAGTAGTCTTTTTGTCATGCCTGTCTGCAACTCATGCATCTTTATGGCAAGTAGCAGTCTGTCCTTTTCATAATATTGTTTGGTAATTAGAAATCCATGATTTTCTAGGCAACCCATAATTACACAGGCAAGGAAATGACTCTTGGCACATTAATTTCCCAGAATGTTTCAAATATATCATGTGAGATCACACTTATTATGTCTAATTTAGTCTATAATACATTTTAGTCAGCATTGTAAATTGCTGATTTTTTAAAGTCCAGCAATGTGTTTATGAAGACTGAAATATATATATAAAATATGTATAAAATGTCTGATACATACAGGGTGTGTCACTTAAATCTGGACAAATGAAACTTTTTTTATAAACAAATTTATTAAAAAAAAATACAAATGAAAATGAAAATCCTTTTACATATAAGTAATGGTATCTTTCAGGAGTAACATTACTTGATGTAACCCTCTTCAGTGACAATGACCACCTCCGGTCTTGTCCTGAAGCAATCGCATGCACTCTTTAAAACAGCACTGTCCATTTTCGCGATTACTGCTTTGATAGCAGTTTGTAGAGATGCAACATTAGGGTGCCTTGTCTTATTGGTAACTCTTTTGACTACGCTCAAACATAGTTGTTGAGGGGGTTCAAACCTGCACTACTCGGGGGTCAGAACTCCTTTGAACAAAATGTGTCAACCTTATCTGAGAGCCAGTTTTGGACTAAGTGGCTCATACGAGGTCATCCTCTGCCATCCGATGCATTGTTCGCTTGCTGATATTGAATACTGACGCCAGTTTCCTCAGCGATTGCCCTGCGTCATCCAAAATCAACACCTGAGCCTTTTCGATGACTGCCGCAGTTCGTGAAACACGTTTTCTCAAATGAGATTTCGTCACCGAGTTAATGGAAAGTCCCCCAGACTTCTCCAAAGTGTTATACTTGGCCAGAATATCATAAACAGTTGATCACAGGTACTTGAAGAATCGAACTATTTCAATGGGTGAATGCCCAGCACAAAGGATTTCAATAATCAGGGCTCTTTGGTTGTACTCTGCACTTGTCTGTAACATCTTGGCCATTTTGAGGTTCTGACTGTTTACTAGATACCTATGGCTTTCAAGAATGCCAATCGCAGCCTCTGGTGGATCTACGATATGGCAGGAAACTCAAACTGAAATTTAAGCACTGCGCCCTGGATATGTTTTTAATATTCTGATTCCTTACACTAGAAAACTGTCATCGCTTGTCTCTCTCTCTCTCTCTCTCTCTCTCTCTCTCTCTCTCTCTCTCTCTTGGTAATGTTCCATATTGAAGTTATGTGGTTTAATGTAAGATATCACATACAGTGGGTATAATACAACTTTTTTTAAGACAATATTATGAAAAGGATAGATAAAAAAGACCAGTTGGTGCTTTGGTAGAAGTGAAGGTGGTGTGGTACTGAGATGGGAATGGGGAAGGCGTTAGAGGTTAGCAAACATCCCCCCCCTCCTCCCCCTCCCTAACCATCCAGCAGCACCAACAGCCCTACCCTGCCCCCACCCCATGTCTGCATGCTCCCATAGGCAACACTACACCTTCCCCCATGCCTATCCTGCCCCTTTCCCCCAGCCTTCTCCTTACCTCTGCCACCCACACCAGATGCTTCTCCCATTATACACAGTTGCAGTGTGCAGCCTGGCCTCAGTGGCCAGTTACAGTGGTCATTCATGTATTGGTATGTTTTGTGTGTGAAGAAAGCCTTTTGGATGAATGCCTAAATGTATAGCAGTACTTTCATGGTCCCTGTTTGCAACTGAATATCTCCTCTATATGGTGAGTAGCAATCTATCCTTTTCATAATATTGTCATTATTCCAGCCTGGACTTAACATTATTTTTAATTTTTTAAAAACTCTTCTTAATATTTTACAGTACTGGTTGTAATACAAAATCCTCCCCTTGCCCCTGTGTTATACCTTCTTCATTTTTCTCCCTCTCCTCCCCTCCCTCCCACTCCTTCCATAGCTCTCTCTTACTGCCCTTAGCCCCCCTCCCCCCTCATGCCAAAGACACTCTGGGACATTATAATAAGTGAAATTTCCTCCCTTCAGTACTGGGTACAGGAACTTGAAAAGTGAAAGGGACACATAAAAATTTTAATAAAATGCTGTTGTATTTACATCTTTTGGAGCTTCCTTTATCTGGTCTCCTAACCCAACGAATTGACAGGTCACAGGAAGGCATTGATCTCAATGACGGTCACCAGATGGCAGTACTGTAATCTGCAAGCACTGATGTTGCCACTGCAGCACTAGCCACAGAGACAGGTTCATCCTGCTAGCCTATCGGTGCCAACAGCTGTCCTTTAAAGCCCACAGTGCAGCTGCTTAGTCAGTCAGTTATGATTTCACTGCACTGTTCTGTTGGTTTTGCTACCCTTTGGTATTCACTACATCTCAGGTTTTCAGTTTTTGTTTATTCGTTGCCTTTGTTATTTCACAGTGCCATCTCCATTGTCTGTCTTTCTTTCATTATTGTCCACCTGTTTACTCTGTGGCAGCTAGTTGTTGATACAGTCAGCCAGTTGGGCAATCTCCACAGATTCTTAAGTTGTTCCCAGTCTTATTTGATTCCGGTCATTAGACTTGGCTATGAGATAAAAGGTTTGCAGTGTCTCATGGACACAAAGCTTGTGCAACTTGTGAAACAGCAATAGCAGTTGTTTCTTTTTGGATTTTGAATGACACTCTCCAGTGGTTGCTCTTCCTTTCTTGGTCTTCCCTAGAGACATTTCTCTCACTAAAGAATGTGGCTCCACTCCAAAATCCTGTCGTGCTCTTGTTCAAGGAGATGTGTTTGTTGCTTTCAAATTGTTACTCACAATGATTCTACGGGGTCACATCATGACTCGTGTTCTATCAAGACCACAGGCAACCGTGTCAGTCATACTGCTTGTGTGTGATGTTCTGAGTTGACACTGCAACTTCACTTGTAAGAACCCCGCTTACAAACTTTGTGTGCCAGTTCTTTGATCTGAGACATAGTGGTCCAGTTGTCTTGATATCCAGGAGTACGCACTGTATCCCTCAAACTAAACAACCCTTCCTTGGACAATATTTTGAAAATTTCACACCCCTTAGAGACTACGCATGCAGCAAATGAAAGCTTCATGGCATGTCCCAAAGTAATCGCAGTCCAGCTGCATCTCTGTGGCAGAATTCTTGTAAGTCTTTTTCCCAATGGCAGCATTGTGATTCATCGATTTTGGACGTGTCAGTGGCTTTTGAAAAGCCTGTCACACCCCATTGGTGTCAGATGCAGCATCTCCCATCATGTCCTGACGGCTTTACTTAACACCCATATGCAGACTTTCCAGATTTGAGAAAGATGGGTGTCTCCAATTTGTCTGTTATTAACCATCATGGGAAGCCCTTCCTCACATGCATCAAGGGACTGTGTGTGAACTTCTGGCATTTGTTTTTCGGGGTGATACCTCCACCACTAAGTTGTTATCAACCTCACTGTTGAAAACCAGGAAGTACATTTGCAGGCAGACACAGGAGCTACCGTTTCTCTGATTAACCTTGAAATGTATGCTCATTTTTGTTCTCCCGATTTTTCCCTGTTCTCCCATGATGGCAGTTTGATTCCCCCCACAGTCAACACACAGTCAACAGTGCATATAAGAGGGTCATATGGCTAATAACTGTTGGTTGTTGATAGTCACTCAGCTGACAACATTTTTGGTCTAGATGCCATCTCACTGTTTGGGTTTTCCATCACTGACAAGGTGCAGGTGGTCTCAGACACTGTTCCCTTTCAGGAGCTTGATGACCTTTGTACGAATTTTGCAGCCCTGTTCTAACCTGGTCTGTGATCATCACAGATTTCCAGCTTCAAGTCTCCTTATATCTACACAGTGCCCCATTTTTGCTGGGTGCATCCAATTCTTGTCTCCTTGCGGGGAATCACTAAGTGAGAACTTGGTCACCTCGACGAACATGTTAAAATTGGTGCATGGGCCACACCCCTCTTGGTGGTCAAGAAACCTAATGGCTCCCTCCAGCTATGTGGAAATTTTAAGTTGACAATCAGTGCCCAGGAACAAGTGGAAACATATCCCTTACCATGTACAGAGAACTCCCTCACGAAGCTTGTCAGGCTGAATATTTTTCGAAGGTAGATCTTGCTGAAATAGAGTTGCAGATTCTTCTGGATGAGGAATCACAAAACATTACAGTCTTTAACACTCCCTTTGGCTTATACAAAGACAAGTGCTTGCTCTTTGGGGTCTGTTCCACTCTGGCCATTTTTAAAAGGTACCTGGAACAGTTAACCATATCCATCCCTGCTTGTACTAACTACCTCAACAACATAATTTTCATCAGCACTACACATCAGGAACACACCTGCTCAACCTTTGTATCCTCTTTATCATGTTGATGCAGGGCTCAAGTGCCACTCACACAAATGCCAATTTTTTAAGTAGCAAGTGGAATACCTCAGCCACTTGTTCAACAAAGACTAAATCCAGCCCACTGACTGCAATCTTTCTGCAATTGACTCTGTACCCTATCCCCAACACTTACAGAAGTGCAGGCATTTCTGTGAAAGATGAGTTATTATTTTACATTCCTTCCATAAGCAGACCACATTATGCATCCACTCAATCAACTGTGGAAGAAGGGCATTCAGTTCAGGAGGATGGCTGACTGTGAGCAAGCTCTCACACAGCTGAAGCAGCTGGTGCCCTTCACATGCTGCCTTATGTCTTTTTCTCCATCATGCCTGATGCTTCTCCTTATAGTATTGGTGCAATGCTGATGCATAGGAAACATAATGGTACCAACTTATGCATCCAAGATGCCAATACCCACCCACAGTCGCAAATTGAAAAAGAAGCTTTGGAAATCAGATTTGACATTAAGAAGTTCCATGTTTACCTATTTGGAATCAATTTTACCATCATTACAGATCACAAACCTCTGGTAGCACTCTTTGGACCCCGCACTCAGCTTTCAGAGTGGACAGCACAATGGCTCCAGCACTGGGCGCTTTTTTTACTCAGCTCCTGCTGTTAGCCACTAAATACAAACTAGCAGAACAGCAAACAAATGTGGATGCTCTCTCTTGTCTCCCCGCAGGGCTCGACCAGACATTTGACCAACTGGAGTCCTCATGTTTCCACATTGGCTTGGAATGACAGCACGATTGTGATGGGTTCCCATTACAGCTACTCACATAGTTACAGTCACACACCACAACCCTGCATTACAGCTCATCCTGTGATATGTGCTCCACAGGTGGCTTGCTTATTTTTTGAAGTTTGCCAGTTCAGAACTCTGGACCTGCACACGCCTCACCCAGCATTTATCAGTCATTTCTGAGCACGAGCCATGGCACTTTTTTCCCTCTGCTCTTCAAATCGCTACCCTCACTCGTGTTTCGTCCACTATCTATCACCTGATGTACTAATGCGTGGTCTTACCCAGACGCACGGAAAACATCACAGCCCAGCATCCTGTAATCCACTTACTAGATAACTAACATGTTTACAGAGGTGATAGTAGAACTTTTGGTTTGGTCACCACGTTGGTGCGGGTGTGGAGCGGCCCCATTTCTATATTAGTCATCTCCGATGTTCTCCTGCTTGATGCAGAGGCTGGTGCTCATTGTGTTGTCACTCCTTCATCGTGGACATTGGGGTATGTCACAGATGAAAGCCCTTGTCAGGTGACAAGCATAGTGACTGGGATTGAAAAAAGATGTGGCAGTCATGGCGCAGAAATGTTCTACTTGTGCTCAGAACCGGGCTGCTCCTCCCCAGTCCTTCATCCCCAGGCCCACCTCCCCAATAATTCCCGAGGCAGCCACCAGTGAGTTATTGTCGTGGAACTTATTCCAATAACCCACATGTGTTCAGCATGGTGTCCATTGTCACTGAAACTGACATCAATGTCGTCATCCAGATTATAACCATCAAAAGGCTTCCTTGCACCATTTTGTCGGGTAATGGGCACAATTCTACACCTCCAATGGCATTAAGCACCTGTTTAGTCCACCAGTTCACAAATTCTCCAGTAGCAAAGTGGAGCATGTGGTGCAAATGTCTAAAACAACAAATGTAAAAGTGATGGGCATTTTTACCACCACGGCTGTGCTCACAATGTTTCTGAGCACCTACAGGACCACCCCTGTCCAAGACGTTAGGCTGGCAGAGCTCCTCCATGAGTGGCAGCCATGCACTCTCTTCCATCTTCTAGCTCCACAGCCCACAGAGATGCAGCCTGGCACACCAGGTGGTACCCATGGGGATCAGCTGTATGAGCACGTTCATATGGGGCAAAACCATCGTGGATTCCAGTTAAAGTGGGTGTCACCCATGGACGACACCTTACAATGGTTGACGCTATGAAGGACCTGGAAGACTTTCACACTTATCAACCCCATCCACGCCCATTGACCGTAACAGCAGTAGTGGCCCAGTTGGACCTGGAATGCCCACCCTTGCTGATCTCCCACCTACATAGGTACAGCTTGCATTCCTGCACATAAGCGGCAGCTCCTGTGGACATGGGCATGGAGGTGGAATCCTCACTGCAGCCTCCACCCCTGCAGCCATTGTCACTTCCAATGTGCAGTGGGCTGCAGATCCCTGGGTGCTTCCCTCCAGCCAGCAGGCTTTAGTGCCAGGACACCTCCCATTATACCATTTTGCCTTCCCTAACATCATGCTGTGCACTTCTGGACCCATGTACATTTTTCTGGCAGGAGGGATCTGGTATCCCGTGTCAGCCAGTATGAATGCTTACCAGAAGGCACGGACCTCCATGTACGCTGCTATATGGCAGTACTATGTTCTTCAAGCACTTATGTCATCATTGCAGCACTGGCTACAGAGACACACCCAGCCTGCTGGTCTGTCAGCACCCATGGCTGCTGTTTAAAGCCAGCAGCACAGCCACTTGGTCAGTCATAATTTCACTGTGCTGTTGTAGAGCATCTCGCTACACATTTTGTTTTAGTTATGGATTCACTACATCTTGGTTTACTCATTGGACTTGTTATTCTACTGTGCAATCTCCATTGTCTGTCTCTCTCGTTGTTGTCCACCTGTTTACTCTGTGATAGCTCGTTGTTAACACCCCTGGCCAGTCTCCACAGCTTCTCGAGTCATTGTTGTTCAATTCCAGTCACTATACTTTATCCTAATGAAAGACTTTTTCTAGGGGAGTGTTGCTGAAAAGAAAGAGAAGTCACTTCAGAAACTGGATCAAGAGACACACAAGGTACACCAGACAATTAGGAACTAATAGTGAACTAAAAGGTTAAGCCCTGATTCAAATTCTGAAGTACTCCTAATAATGAGTGTCTGTAGTATTGCAAGGTATTGTTCAATAACATCTTCATTCCATCAGATTCTTCTTCTCTGCTCCAAAGTTTGTTAATACACAAGTTTTAATAGTTATTTTAATTTCTTGCTTACGAGAGTGTCAGCAATAAATTCTCTACAAGAAAAATTATTTGTTGCTTCAGTATAAATAAGTTTTTGTTACAAACATACAAAGTTTCAATCCCTGTACAGCTGATCTACTTCCTCCCTATGTCATAAAGACAGTAATGTGTACCACTATTTCACAGTTCCTAGTAGTGATCATTTGGCCAGATCTTTTTCTTTTCCTTACTGTCAATGTATAAGGATGTAAACTGACACAATAATCACTTCTTCCCAGTCATTACTTGTCTTTGCCAGCCGTTTTAGAAGTTGTAACTAAGAATAACAATTGTTTAAGCATCTTATATTCATAATTTTAATCTTCATATAACTTACAGGTTTGTTCCTGTTAATTATATACTCACTCAAACTTTTCTCAAAGTAATCATTATAAGTTTCAAAGGAATTATTCTCTATTATCAAAGTGATTATTTTACTGAAGTACTTCTTGCAGTATTTGATATAATTATGATATACATACGATTTAACTCTATTTGTTCATATCTATTCTGTTTGCATAACATGAAGCCACCACAGCCACCGGAGTCTTGGACAGGCATGAGAGATGCTCTGGAAGAAGGCGCAGTTGCCCCACAAGCAAACTGGGTGGGGAAAAAATATAAGGGTGAAGAGGATTGTCTTTTCCTTAATGTCTACACTTCAAAGGTCTTACATACCTGTAATATGCCTAGACTATTGCTATTGTTTTAGTACTGCTAGATCATAGGTTTTATATAATCTTTGGTACTGGACATACAAACAGTAGCTTCATAAAATGATCCTACTACTAACTGAAAATGTGAAGTACTAAGTTTCAATACTCAACTAAGTCATCACATGTTGTGTTCACAGTTCATTACCTTCTAGTAAATAAATTAATGTAAATTATCACTGTGGGAAAAAAATATAACATCAAAATTTGGGATACCAAGGTAGACTATAGTCTATTTAAAATTAGTTGCAAATTCTGACAGTTCAGTCCTTTGACGTCAGCCAGTTTGTTTACTTGGTAACGTGGAGGTTTTGATTTGTACAGCACTACAGGTTCCATTTACTCCACCTTATATATGCTATGTCCAGCGTTACCCAGTGGAACATTTCTTTGTACCCAGAGCAAAATACCTGCTTTCCTTCACTGAGTTGTTGGACTGTTGTCCATCACAATGGAGTGGTATTGTCAAATGTGGAGGAATATTTTGTAGCAGGTCTTCTCAGCTATGGATGAGTTCTTGGACAACCACTTTTATTGAGAATCTTGTGTTTAGAAGTGCTGCACTATTGTTATTAATGCTATGCCAACACAGAACACTTGTTCACAATATCTGATGATGCAAGAACACTAAAATGCCAGAAAATAACCAAGAAATCTGATGAACATAGATGCATCTGATGTACAACACCACATGGTACTGTTTATCCAAGTTATACTTTGATGACCCACCTACTGGCGGCACAATAGGGAAAGTTGGCTCGACATTGGTGCTACCTGGGCAATGGCATCACATCACTACAGCTGAGCCAAACATCAAAAATAGCCACTAATTTTAAATGCACTGAGAGTGAAGGTACTCTACTATCTTGGAAGCAGAATAACATGTTGCCAGAAGCAAGTAGGACATAAAAAGCAGACTAGCATAAGCAAAGAGCTCATTCCTGGCCAACAGAAATTTACTTGTTTCAATTAACAGCCATAATTTTAAAAAGAAATTTCTGAGAACGTATGTTTGGAGCACAGCTTTATCAGGAAATGAATCATGGACTGTGAGTAAACTGTCAAAGAAGAATTTGATTTGTGGTGCTACAGGAGGATGTTGAAAATTACATAAAATTTTAAGATAAGAAATGAGGAGGTTCTCCATAGAATTGGCAAAGAAAGGAATATATGGAAAACACTAACAATGAACCATGGATCTTGCCGGTGGTGGGGAGGTTTGCGTGCCTCAATGATACAGATAGCCATACCGTAGGTGCAACCACAATGGAGGGGTATCTGTTGAGAGGCCAGACAAACATGTGGTTCCTGAAAAGGGGCAGCAGCCTTTTCAGTAGTTGCAGGAGCAACAGTCTGGATGATTGACTGATCTGGCCTTGTAGCACTAACCAAAAAGGCCTTGCTGTTCTCGAACTGCGAACAGCTGAAAGCAAGGGGAAACTACAGCCATAATTTTTCCTGAGGGCATGCAGCTTTACTGTATGATTAAATGATGATGGCGTCCTCTTGGGTAAAATATTCCGGAGGTAAAATAGTCCCCCATTCGGATCTCCGGGGGGTGACTACTCAAGAGGACATCGTTATCAGGAGAAAGAATACTGGTGTTCTACGGATCGGAGTTAGGAATATCAGACCCCTTAATCGGGCAGGTAGGTTAGAAAATTTAAAAAGGGAAATGGATAGGTTAAAGTTAGATATAGTAGGAATTAGTGAAGTTTGGTGGCAGGAGGAACAAGACTTTTGGTCAAGTGACTACAGGATTATAAATACAAAATCAAATAGGGGTAACGCAGGAGTAGGTTTAATAATGAATAAAAAAATAGGAGGACGGGTAAGCTACTACAAACAGCATAGTGAATGCATTATAGTGGCCAAGATAGTCACAAAGCCCACATCTATCACAGTAGTACAAGTTTATATGCCAACTAGCTCTGCAGATGATGAAGAAATTGATGAAATGTATGAGGAGATAAAAGAAATTATTCAGGTAGTGAAGGGAGACGAAAATTTAATAGTCATGGGTGACTGGAATTCGAGAGAAGGAAAAGGGAGGGAAGAAAATATAGTAGGTGAATATGGATTGGGGCTAAGAAATAAAAGAGGAAGCCGCCTGGTAGAATTTTGCGCAGAGCATAACTTAATCATAGCTAACACTTGGTTCAAGAATCATGAAAGAAGGTTGTATACATGGAAGAACCATGGAGATACTAAAAGGTATCAGATAGATTATATAATGGTAAGACAGAGATTTTGGAACCAGGTTTTAAATTGTAAGACATTTCCAGAGGCATATGTGGACTCTGACCATAATCTATTGGTTATGAACTGTAGATTAAAACTGAAGAAATTGCAAAAAGGTGGGAACTTAAGGAGATGGGACCTGGATAAACTGACTAAACCAGAGGTTGTACAGAGTTTCAGGGAGAGCATAAGGGAACAATTGACAGTAATGGGGGAAAGAAATACAGTAGAAGAAGAATGGGTAGCTCTGAGGGATGAAATAGTGAAGGCAGCAGAGGATCAAATAGGTAAAAAGACGAGGGCTAGTAGAAACTCTTGGGTAACAGAAGAAATATTGAATTTAATTGAAGAAAGGACGAAATATAAAAATGCAGTAAATGAATCAGGCAAAAAGGGATACAAACGTCTCAAAAATGATATCGACAGGAAGTGCAAAATGGCTAAGCAGGGATGGCTAGAGGACAAATTTAAGGATGTAGGGGCTTATCTCACTAAGGGTAAGATAGATACTGCCTACAGGAAAATTAAAGAGACCTTTTGAGAAAGGAGAACCACTTGCATGAATATCAAGAGCTTTAATGGAAACCCAGTTCTAAGCAAAGAAGGGAAAGCAGAAAGGTGGAAGGAGTATATAGAGGTCTATACAAGGGTGATGTACTTGAGGACAATATTATGGAAATAGAAGAAGATGTAGATGAAGATGAAATGGGAGATATGATACTGCGTGAAGAGTTTGACAGAGCACTGAAAGACCTGAGTCGAAACAAGGCCCCCGGAGTAGGCAACATTCCATTAGAACTACTGACAGCCTTGGGAGAGCCAGTCCTGACAAAACTCTATCATCTGGTGAGCAAGATGTATGAGACAGGCGAAATACCCTCAGACGTCAAGAAGAATATAATAATTCCAATACCAAAGAAAGCAGGTGTTGACAGATGTGAAAATTACCAAACTATCAGTTTAATAAGTCACAGCTGCAAAATACTAACGCGAATTCTTTACAGACGAATGGAAATACTGATAGAAGCCGACCTCAGGGAAGATCAGTTTAGATTCCGCAGAAATGTTGGAACACGTGAGGCAATACTGACCTACAACTTATCTTAGAAGAAAGATTAAGGAAAGGCAAACCTACGTTTCTAGCATTTGTAGACTTAGAGAAAGCTTTTGACGATGTTGACTGGAATATTCTCTTTCATACTCTGAAGGTGGCAGCGAAAGGCTATTTACAATTTGTACAGAAACCAGATGGCAGTTATAAGAGTCGAGGGGTACGAAAAGGAAGCAGTGTTTGGGAAGGGAGTGAGACAGGGTTGTAGCCTATCTCCAATGTTATTCAATCTGTATATGGAGCAAGCAATAAAGGAAACAAAAGAAAAGTTCGGAGTAGGTATTAAAATCCATGGAGGAGAAATAAAAACTTTGAGGTTGGCCGATGACATTGTAATTCTGTCAGATACAGCAAAGGACTTGGAAGAGCAGCTGAACGGAATGGACAGTGTCTTGAAAGGAGGGTACAAGATGAACATCACCAAAAGCCAAACGAGGATAATGGAATGTAGTTGAATTAAGTTGGGTGATGCTGAGGGAATTAGATTAGGAAATGAGACACTTGAAGTAGTAAAGGAGTTTTGCTATTTGGGGAGCAAAATAACTGATGATGGTTGAAGTAGAGAGGATATAAAATGTAGAATGGCAACGGCAAGGAAAGCGTTTTTGAAGAAGAAAAATTTGTTAACATCGAGTATAGATGTAAATGTCAGGAAGTCATTTCTGAAAGTATTTGTATGGAGTGTAGCTATATACGGAAGTGAAATGTGGATGATAAATAGTTTAGACAAGAAGAGAATAGAAGCTTTCGAGATGTGGTGCTACAGAAGAATGCTGAAGATTAGATGGGTAGATCACATAACTAATGAGGAGGTATTGAATAGACTTGGGGAGAAGAGGATCTTGTGGCACAACTTGACTAGAAGAAGGGATCGGTTGGTAGGACATGTTCTGAGACATCGAGGGATCACCAATTTAGAACTGGAGGGCAGCGTGGAGGGTAAAAATCATAGTGGGAGACCAAGAGATGAATACACTAAGCAGATTCAGAAGGATGTAGGCTTTAGTAGGCACTGGGAGATGAAGAAGCTTGCACAGGATAGACTAGCATGGAGATCTGCATCAAACCAGTCTCAGGAC
The DNA here is from genome assembly GCF_023864345.2 of Schistocerca serialis cubense. Lineage (NCBI taxonomy): Eukaryota > Metazoa > Arthropoda > Insecta > Orthoptera > Acrididae > Schistocerca > Schistocerca serialis. The sequence continues at coordinate 726,149,956 of NC_064639.1, read as the reverse complement.
TGAAGACCACAACAACAATAACAACAAGAAGAAGGGACAGGATGACAGGACAAGTGTTAACACATTGAGAAACATCTTCCATTCTACTAGAGGGAGTTGTATAGGGTAAAAGCTGTATGGGAAGGCAGATAATGGAATATGTCAAAAAACTTATTGAGGATTTTTGGTGCAAGTGAGTTGAAGAAGTTGGCACTGAAGAGGAATTTGTGGCAGGCCCTATTGAATCAATCAGAAGACTGATGATCTGGCCCTCTCCTTTTTTTTAAAGGCTTGTGTATCTTTGGCAGATGGCTGTAACAATATTCGAAGCATCAAATACATTTTATAACTTGAAGTGCTAACAGAGCTAAACAAGAAAAAAATATGTGACTCATCAAGCTTTCCCAGTGGATGTATTGTAAATAGTCTTCATGGGTTTGCCGCCGGAACGTGTTGTGTAAATTCCACAATATTTACTCAGACCAACTGTCCAACATCTTCAGGTGGTTCAGCCTTGCTCGTGGCTAGGTACGACTGATGGTATCCGCATGCCGATGCCCCATTTTTAGAACACGCATGTGAAGATTGCACAGCCACGGAAATTGCACATGTGCATTGATTTTTCATATTCAAACTCCTATTGCCAAAAATCACAGAGCAGCTCCCCGTGCATGCGTTGTATGCTGCATTTTCCAACAGTGCGGCCAGACATTACTCACTAGTGGCTGTACTAGGCCAGTGTTATGACGGGCCTGTTATCGAAGACTCTTGATTGTCATGATTTAATAGCAGCCAATGGAGGGTTCCAGGCTGTGCTAAGTTGAAATCCTGTATCCTTGTTGATGAGATTATCGGCTGTACAGATATGTATTGCTTCCTTAATGACATAGTGTCAAAAAGATGATGCCGAGAATAAAACTTCCACCTTTTCATAAATCAAACAATGACCTGTATTCAGGCAGTGTTCCGCAATAGCTGATTTTTCCAGTTGACGAAGGCATGTATAACGCTGATGTTCATCACAACATTCTTGTACTGTGCAGCATGTCTGGCCTATATATGCTGCCCCACACTGACAAGGAATCTTGTACACACTACATTTCCTCAGTCCAAGGTCATCCTTAACCAAACCCAACAGGTTTCTCAGTTTTGCAGATGGTTGAAAAACTCACTTAATTCCATGATCCTACCCGTCAGCTCACTTTTTAATTTACTATATGCAGGATTGTCAAGCAGTTTGTATATCTTACTGTTATATTCTGTGTGTGAGAGAAGCACAGTAACATTTCCTTTGTCAGCAGGTAAGATGACAATGTCTTGGTCTTCTCTCAATTCTCGTAGAGAACTTCTTTCAGCTGAGGTGATGTTAAAGTTGGACCTCTTAGATGAAGCTTGAGTCAAGATGCGGCATGTGTCATGCCTAAGGATCCAGAGGAAAACTGTGGAACTCATCAGGAAGAGCTCGATTCCAGCAAAAGTCACTAAGGTTTTGTGTCAACAGGCTGCAGTTCCTCCTAGACTCTACAGTCTACCCAAGATCCATAAGAATTGGGTGCCTCTCCATCCCATTGTAAGAAACATAGGAGCACCTACTTATTTTGTTGCCAAATACCTGACATCACTATTGGGACCTCTCGTAGGCAAGTGCGACCATCACATTTGACACTCTGAAGATTTCATAGGTCTCCTGAAAACCCTTAGATTGCAATCATTGGATCTGTTAGTAACTTTCAATGTTGTGTCTTTATTTACAAAGGTGCCCTTGCAGGACTGTTTGGAGCTCATTAGCAACATGTTTGAAGAGGACATAGAAGCATTATTCAAACATGTGCTTACTTCAACATACTTCTTATTTCAAGACCAATATTTTGAACAAGTGGACGGTGTCGCCATGGGAAGCCCTCTGTCTCCCGTGGTGGCCAATTATTTTATGGAGGACTTTGAAGAAAAAACACTACAGTCAGCCTTTGTTTTCTGTGGTATGTGGATGATACATTTGTGGTGTGGCCACATGAATGTGATACTCTACCTTCATTTCTTCAGCATCTGAATTCACTCCATCCAAATATAAACTTCACAATGGAAGTGGAAAAAGATGGTACTTTACCTTGTCTTGATGTCTTGGTACAAAGGAAAGCAGATGGAGCCTTAGGACACAGTGTCTACTACAAGCCAATGCGTACAGATCTATAACTGCAGGCCACAAGCTGCCACCATCCTGCACAATGCAGTAGTGCATTATGTACTTTAGTTCATAGAGCACAAGTGGTATCTGATCCTGAGAGCCTGTCGAAGACACGGAATTAAGTGTGTTTTTCAATCATCTGCAAAACTGAGAAACCTGTGGTTCAGTTAAGGATGACCTTGGACTGAGGAAATGTGATGTGTACAAGATTCCTTGTCAGTGTGGGGCAGCGTATAAAGGCCAGACATGCCACACAGTACAAGAATGCTGTGATGAACATCAGCGTCGTACACACCCTCATCAATCGAAAAAGTCAGCAATTGTGGAACACTGCCTGAATACAGGATGTCATTTGATTTATGAAAACGTGGAAGTTTTATATCCAACATCATCTTTCTGGGACTGCATCATTAAGGAAGCAATACATATCTGTACAGCCCATAATCTCATCAACTGACAACAACCTGGAACCCTACATTGGCTGCTATTAAATCATGACGTGAAAATCAAGATTCTTCGGTAACAGGCCCATCATAACACTGGCCTAGTATGGCTGTTGGTGAGTAATGTCTGGCCGCACTGTTGACAAATGCAGCATACAGCACACATGCAGGAGAGCCCCGTTGCGATTTTCAACAGAGGGAGTTTGAATATGGCAAATCACTGCGCATGCACGATTTCCATGGCTGTGCATTCTTTGCAAGCGTGTTCTAAAAATAGGGCATCAGCATGCGGATACTATGAGTTGTACCTAGCCACGAGCAAGGTTTAACTGCCTGAAGATGTTGGACAGTTGCTCCGAGGAAATATTGTGGAATCTGCACAGCGTGATCCGGTGGCAAACCTGTCAAGACTATTTACAAGAAAAAATATTCTGTAGCCTTGCCAAAACTCTGATTGTGCAGATCACAAAGTTATTTTAAATAAACTAAAATATTATGGTATCCCTCTTACCTGGATAGAATCTTACTCACCCAACAAAAAGCAGAGGGTCACATTAACAGACTGTATCCCGGGCATGGAAATAACCTGACAAAGGGAGAACATAACATGTGGAGTGCCACAGAGTTAAGGACGTCCAACTCTTGTTTTTAACCTACATAGATGGTTCACACCTAACAGTTTAAGTCTCCATCTAACCAAGACATATTATGCAATTTCAAAGAAGCAGTAATGACCTTCTAGCACCAGAAGTAGATGTTAATGGCCATACACTGAATGAAGCTCAGTGTAAAACTCCACAGAGCCAGATGGATAACAAGCAAACATGTAGTCAACACACAGATGAAGTAATTAAGTAGCTCAGTTGTTATGCCCTTAGAAGCACCTCTGATTGTGTTGACCTTAGGACAAGTGTGTTGGCTTATTTTACATATTTTCACTCCCTGTTCTCATACAGAAATATCTTGCAAGGCAGTGCATCTGCAGTAAATAAATCATTTGTTCAGCAGAAGTGAGCAGTAGGAGTATTATGTAAAGTAGATAATCACACAACTTGCAGAAGTTTTTTGAAGGAGCTTAGAATTATTACATTTACTTCCCAGTATGTTTAGTGCTTGATGGTTTTTGTTACTGACAATAAAAATCAGTTTCAACTGAACTGCAATACACACAATAAGAATACAAGACACAGAAATAAATTTCATGTATAGTTTTCCTCCTTGCCCTGGCTTCAGAATGGAGTTACGTTCTCTGCAAACAAGATATTCAACAAGCTCCCATCTAACATAAGTGAGAAATAAAGAATCTCTATCAATTCCTAAAACATATCACGTTAGTCACTCTTTCTACAAATTATCTAGATCCACAGATTAAAAATTTCTGTTAGCTGTGTAGTAAGTAATAGTGTTTGTTAGAAATCTGTATGGCAAGTAATAACGAATCAGGAATATGACTCAGTGTTTGTTATTGTTGTCGCTGTGGTTGTGGTCTTCAGGCCAAAGACTGGTATGATGCAGCTCTCCACACTACTCTACCCTGTGGAATTGGTCGGTCCTAGACAATTTAACACTCCTCCCCCCCTGTCCCCCCATCCCTCACACACACACACACACACACACACACACACAGGTATGTGCATTTCTTTCATCCCCAATTCTGTCCAGTACCTCCTCATTGGTTACGTGAACTATCTACCTTATCTTCAGCATTCATCTGGAGCACCACATTCCAAAAGCTCCTTGACTCTTCTTGTCTGAGCTGTTTATCGTCCACGTTTGACTTTCATACAGGGCTAAACTCCACACAAAACATCATGGGGTGATCGATCCTTAATGCAGCTGCTTGGTGGCAAGGCCTTTGTGTAGAATTGTCACGCAGGTAGCACATGTCTGTTAGGTGACAGAATACAGTGTATTGAATGAAAGGGAGTCAAGTGAAATGGCGAAATACAAGTATTCTATTTGCCAAAGTGTATTCATGTGTGATTCATACACACATACAGAATCAGCACATGCCATAAGAGTATTATTTCAAGAGGAACTTTCTGATATTCAAGTTCTTAATTGGAACATGATTCATTGATTGATAAATAAATTTTGTTAAATAGAAAGCATTCTTGACAGGAATTGTGGATGACCACATACTACAATACTCACAAAAGAGACTTTCAATAACATTAGTCATGCTCTGGAAAAGTCTCTGTGGCATCTTTTCTCAGCAAATGGGAATTTCCTGTGACTTTGTTGAAATGGTTACAAAGTTACTGAAGTTAAAGCCCTATAAAATAACTGCAGTGCAAGAACTTAAACTGGATGATGCTCCAAAATGGTTGTGGTTTTGTGAATGGATTTTGAACAGAGGCATGATAGAGAAATTGACCCTTTCCTAGCTTCCTTATCAGATGAATCATGTTTCCACCTAAGTGGATAAGTTAATTCACAAAATAACCATTAGTGGAGTTCTGAGAAGCCTTGCATAATACACAAAGCACTCTTGGGTGATCAAAAAATATGATCAAAAAATAAATGTGTGGTGTGCGACTAGCAGTGAGAGCATAATGAGTCATATTTTTATCCAGAAAACAATTAATAGTGAGAGATATGTGTAAAATATTTTGTGGCCTTTTTTGGCCAATTAACCAAGAGAGAACATGTTTTTAAGACCTTTCAGCAGGGCTCCACGATGGCAGATACTGCTAACTTCTCATTACATGAAATTCATGAAGAGTTTCAAGATAGAGTTACCATTAACAACACATGGCTTCCTTGTGTCCTCAGAGTCTTTCGCGGCAGCATACATGGACAAAACGTTCTCGGTTTTCCAGCCGCATCAATTTGAATAAAATGCTCGAGCTTTCAATGGCCATCTCTGCCATAATTGTCTGGAGTTCACTGACTCACTTATATAGGCATGATGACATCATCAGTAGCCAATCAGATGAATCCAATGTAGCGCGCGCGCTTAAGTCGACCCGGGCAGCTAGTGGAGCTATTGCCCGTGGCAGCACAGGTGACTTCAGGTGGCGCCAGGGGCAGGCACCACATTTGAAACAGCTGCTCCCGTGTTGCGCATCTGTCTGCTTTCTTTTGATATCCAACACCCGTCCCCATGCCCTGCTGAGTGTGTATCCCCGGTCTCTGTTGAAATTGTTGTTTAAGCGAATCTCGGCCGCTTCCTTTATAACGGAGTCCCAATATGTAGACGCATGAGCCAACACTGTTTCCAGCAGCCGTAAATTTCTTCATGGAGCACTTTGAGGAGCAGGCTCTGCAAACTGTGACATTACGGCCATCTTGCTTTCTACGATACATTGATGACACCTCCCTGATATGGCCTCATGGTGAAGATACACTACAGCAGTTCGTTGATCATATGATTATTGGCCCTGCCTTCTTTGAGGATGACAGCGGTGTGGCTGAACTGTCACCAGTGAACACTACCTAAAGATGCTGCAAGACTTCATTCTTCCCCAATTAGGTATGGTCGATGTGGATGTGGAACAATTATGGTTTCAACAAGATGGAGCAACCTCACATACAGCCAGAATTTGCATGGATTTCTTGCGACTAGTAGAGTAATTTCCTGTTTCGGTGACATTTCCTGGCCACCTCGCTCACCTGACCTTTAATGTGCAGACTTTTTTGTTTGGGGGCTACCTGAAGCAAGAAGTGTTCCAAACACATTGTGACACCATTCCCGAGTTGAAGGATCGCATCAGAACTGCCATCGGCATTGTCCCAGGAAATATGTTACACCAAGTTATGGAAAACTTCCAATGCCACCTAGATGAATGTGTTGTGCAGAGGAGGCATCATTTGACAGGACTCATATTCAAAAAGTAATCCACACAATGGACAATGACCTACACATTAGTGAATGGCATACCTTTAACTATTAATTGACATAAGAGGTAATAAATAAATTACAGTTACTGCCTGATGGTGTGTTTTTAATTTCCTACTATGAACAATGCCACACCCTGTACTTACTGTGGACCTCCTTTCACCCACGCCATGGCCACAGAAGCCAGCCTCAAAGGCCAGCTACATGATGTGAAAGCAGTTGCATTAATGAATGATCATCCTGTATATGTAAAAATCTTTTCTTTGAAAAATACCATTGTAATCAAGTAAATGTTGAGCTTCCGAGATAAGATAAACAGCAGCTGTGTAATAATACAGAGCAGGCAGCCGCTTTTTTCTATGTTACAGCTTTGCTATTAATTTAGTGGACTAAATTCAGATGGCATATGAGTGAATAGCATTAAGTAGTATAATGATAGTTTATTGTTAATGCAGTATACAGCTTAAGGTTCTATGATGTCCTTGCCTCATGCTGAAATATATCTTTGACTTCTAGGCCAACTAGCAGTAGACCCAGAAGTCTACTGGTCTTCTGTCTTCATGGCCAAAATGTTTGTTTCATCAGCAATAGTCACTTACAGTGTGACATGGTACTATAGCCAGAAAACTCACTCTAAGTGACTTTGGTTGTGAGTGCCCATGCAATTATATATACCTTGCCTCTTTCCACGTCCCTGAAGGTTCTCCTTGGTAGGATCTACAGAATACAATGTATCATCCACAGGTGTCAACAACTGATTTTGGTGACTGACACCTGAGGTAAGACAACAATGTTAAAACAGTGAACAGAATAGGAGGCATGATGGAGTGTGTTCTCTGCTCAGTTGTTGCTGTCGTATCTGTTCTATAAGAGAACAAAAAAATTATTTTTAGTACAATTCTTCACATTTGAAATCTGAAAAAACTATCAAACATTTTATTGAAGACTCCATTAAAAATATCTTAATACGAGGAGATTAAAACATTGGAAATAGATTGGAAAAACTAAACAGAGATTGTGTGTGTGTGTGTGTGTGTGTGTGTGTGTGTGTGTGTGTGTGTGTGAATTCCTAAAGGGCCAAACTGCTGAGGTCATCGGTCCCTAGACTTACACACTACTTAAACTAACTTATGCTAAGAAAAACAGAAACACCCATGCCCAAGGGAGGACTCAAAACTCCAATAGGAGGGGCCATGCAGTCCACAACCTGGCACCTCAAACTGCATGGCCACTCCATGCGGTCAGTGATTATGAGGCATTATTACCATATCAAATGAAAGCACTGAGAAGAATACCAATGAAAGTGACATGTCGAAGCTACATAATCGTTGATAACATTCTCACCAACCTGTGAGTGTGAAGTTAAAATTTTTACAACTGCAATGTATGATCATCATTAGTTAATGAAATGGGAGTTCTGAAACATCACCAGAGCCAAAAAGTGAAAAAATATTACAAATAACAGAAATTTCATTTAATCAACGATAACAGAGAACATCTTGTTTACACATGGAGTAAGAATAATTTCAACAATTTCATAGATTCTGTACAAAATTTGAAGTATGAACGAAGCCACCAAAGACCTACACACTCAGGGACACTTGAATGACCACCCCATTCAGAATTCTTCAAAGGAAACACTGACAAAAATCATACAGTGAGTAATGTCCAAAAATTATGAAGAATAAAATTCTCTGATAAAGCATCTTTGGGAAAAAGAATGAAAAATATTGATGGCTAAGCTGTTCATGTCAAGAGTTTTTCCAGAAAAAGTTGTGCTAGTATACATGAAATGTGACAAAGATGACCCAAACAACTATAAGCCTGTTTCTTCAACATCTGGTTTCTCAAAATTACTGTAAATGCTTATTCTCAGTATATTACTTAAATTACAAGAGAGGGAATATTCTGATCCAGTGCAGAATGATTTCAGAAAACAGAAATCTGCAGAAACTGTTGCTTCTAGTCAAACTGAATCGGTTCTGTAGTCATTATATAAGAGAGGCCTATAAAGAGCTATTGACACAATTGCCCCATATAGCTATTACAGAAGAACTAGAAAGCTGTGTCATACATGGATATGCAACACAATGGATAAAATAATATGTTGGCAACAGGAGGCAAAACGTGATGGCAAAGAGTGAATGTGAGTTAATAATAAGAGCTGTTAAGTCTATTGTGCCACAACAATTTGTTCTCTTGATAAACAGTATTTCAATTGCCAGAATGAACAAAAAATTCTGTACACAGATGACCAGACATCATTATATGAAAAAAATCTGGATTAGTGCAAAAGAGCATTTATTTCTGGAAAATCACAGTGCAGTGGCTTGAACATTTTTAAACTATAGATAACTATAGATTTGAATAAGAGAACATTCATGGCGCTCAGCAACAAAGCAAAGGGATACCATATAGACATGGTTATTGATGTAGTGAGACTACAAAGTGTAGCTGGTGTAAAATTTTTGCCAATTACATTAGATACTGAACTACAGTTGATATCACATGTAGGCAATGTTTGCTGTAAACTGAACATTATGAAAGAGCTTGCAAAAGATGCTTGCAGATGATGTCTGTACATTGTACTATGTTCATTTTGAAACTTATGGAATTGTATTGTAATGAAGCTAAAAGAGAGAGAGAGAGTGAAACAGCCAAAGTATGAAGACCATTCTACACTTCTAGATATGTTTTCCAATACTTCAAAGTCATGACATTCCCACTATATGCAGATAAAAACTACCAGTGTCCATTCACATGACAAAACCATTGTGAAGTAAAGTCCTTGGCCAATTTATTAGACACACTACAGTTTTTAAGCAAATTTTGATTTATGTCTAACATTTTTTTTATATCTAAAAACAAAGATGATGAGACTGACCAAACAAAAGCGCTGTTTCATTGTTGCCAAAAGCGCTGGCAGGTATCTATCGACCTGCCAGCGCTTTTGTTTGGTAAGTCTCGTCATCTTTGTTTTTAGATATATTTTTCCCACGTGGAATGTTTCCCTCTATTATATTCATAACATTTTTTTTTATATACATAGGTTGTGTAAAATGATTACGTGTAGTTTACTTCAAAAGTAAGATGATATAACAAATAAGTGAAATGTAGTATTTGTTGAAAATATTTTATTTCAGCAATTACAAAAAAAAGTGAAAATATTGTGAAAATGAAAACATTAGTTTTAACATCTTGTTGAGCCACCTTTTGCAGCTACGAGAGTCTTAATACAATGTGGCAAGCTGTCGACACAGGACTGTACTGTGTCCTGTGTTTGTGGATGATGATACCACTCATGAATGATCTCTAAGAGCTGTGTTTATATTGAGATGACATCTTTTGCCATCTCCCCCTTCATTAGTCCCCATACATTTTCTGTGGGGTTCATGTTGGGACTATTACCTGGCCAGTCTAACAGAGGGATATTTTGTTCCTTCAGAAAGGATTTAACTGATGTGACTGTGTGACAGGAAGCTCCATCCAGCATAAAAATAAATGGTTCCCCATTTTGCAACCATTCTCTGAGCTCTGGTATTAACTGTTTTTGCCGGACTTCCTTGTACTGGTCTTGCCTCATTATGCTTTTAACCACGTTTGTTTTTCAGTCTGAAAATGCAGTTATGATTAAATTTTTCTTCTGTTCGACAGCACACATACTGAGATTCATTAATTAAAATTTCAAACATGCTTTCAGCTCTGAAGCATACCTGTAAAAATCACAAAACATAATTAATATACTATGAATAAATGTACATAGGTTATATCATATTGTAAATAATAATTTTAAAGTTAAATTGCCAATCTCCAGAAGTCCACATCCTTATCACACCACTATTTAGTCCACTTCAGACGCTTTGCTTTCATTGTGGCTGTTAACTTTGGTTTTCTAGTGGGTTGACAGGCCTTGAAATCAATATCCTTCAACTTCCTGTGAACAGTGAATTCAGATACATTCACACTAGCCTCGTCCAGTTGAGATTTTATCTGTTTCATTGTTGCAGATTTGTTTTCTAGGCAAATTCTTTTGAGAAATCTTTCTGACCTTGGGGTGAAAATTGGTTTTCTTCCACATTTATTCTTCCTTCTGGGGCTCAGTTCTTCACCTGAACCAATTTTCTTCTTTATACACATGATGCTAGCTTCTGACATTTCCAACCTTCGTGAACTCTCCCAATTGGAATACATTTTCGTATTAGTGAGGGCTTTGACCTGAGCTTTTTTACTTGGTGAAATGTCCCCTCTTTTACCCATTTTAAAGCTCACAATTAGTAATATGTGGCTGTTAAACAGTCAATTGTGATGTCAATATTATGAAATTGATAATCAAAGCAAACAAAGTATTACACTAGTTACATGTGAGAATGCCACTGAACACGTCCTTTCCTGTATGCTGTACTCTGCACATTGATGTCTACATAAGTCAACAATCCAATGTCACATAGCAATAATAGATACAAAATTCAACAATGTAATAAGTTCTCTGAATAACTGTCATAAATTTTCCAATTAAATATAGTACTCAACAAGTAATTATTACAAATAACATTAAAAAAATGTGCAGGGCGTCTAATAATTTGGCCCGGAACTGTGTACAAACAGCTTGAGTATTCTTGAGAAAACCCCTCAATACCTATATTTACAACTAATAAGGTATATATATTGAAGAGTATACAGAACATTACAAGTGAAAATGCTTGCTCAAGCTGCTGAAGGACTACTTAGTGTAAACATGACTCCTACAGTGTAGATGATTATATAGTTAAGTGAAGTAAACAAAATGATGTAAATCCCATATGGCACTGATGGCTTAGATATCCCACAGAATGGGTTGAGTTGCCTGTCAGAAAACGTGTTCTTCTTCTACACATTACCCCTTTTCCTTGCAAATATATGAGAGTTGCGTCATTTGTATAGTTGGATTTGTGTGTAGTCTGTTATGTCTGTGTTGTACGATGATGAGGAAAGGCTTCAGGACCAGATAACCTTCCATAGACATATGGAAAATTGAGGGATTTAACAACAAAGTAGCCACCTGGCTGGCAGATTCAACTCGAACATTCAGTGCAGCCATATACTCACCAATGGATCATCTAGCATCACCGTACCTATTTTAAGGGCAGTGGTGACCATGCTGAATGTACCAACTACTGCCCAATTCAGCTTCTGTCCAACATTATCGAGATATTCAAATGTATCCTTGATGACAGGCTGTGGATGTAGTCCAGCTCTCAATAAATTGATATGGGTTTGTGAAGGGATGTGGCATGATAGACACTATTTTTGCTGCACACTAGCTGTTGAAGAAATTCCTCAAGAAAAGAAAGTCACTACATTTTCCCTTTCTTGACCTAGAAAAGGTATTTGATTGAGTATGATGTCAGATGATTTGGTATTCTCTTTTCAATCATCAAGTTTCTGAAACTTATGTAAATTGAATATAAATGCTGTACATAACACCAGCAGCCTGGTGCACTGCTCTGCAGGACTGACAGACAGCTTACCTGTGATAGTTGGTACTCATCAAGATTCAGCTCTGCCTCTGCTGCTCTATGTTACCATAGTGGATACCATAATGCACAGAAGTGTGTACCATGTATAATCCTATAAGCTGATGGTCTACATCTACATTTATACTCTGCAAGCCACCCAACGGTGTATGGCAGATACTGGAGAGGATGTTGAAACTCTGGTCCAGGTATGGTATGTGTTGTGGTGTAACAAGACAGCTATGCCACACTGAAGTAGCCGAAAGGCACGCGTTAATCTCACGTAGTCTAGTGAGAGGTCTGAAACAAGATACGTAATGAATGGTAGCAAGAAAAGTACGTAGCTGCTATAAGACTTAACTTTTAATCATCCTTGTTGTATACATCGTTCTTGATGAGACATTTCATACGATAACTATCAAACTATGTAAGGCTAATGGCGCCTTGCTAGGTCGTAGCCATTGACTTAGCTGAAGGCTATTCTATCTGTGTCTCGGCAAATGAGAGAAAGGCTTCGTCAGTGTAGTCGCTAGCAAAGTCGTCGTACAACTGGGGAGAGTGCTAGTCCGTATCTCGAGACCTGCCTTGTGGTGGCGCTCGGTCTGCAATCACACAGTGGCGACACGTGGGTCCGACATGTACTAAATGGACCGCGGCCGATTTAAAGCTACCACCTAGCAAGTGTGGTGTCTGGTGGTGACACCACAGTATGATTGTCTACAAAGATTTGGCCCCCATTTGAACCCCCACAAGACTCAGTACTTTGAAATGACTCCATCTCCTGGAACTATACAAATTAATGGAGCTCCTCATACTGAAGTGGACAGATTCCAATATCTAGATCCTTGACTACAGAGTGACAGCTATGTGAATGAGGATGAGTGAGCAAAACCAAAGTGACCTAAATGCATTTCAGAGACATCACTGGTATTCTTTGTAATAAGAAGATGCCAGTCTTCCTAAAATCAAAGACATACTGTACAATGGGGATCCCAGTTGCATTATATGATACCAAGTGTTGGCACACACCTGGAACTGCTGAGCACATACTACATGTCATGAAAATGTGGATACTGAGAAAATCGTAGACATTTTCCTAGTACAATGATCTGACAATGATGATGACTCCTCTCAAACTGAACATCCTATCAAATTGCACAGTGTCACATGCACTCTTTCCATAGGAGAGTGCAGAGAGGCTTGGAATTTAATCAAGGATATTGATGGAAATAATGGTGATCAAGAGCTTTATATCACCACCTCTCCTCCTTCTTACCAGCCAAGTACTGGCAGTGACAGTTTCATTCTCCACCAGGATTTGAACCAGTTTACCTCTGAGTGGAGCGCCATTGCACAGGCATGCATTAGCGACTTCAGCTAGAGAGGAAAGTATACCACATAAAGTAGTATGTTGTAGGTTATGTACTTGACTAAACATAAATACCACTCACAGATTACGCCTTAGGTCTGTTCCAGCTGGCCAACTGCTGCCTATAAGTCATTAAGAGGAGTGATCTATGATTTTGGGACATGTGATCAGCGTGTCACCAATTCCTCCAGCTGTTATTGCCGGTAGCTGAATCCCAATAATGCCACTGTTTCTTTATTCAAGCAGATCCTCATTGGCCTCACAAGTGCTGAGTGGAGCCTGATGTTCTTACCAGTGTGAACTATTCTCTGTGAACAAACACATGGCTACCATAGTTCAGAATTAACACTTTAATAATAATGGAAAATTCAGTTAAATGTGTGTAATATTGCTGATGATCACAGTCATTAAGTATTTGTTTTAAACTGTAGTATACAGACTCTAAGGCAAGCTACTGATGTATCTGATATATTGAGTACACTGTCTGTGCATGACTAATCAAATAGGACCAAGTAAAAATGAATTGATGTGATTAAAGAGCAGTTAATTAATGCTTCAACAAAAAGTGTTATTTAAACAATGGAAGCTCCAGGTTGGAGTAGCAGCAATGTAGGAAGAGGGAGTTTGGTACTTAATGTAAAGATGACATGTTAATTTGCAGACAGGCACAATTATAGACACTCTAAACATAAGCTTTCATTCACAGCCTTCATCAGAAAAAGAAAGAGAAACACACACCATTCATTTACACAAGCAAGCAAACAAGACCTCCCACTCTGGCAGTTTGGGCCACAATGCAACTATCACATGGGATGCAAGCAGCAATCTGGAGGGGACAGGGAAGGGATAGCAGTGTATGGGTTTAGGGAGAGAGAGAGAAGCACTGTCTGGTGGAGTGTGCAGAGATTAGAATGCTAAGAGGCACAGCGTCAGCAGGGTGTGGGCCAAGGAGGTGGGGAAAACAGAGCAAAAAGAGAGAGGCGCAGAGAAAGTTGGGCAGGTGTGTTGGCAGAGAGTGGCAAACAAAGAGGGTGGGAGACAAGATTTAGGAGGAGGTGATAGGACAGAGAAGGTGGAAACTGGTGGGTGGAGGGCGTGGTGACTGTATGTTATCATAGGTTGAGACTGGGATAACTGCCAGAGCAGAGAATGTGTTGTAGGGATAACTCCCATCTGTGCAGTTCAGAAAAGCTGGTGGTGGAGGGGAGGATCCAGATGGCTTGGGTAGTGAAGCAAGAACACCAATAGCTGTTCTGAATTGTGCAGATGGAAGTTATCTGTACAACACATTCTCCCTTCCCATAATTATCCCACCTTCAACCTACTGTAATGTAGTGCCCCTACACTGTCCATGCAACAGTTTCCACCCCCTCTGTCTTATCACCTCTTCCAGTTCTCATCTCCCACCCTCTTTGTTTGCTGCCCTCTGCTAATGTTTCCACCCATCTTTCCCTGATGCTCTCCTTCTTTGCTACATTTTCCCCACCTCTCTGCCCCACATCCTCCTGATGCTGGGTCTCTTAGCATTATAGTCTATGCACACTCTGTCAGGCAGCTCTCCTCTCTTCCCCCACCCGTATACTGCTATCCCTTCCTCCTCCCCGCCCCTTTCAGATTGCTGCTTCCATCCCATGTCATAGTGGCATTCTGGCTCGTGATGCTGGAGTTGGCAGTCATATGTGCGTGATGTATGCGTGATGTGTGCGTGCTTGTGTGAGTGAATTATGTGTGTTTCTCTTTCCTTTTCTGATGAAGGCTGTGACCAAAACCTTATGTGTAAGTGTCTTTTAATTGTGCCTGTCTGCAACTTAACATGTCATCTTTATGATACAGAGCAATCTATCTTTTCCCACTCAGTTTAAAAGTGTTAATTGATATTTATAAACACAAAATCTGTAAAAAGTTATTGTATGCTTACAAAATTATTTGTTAAAGAGAATTTCATGCTACGTGAATATAATTAAAAAGCCTATGTGTAGTGTTTTTCTATTACCAGCATTAAGAAAAAACTATCAAGATCAAGTTTTAAATTTGCGATCTTGGCCGTGTCAATGATCGACATGAAAGATTTCTGAAAGTGTAATGTCTTCAAAAAGTTGTACAAAAGTGCAGGAGACACTAAATATTTCAAAGTAACAAGTGAGATACACTGTACTTCAACATACTTGCAATGGTCTCATTGTTCTCCTGAAAAGGATTGTTGTAATTCAGTGAAAACAATGGCTTTTATTTTGCAGTTTTTATTAAGCTTTGCTGCATGACATGGTATAATATGAAATAAGGTTTCATTCAAAATGATATTGGCTATGGACAATTACACATTTAAAATATTTGTGTCATTTTTACATCAATACAACAGATGTGTGATTCTTTGTTATTTTGCTTATTGTGGATAAGACTTCAACTTGTCAGCACATCCCAAAACTTATCTGCCCCAATGGCTGAGGTCACTAATGCATGCTTGTGCGATGGTGTTCAACCCCTGGGGTAAGCCGGTTTGAGTCCTGATTGTGCAAAAGCTTTTTGCTGCCAGTATTTGGCTGGCAAGGGCAGGAGAGATGGTGGTGTAAAATGTGGCTATGTCTTGGTTTAAATACCAATCCTCTCTGCAGTGTGTCATGAAGTGAGGGCATGTGACACTGTGAATGGTGATCCGTCCATTGGCGGGTGATGTTAAGCTCAGAAGCCCCCTTGGCGCTATTCGCGAGGAGTAGACTATGTGCCAGCGCTGGGTTTCACCCTCTCTCTTTTATTGTCATCATCACACAATACAAACATTACATTACACACATGCACACACACACAAACACACACACACAATACAGACATGTATCATTATAAAAGAGTTGTAATGGAGCATGTTACAAATAAACAAACAAACAAAAAAATCCCAAAACTTACATAGTAGTTGCAATAAGCTGGCTGAAGATGGAAGTACGAAACCAGAGATGATGTTATTGTTAGAAAAAACCCTAGCAATAGTATTTTAAAATTCTGCAGATACACTGGCCAACAAAATTTTACTTTTTTCTGTAATTGGTATGAAAACAGCCAATCTTTATGGTTTTCGGTGTGCTGATAATGAAAATGTTAATGAAATATCAAGATTTGCTCTCATTTTGAAGTTATTGTAACGTTATGTCATTGCCTCTATAAGCTTATGCATGTATTTACCTTGGTGTTATCCCTTGGGGGAAGGTCACTGAAGGTGCAACTATTTGCCTCCCTGATTAGTGTCCAGCAGTAATCAGCTAACACTGATGTACTCTACTTTTCCTGGTATCTCATTTCCAAGTACAAAATTTGCTGATGGATGTGTTCTCTTTGCTCTACAATTACAGCATTAAATTTATGAGGAAAGAAATCCAAGTATGAATCTAGGAGACACTAATTTAAGGACATGTTGGACCCCAGTGTATTGTAGCAGTGCAGAAGAGATCCTTATAGTTTTCTGCCCTATTATTTATTAAAAATTTTGTTGACACTTGGACAAAGGCATCCCTAGCTAACTTTTCGTCCCTTGTGTCAGTGGTGTTGAAATACTGCATATCTGGGGACACCAAAAACCCCCTTCTATTTTTGCCTCACTAAGATGTGGAAATTTCTCTCACAAATAGAGAAATGCTTCTCTGATTTTGTCTATGGTCTCAATGAAGTTTTTCATTGGCCCAAATTTTATATGAAGAGCAGGGAGAACTATGTTCTTGGATTTGACAAGTGCTTTGTGCATAATATTGTGAGAGCCATGTTCAAATGATTGATGCTTAGGCCAATCTTTCTTTTTATAATGAAGTGCTTTGGCATAGCTATCCTAGAGGCACAGGAAGCAACAGAATTTGCTATAATCATGTTGTAGCCCAAGTACTATACCTATGACTTTCAAATTCCCACAAACCTGCCATTTAAACTTGTCGTACTTCAATTGCAGTAACAATTGTTTCATGCTATCTTATGTCTCTTTCATGTAATGGGAATCCATGGTATCATATCGGCATTGTGCAATAGCGCTTGCTTAAGACTGATTTTGGAGGAGTCATTGAACAAGCACCACTGATCACTTTTATAGTTGATGCCCATAGCTGCCATTAGTCACTGTACATCACTACAAAATACCAAGTTCTTTTTACTTTTGAAAAATGGAAGGAATGGCATAAGGTGGTTAAGGAAGGCAGTTACATTTACCATCTTATCAAAACAATCCTGCTGTTGTAGTCTTGATGCCCACAATTCAGCTTTATCTTTCGACAATTCCAGATCTCCCACTAGGTCATTAAATTCACACTGGGTTATTTTGTCAATCTCTGTACCCTCATCATTACACACAAAATCAGGTCTTTTGAAGAAATTGGTTTTGAAGATGATGGTGCAGCACTAGTCTCACTACTGCCATTGTCACTATCACAATCAGGTGGGATAGGAGCAGGCAGTCCGTCTCCATGAGGCTCTGGTCGCATGGCCGATGGTATGGTAGGATATATCAGGGAAGACTTTTTCTTCTTGGAAATACCATGTGTTACTAATGAAATCTTCTTGGGCTTCCATCCGGGTAGCTGCGTTGAAAATCCGCAATGTTTCAATGAGTGTCATTCTCATCATCTTCTGGCGAAGTGTCAATGGATTGTGGCCATCATCTATATATATAGGTGGTCAGCAGTGCATGACTGCTGTCACTCCCCACCCGTCCTACTGGAGCTGGGCAGGTGTGTTTGTGTGTGTGTGGGGGGGGGGGGGGGGGGGGAGTGGGAGGACCACGTGGGGCCGGGCGATGTCGGCCATCTGCCGCGTTAGTTTAGCTTAGAATTGTGAAGCGTTAGCAGCTGAGCATGGCCCCAGCATATAGCTAGTACTGCAGGGTACCACACCGAACTTAAATAGTAGCCCTTGTCCCTGTTGAAGAGATTGTCATGTAATCTTATTTTGACTGATTCCTTGATGGCGCTCTCCCAGAAGCCACTTGCTCGGCAAAGCATTTTAATTTCTTCAAATTGGAAGGTGTGTCCCTCATCGAGGCTGTGTTCTGCTACAGCCGATTTGTCCTTGTGCCCCAGCCGAATGGGTATAATGTGTTCCTGACAGCATTGCGAGATGCAGCTTTGTGTTTGATCAATGTACTGAAGCACACACAAGCATGGTATACCATATATATACCGGGAACTTGTAGCTGCAATTTGTCCTTCACTGAGCCTAGTAACTCTTTCATTTTTGGAGGTGGTCGAAAAATTGCTTTGATGTTGTTTTTCCCATTATTCTCACAATTTTGGCTGACGGGGGCACAATGTAGTGTATAAAGGCGAGTTTCTTTTCTTCTTCCTCTTCTTTGTGGATGGCTGTGTCACGCTTTTTCTTCCTCAATGCACATCTAATGTGTGCTTCACTGTAACCATTCTGACGAAAGACATCCTTAAGGTGCTGCAGCTCAGCTGGAAGGCTGTCTTTGTCACAGATGGCTCTTGCTCTGTGAACCAGCATCGTTAGAATGGTGTGCCGCTGCAGTGGGTGGTGGCAGCTCGAAGCACAGAGATATAGGTCCATGTGGGTCTTCTTTCTGTATACTGCATGTCCTAGCGTGCCATCTACTTTTCTCCTTATAAGAATATCCAAAAATGGAAGAAATCCATCTTGTTCTAACTCCATTGTGAACTGTATGTTTTTGTGAATGCTGTTCAGGTGTTCATGGAATTCATTCATGGCTTCTCTTCCATGTTCCCATACAATAAATGTGACATTAATGTAACAGAAGAATTGTTTAGGTTTAAGCTGTGCCGTTTCTAGTGCCAGCTCCTCGAAATGCTCCATATAGAGATTGGCAATCCCTGGAGAAAGTGGCAAACCCATGGCTACCGCATCAACCTGTTCATAAAATTCTCTATTGTATTTGAAATAGGTTACAGTGAAACCATGTTCAAATAATTTTACTATCTTGGGCTTGAATGATCTGACAAGAGTACCAAGGCATCCTGAAGTGGTACACATGTAAAGAGGGATGTTAAGTCAAAGCTCACAAGTAGATCTTCTTACTGCAGCCGCATCTACTTCAGCATGGTTATAAATTCCCTCGATGAGGGACACACCTTCCAATTTGAAGAAACAAAAATGCTTTGCCAAACCAGTGGCTTCTGGGAGAGCATCATCAAGGAATCAGTCAAAATAAGATTACATGACAAGCTCGTCAACAGGGACGAGGGCTACCATTTAAGTTTGGTGTGGAACCCTGCAATAGCAGCTATACGCTGGGACTGTGCTCAGCTGCTAATGTTTCGCAAGTCTAAGCTAGACCAATGCGGCTGTTGGCCAATGTCACCCAGCCTCGCACGGTTCCCCCACCACCACCGGCCCAGTGCCGGTAGCAGGGGTGGGTAGGGACTGCAGCCACGCGCCGCTGACCAGCTATATATAGATGATGGCTGTAGTCCATCGACACTTCACCAGAAGATGATGAGAATGACACTCATTGAAATGTCGTGGATTTTAGATGCAGCTACCTGGATGGAAGCCCGAGAAGATTTCATCAGCAGTATACTCCAGGAAGGCCTACATTCACGTACAATGTGTTATTGGATTTATCATACAAAATCAACACCCATTTACATGGTTTGATCGTTCTCGCCAGATCATGGGTATAGCAAAGCAAATGAAGGAGACACAAAACATGTAACATACATGAGGACCCCAGGGCTTGTCATGCTCCCTGATTTCATAGCCTAAGTACAGTCTGTAAGCCTTAGTAATATACAGTGTTATTGACCTCCTGTGCAATTTCAATGTAGAATGCCTGCAAATGTAGCAAAAATAGTCAGCACTTTTTATCATTTGCAAGGCATCTTGAATCAGAGGACTTATAATGACAGCACGCGCTAACTACACTTCAGTAACACTTTCTTCCAGGACATTAACAGAATATAGTTTGTAACAGACTGAAACTATGCTTAAATGAAACATACTCTTCTCCTCCCTTCCACTTCCCCTTCCCCTCCCACTTCCCCTTCCCCTTCCACTTGTCGCTATGAGTCCGGGCTAAAAATAGTGATAAAATACACACAGCTAAAGTTGCCTGAAACTTCATCATTGTGTCTACCATCAGTGGGATTTTGAAGCCTATATGGGAAGGGTTTGACAATAAATGCTAATAAAGTATAATTATAATTAAACTCCACCTCCTGTAACTTGGAAAAGAGAGCTGATTCGAGCTTTTCATTGTTGTTTTTCATTGTCAGCATGGTTGATACAGTTAACAAACATTTATTTCACCCCAGTTACATTTTCACTGTTGGCTAGTGTTATTTTTAAATTGAGTACTTTGAAACAAGTAAAGAAGAGGGAAATTATTCTTCTCTCTTGATCTCAATGAATACCAAATTTTGGAATGATGCATACCCTACATAAAAAGATTATTTTTCACCAAGACATCACTCCTGACCACAAAAAGAGTTGGGCAATGAAAACAATTCAGTTTTCTGCATCAAGACCTGGTGCAACATCCATCCTATTTCCCAGATATAACTCTCACTTTCCTCACTAAACAAGAACTCCATCACACTAATCAAAGATTTTCTGAATGCTATGACATTTCCTATTCTTAAAGATGTCATTAGTATAAATTAATAAAGTCAAAAATTTCCAGCTGATTGATACCATACGAAAACACTGTGAGAAAGTATATTTGCAATTACTAATTATTAGAACAGATAGGGATGCATGCCTGTTCATTATTTTTATTTATATGGTGTAATTATTTGTTGAGGTTGTTGTTATCCATTTCTGATTATTTCAGATTGCCAGAGTTCATTCTGTAGGAATATTCTCGAATGCAGGCGTTCAATTCAGGAGTAGTGACTTTTTCTTGCAATAAGTAGTCGAACTACATTTTTATGGAGCTTGAATAATTTATTCATAAAGAAAAAACTTTGTGAGTAACTGCTGACACATTATCAAATTACTACCACCACAAAATCTTTACCATCATATTGACTACTAAGTAATAACTAACTTATGATTACAGCCATGGTAACATATCATTCATTGTAACAATTTAAATAGTTTTAGGAATTTTTGGGCATAATATTGTAATAAATTTACAATCACAGATGACATGTAAAACTATTTAAGTGCAACAATTCACACAGCTTAAAATATAAATGTAGTTTTTATGGTTAGTTTTGTCTAATACAAACACTTTCTGTTACAAATACTACCGTGTGAGTATTTTTAACAATTAATATTAGAAAATGCTACTTTAAAACAGAATTAAGTGGTATAACAACACAACAATTGTTATTATTTTATACACTTTCAGTTTGTACTGAAAATTAAAATGTGACATATTTTTACAGTAAAAATAAATAAAGTAGTCATTGTATAAAGGTTAGATGAAGATTCAGTTAAATATAGGTATCGAACTGGACTGGGTGATATACTGAACAGAAATATTGTGTAATACATTACCTCTGTCTCAGCATTACAATACCTCAGACTCAGTATAACAATACTAAGAGTATTACAATATAAAAGAAACATAAAACTATGGAGTAATGAGATTAAATTCAGAGTGGGGAAACATTAAATATGGTGTTCCACCAGGTTTGGTGCATGGCCTGCTCCTGTTCTTCGTCTACATAAATGATTTACCAGGGACAATGGCAGGCTCTTCAGAAAGTATAATGGTCGCTGATGACACAAGTATATTGGTAAAAGACCCAAAGATATCCATACTAGACATAGCTGGGAGAATAATGGAACTGGTTTACACTGCCTAAACTTGTAACCCCTTAATCTTGTAGAAACTAATATTACAGATTTCCAAACAAAGCACATTAACTTTTAGGTATCAGAAGTAGGCGTCACTGGGCATGCATTGGATGAGGCACCATGTGTGAAGTCCTGGGTATCAGTATGGATAGTAAATGGAGGTGGCAGCAGCATGTGGATCAGTTAACCAGAAAGCACAGTTCTGTCTGCTTTGTACCGAGAAGTCTCCCTTACTGTGTTGACTGCAGACAAGACTCCAAGATCACTCAGTTCTGTCCTGAGTCATAGGCTTCTTTGGCATTGCAGCTGGGGTGAGAAAAGTGGTTATTCCACAGAAGTGTTGGATAATAATACTGTGCAAAGTTGATAACAGTATGTCTTGCAGAAGCCTCTTCATGGAGCTAAGATGGTTGGTTGGTTGTTTCGGGGAAGGAGACCAGACAGCGAGGTCATCGGTCTCACTAGATGAAGAAATAATTTCCATATCAACTATGCATCACTCTCTAGGGTCCAGAATGGAGCTTTATATTCTGGTGCAGAATATAGCACGTTGCCACAGGACACCAGGCAGGAAGTTGATGATCTCCAAATATTTAAAGAGCAAGTAAAAGAATACCACATTAGCCAGACCTTCTACAATACAGAGCATTCCACTTAACTCCACAACTTCATGTATTTCCAAAATGAAACTAAATGTGAAAAATGCAGTTGGCCAGGGATGCACCTATGTCAAGGCTCATACAATGGACAGGAATGCACAATCCATAGAAATGAACAAACATTGCTTTCAACCCAAAGTTACTTTTGTTTAAATGGCACATGAAACTTAGAAGACCAATTAGTGATGGCAGTCTTGGTTTCAATGTTCTAAGCCTCATACCTTCTGAAAAAGGATGGCAGTGGTTTCAGTTTGTGCTGCAATGTGCATAGCAGGGGTTTCCTCCACTGTCAATTTTGGTAGAAAACCATTTAAATAAATTTAACCATGTAGTGAAAAGGATGTTTGTTTACTTCTGTGGACTGTGCATTCCAGCCCCTTGTGCGAGCCTCTGACATATTTTCATCCCTGACCAATTGCATTTTACATGTTTCATTCTGGAAATACAATATGTGATCAAAAGTATCCGGGCACCCCTGAAAACATACCTTTTTCATATTAGGTGCATTGTGCTGCCACCCACTGCCAGGTACTCCATACCAGCGACCTCAGTGGTCATACATATCGCGAGAGAGCAGAATAGGACACTCCACGAAACTCACGGACATCGAACATGGTCAGGTGATTGGGTGTCACTTGTGTCATACATTTGTATGTGAGATTTTCACACTCCTTAACATCTCTAGGTCCACTGTTTCTGATATGATAGTGAAGTGCAAACCTGAGCCAAGGGCTGAGCAGTCTTGTGCACTATCATCTATGCTATGAGAACAACTGGCATTAATTGTATCTGGCACACGACTTGAATATGCACACTTAGCGGCCTGATTGGTTAACTTCAATGCTACCAGTAATTAGCTTGGAAATGGCACAACATATCATTTTTTTTTTTTTTTGTTAACAATTATTTCCAATCACAACTTACCCTGCAACTCTCTTAAGAGCTTTTCAGACTCTCACTGACCACCCTATGTAAAGTTTTATAATTATTGGTTTGGTTTGATTGGCACTAGTTATAATTTGGTGTTAATATACTTTGCACAAGTAGCCAGCAGTGTTTGCTTCTGCCTGTTAATGTATAACTTGACTTGTTTCGCATCCATGAAGGTTCTCCTTCCTGATGGGATTGACAGAGCATGATGTGGGAATGAATGACTGAATAACTAAAGAACCAGTTCAAGGGTGTTGTTATGTCATTGGAGCACTGTGGGAAGATAATGTTTTAAAAATGTAAAATATTTTTTAAATTATATTGTTTGTGTTTTCATTGTTAGATCAAGTATTTTTTTCATATAATCCTCATCAGA
Organism: Schistocerca serialis cubense; assembly: GCF_023864345.2. Lineage (NCBI taxonomy): Eukaryota > Metazoa > Arthropoda > Insecta > Orthoptera > Acrididae > Schistocerca > Schistocerca serialis. Next base: position 726,125,937 of record NC_064639.1, on the reverse strand, counting down.
AGTACTTTTATTTATATTGAGGCCAACACTTCATAGTGTATTCTCATTTGTCTGCCCCTAATTTTTACTCCCTTTGTCAAAGCACAACAAAGAAGGATAAAATCATACTTGATTTCCTAGTGTCATTTTGCAACTGTAAAGCATTCATAGCTTTGTTACTAATTCCACATAATGAGTAATTGTGATTATTGGTATTACCAATAAATATGTTTTCATGTAATATATTACAGATTACTTCACAAAATGAGCCACTGAAAGCTGTTATGGTATGGTTCCATGGAGGTGCATTCGGATTTGGATCAGGAAACACTGATCTTTATGGTCCAGATTATTTAGTTGCTGCTGATGTTATTGTAGTCACATTGAATTACCGCCTTGGAGCTCTTGGTAAATATACTGTGGAAAAATTACTTAAGTTTTCTTTGTTAAATTAGCAGGTAGTCTTGATTACCTTCCTCAGACCAGAAAAGCACTATATTTGCTCTAATAAACATTTGAAGTTACCTGTATTAGTAAAGCTTTCAAGCAATCTTGTATTACTTTACTGCTGAGTGTAGAACATATTATTCGGCATTGTTGTAGGCAGATGCACATATTATTCTTCTACAAAACCATACATTGTTTTGCCTAATGTGTTAGTGTTTGTGTATATGTGAGTGAAGTTTTGACACCATACAATGAACAGATAGAAGGGCAAGTGAGTCTGATGGCAGTTCAAAAACTTAAAACTGTTTGCCGGCCAGTGTGGCCGAGCGGTTCTAGGTGCTTCAGTCTGGAACCGCGAGACTGCTACAGTCACAGGTTTGAATCCTGCCTCGGGCATGGATGTGTGTGATGTCCTTAGGTTAGTTAGGTTTAAGTAGTTCTAAGTACTAGGGTACTGATGACCTCAGATGTTAAGTCCCATAGTGCTCAGAGCCATTTGAACTATTTTTGAAAAGTTTTTGTTACAGGAAAGTGGCATAGGTGAGTAAACTTCAGGCGGCTGTGAAATGGAATGAACTCTGTAATTCTGTTGAACATCAGCCTGTTCTCCACATGAAGATAATCATTGTGAACTGCCAGAACATATCTCTCATGAAGCACATTTTCAAAAACATATTTCTTTTCAAGCTTTAATTAGTTTTTAGACACAATGCAGCAGTTTAAAAAAGTGGACAAATGTTTGTTTCTCAACAGGCTTTTTAAGTTTGGATGATGCAACTATACCTGGCAATAATGGCCTTAAGGACCAAGTAGCTGCCCTCAGATGGATTCAGCAGAACATCATAAACTTTGGTGGTGATCCAGATAATGTTACAATATTTGGTCAAAGTGCTGGTGGTGCCTCTGTACAATATCATTTGATATCTCCAATGTCAAAAGGTAGTAAATGTTTAGAATGTTTTTGGTAGGGTGTTGGTCTCCCTTTCTCTCCCTCCCTCCCTCCGTCCCTCCCTTCCTCCCCCCCCCCCCCCCCCCCAAATCTCTCTCTCTCTCTCTCTCTCTCTCTCTCTCTCTCTCTCTCTCTAGGCTTCCCTGACAATGATGACCATCCACAACATTGGACCTGATTTATATTTGTTACGTTCTTCTCCTTTTGTGAGACCTGCTTTGGAAATGTCATATAAAAATAAATCAATTTGTAAGACACCATTTTGCTGCTTAAAAAACTCCATAGAAATAAAAAGACTCTAGTGATCAAATGTCAGACACCAAACTAACTTTTTTATTCTCCTGAAGGTACCACATACTATTCCCATGGTATTGTGGGAAAGTTTTGTAGTATTTGAGAGAAACAGAGGAAAGTCAATGACAAGTTTGTGAGTTGTGTGATAAGGACACTGCTTGCTGAAGGCAAGAATGTGAATTTAAGTCTCACTTTAGATCAAAATTTTTATTTCTCGCGTGCCGACTACACAGCATACACTCCACAAGGAGTAAATGACTTCCACCTTAAATAGACAATATTTCTTCCGTTTTTCCATATGGATTTTATTACCTTTGTCAAGCACCTGGAAAACAAAAATGTAATCATAATTCTTTTTGTTAGATGTATTTCACAAGAAATTGATTATAATAGTATGCATCATATTGCAAATGAAGCAACTATATTTCAACACAATAACACACCTCATTCTCTTGCTTAGCTCCTTTTACCCAACTTCCTCTTTGTGAACTGTATGACGAATTTAACACCAGAGATTGGTGTAAGATTTGTTCAAAGTATTTTCATTGGGGGGGGGGGGGGGGGGGATGCAGTGGGGAAGCCAGTGGACATTCTTAGTGAGATCCTCTCCTGGTAATGCAGAATTTGTAGTAGAAATAAGTTGATAGAACAGCAGGAGCATAAGATCTGTACCCTTCAGGTGCAGTTTGGAAGAGCAAAGGAGGAACTAGATACATTGAGGAGAGTGAAGGGTGCTGGGAAATGGGAACTAGCTGTTGGTAAGAAGGTAGCTACAAGGAGGAGATATTCAGACAGTTGTACTTTGTATATAACCAATAGATTTGACCAACTGTCAGAGTTTAGTGGAGAGGAACCTCTCGCAGCTGCAGGTGTAGGAAACTTGCAGCAGTCCTTAGCAGTTAGGGAGCCTAAGCCAGTTGTAAATTCTAACAGAAAGAAGAAGGTTCTGCTGCTAGGTAGTTTGCATGGCAGAGGTGTGGGGCAGCAGTTGCAGGAAGTGTTGGGAAGCGAGTAACAGGTCACCAGCATTGTAAAGCCTAGTGCAGGGTGGATTAAGTGACTGTTAACATAGGGGAGTTATGTAGGAATTTTATGAAAGAGGATCAGGTAATGATTGTGGGTGGAACTGGGAATAGTCTTGATAGGGACAGAGAGTGTGATGTAAGTGGTGACCAGGTTTATTTATTTTTTTATTTATCTACATGTCAAGCTCCATAGGACCAAATTGAGGAGCAAATCTCCAAGGTCATGGAATGTGTCAGCACATTAAATTACAACGTAAAAGTAATAACAGATAAAAAGAAATGCTTATGAACCTGAAAAAAGTCAGTTCATAAGTTTAAGTAAACGCAATCAACAATACAACAAGAATCAGCTTAATTTTTCAAGGAACTCCTTGACAGAACAGAAGGAGTGACCCAAGAGGAAACTCCTCAGTTTCAACTTGAAAGCATGCGGATCACTGCTACGATTCTTGAATTCAAGTGGTAGCTTATTGATAATGGATGCAGCAGTTACTGCACACCTTCCTGCACAAGATGTAAGGAAGTCCGATCCAAATGCAGGTTTGATTTTTACCAAGCATTAACTGAGTGAAAGCTGCTTGTTCTTGAAGATAAGCTAGTATTGTTAACAAAAAATGACAGTAAGGAATATATATATTGAGAGGCCAATGTCAAAATACCCAGACTCGTGAACAGTGGTCGATAAGATATACCGATGCCTCCTCTTTATTCTTCTTCTTGTTTTTTGTTTATCCCAGCTTCTTGAGATCTCTTGTGAAGAGACATGATACAACATGTTCAGTAGTGGTGTTGGACAATCAATAAAGTTACACAACAGTTAGTAATTTAACTTTTAAAAACCCCAGTTTATTGGCATTTCTGGAAATAAAATCACTCTCATATTCTCAGGCAGTCAGCAAATTTTGTGTAACAGTTTGTATGTATAATGGGACTTACTATGTTGCAAAACATTCTAATTTATTAATTAATCTGCATTACAGTGTTGCTAAACAATGTGATCACCAAGGTGATAAGTGTCTCAATTAAAACAGAACCATGATATTTTGAATAAACATTCAGTTCATTCTTGTCAAAATCAGCACTTGCCTCAAAATTAATTTCCAACTTTGTGCATTGAGTCCAAGCGTGTTTGCAACTATTGTACGTGATTCACTCTACAGCTCAACCATGCACTAGCATATAATGTATTTCAAATCAAGTGTGCAGGTTTCAGTTTTCCCTAATGGGCTAAATGACTCTTTTGAAATAACGTGATGTGTCTATCTCACGTAAAGTCTAAATGAAACTGGATTTGTCTCTATTCTTGCCAAAATCACAAAAAATAAAATTCACCACACAGGTCAGTGAACTGTACATGCACACTTTTAGCACTCTATGTGATAACTCGTCTCAGAGTAAAAGCCGCGCATAAATTCACTCTTTTTCATGCACACAAAATTCAAAACACCTTTATATGAAACAGATAAATTGTGGCCTGCAATTACTAATTAATATTTCCCATTCTGAATAAACTTCAAGAACTTGTATTTCATAATCAATAAAATTTTATCACCTGAAAGAAACTATTAGTTTGCTAAAACGGTTTCAGATTACAGTCAACTCATGTCTAGATGATGACGTCATGAATCAATACTTGCTTGGAATGAATGAAATACCTGCACTGAGTCAACTGAGTAATTTACTGACTTTTATAACAAATTTGGTACCCCTTGCATCGCTACAAAGAGGTTCGTGAACTTACACCACTTATTGCCCGAACCGCCCATTTCTGAGCCAAAAATATCCTTTTCGAATGGGGAGAGTTACCCCAAAATATAACAACACATGACATAAGTGAATTAAAGTAAGCAAAGTAGACTAATTTTGTGCCGAACAATCACTCACTTCAGATACCGTTCTAATAGTAAAAATGGCAGTATTAAGTCTTTGAACAAGATCCTGAATGTGGGCTTTCCACAACAGCTTACTATCTTTCAGAACACTTAGAAATTTGAACTGTTCAGTTGCACTAATAATATTCCCATTCTGTGAAATTAAAACATAAGGTTTTGTTGAATTTTGTGTTAGAAACTGTGAAAACTGAGTCTTATTGTGATTTAGTGTTAGTTTATTTTCTACAAGCCGTGAACTTAGGTCATGAACTGCACCATTTGAAACTGAGCCACTGTTGCACACAACATCCTTTACTCCCAGGCTAGTGTCATCAGCAAACAGAAATATTTTAGAGTTACCCATAATACTAAAGGGCATATCATTTATAAAAGGAACAGGAGTGGCCCCAACACTGATCCTTTAAATATGTCTGCTTGTGTCTGTATATGTGTGGATGGATATGTGTGTGTGTGTGTGTGTGTGTGTGTGTGTGTGTGTGTGTGTGTGTCCTTTTTTCCCCCTAAGGTAAGTCTTTCCGCTCCCGGGATTGGAATGACTCCTTACCCTCTCCCTTAAAACCCACATCCTTTCGTCTTTCCCTCTCCTTCCCTCTTTCCTGATGAGGCAACAGTTTGTTGCGAAAGCTTGAATTTTGTGTGTATGTTTGTGTTTGTTTGTGTGTCTGTCGACCTGCCAGCACTTTCATTTGGTAAGTCACATCATCTTTGTTTTTAGATATATTTTTCCTACGTGGAATGTTTCCCTCTATTATAACCCCATATATATATATATATATATATATATATATATATATATATATATATATATATGGGGGGGCTGCGAAAGCTTGAAATTTTGTGTGTGTGTGTGTGTGTGTGTTTTTTTTTATTGTGTCTATCCACCAGCGCTTTCCCGTTTGGTATATATATATATATATATATATATATATATATATATATATATATATATATATATATATATATATATATATATATATAGGGTGTCCCAGCTATCTTGTCCACCCAAAATATCTCTGGAACAATAACAGCTATTGGAAAACGACTTTCACCGGTATCAATGTAGGGCTGGGGCCCATGAATGTACATATTTGGAAACATTCTAAAACGAAAGCATATGTGTTTTTTAACACAAACTTATGTTGTTTTAAATGGACCTCCTATATTTTTTCTTCAGCAATCCATAGCATGACAAAGCACATACACATTGGCATTGATTGCATCGCAATATTCCCATTACATCCCGAGATATTAAGACGTGAAGTTGATGCTTGAAACACCCGACATGCACTGCTAGCGCACGTCCTGAGGCTCAAGCGTGAACCCCATGCTGCCCGTAATCGCGATGTGATTGACATGCGTAATCACACTTCCATACTTATCAAGAGGTCCGAAATGAATAATACGGTCTGCTGCCATCCTGCATTAACGTCGTACATTCCAGCAGGTATTTATCCCATAGGCTAGGGGTGATGCGGTTCTGTAACATATCTATGTACCGCAACGTTAGTCACAAAGTTAACTTCGCTTATCATTAATCCGTTACTAAAAAGGTAATGCCGTTCAACGTTAAAACTTTACTTTACTATAGATCTAGCGCAAGTGACAGTTAATCATTCACTCGTAATAGTAAAATTCATGTTGATGGTTTTAGTGAAATGAGCAAGTGGACTAAAAGTTTTACTGTTGTTTAGGTAAAAATGTTTTGATTTGGGAAGTTCAGGTAGGACATAGAAGATGAATGTAAACATGTTTAACCAATTAGTTTTATTATCACATAATTATCAATGTTATGTTTATCTAATGCATTAAATGACAAATTGTTGCAAACAAATGTTTCTTAACATCACTGGGTAAAATGGCCCTTTGTAGAAACTTCCACACCTCCGTACTTATCAAGAGGTCCGAAACGAATAATACGGTCTGCTGCCATCAACTCTCATAAGCACATAATGGTTTCCCTCTCGCACGTTTTACGTATCTACGTACACAATATGAACCAGTCCCGATCGGTGTACACCCGTCAGGTTGTCTTATTTATCCTGCACACCCAAAATAAGGTTTATCTAATGCGTTATATGACCCATTGTGCCTGTCGCGCAGGGCCTGCTCTACCTAGTCAAGTGTCCAACGTAGTTCCCACTACTGCCACAGTTATCACTTCGCCTCGTTTATGATTTGCGACCCATGCAAACTCCTGTACTCCACCACCCTTCGAGCATCCCATTTGTTGTTGCTTTGGCGTGCAGTACAGTGCTTGCCAGTGTAGTCGTGCATCAGAGTAATCCAGTGACAGCACGGAGGTAGTACACATTGTGAATAAACGTTGTGTTGTGGAACTTATACTGTACAGTATAATGTACACACATGAAGATATGGTAGAAATGCTGCTGATCTATGGAGAATGTACATTGACGGAAAATACGTTATGAGATTGCTTGTTTGTTGATAGTACTGTTAGCGAACATTATGATTATTAAGTTAATATGTCTGTTTTCTACCCTACTCTACATACCTGTACTGTACCCTGTTGTAGGTGGACGAAATGCTGTTCAGGCAGAACGACTGTACAGAAGACGATTCCCTGACAAGGCATCGCCTTCACGCTGGATGTTTGGTCGTCTCACATCTTGTCTAGTCGCCTTCGCGCTGGATGTTTGGTCGTCTCACATCTCGTCTACGTGAAACAGGAAGCTCAAATCCAAGACCTCGACATCGTCCTAGAACACGCACAGATGAACATGCTGAAGTTGCTGTGCTCGCTACCATAGCTATGAATCCTCAAATCAGCACACGTCAAATTGAACGTGAAGTTGGTGTGTCGAAATCAAGTGCACAGCGTATTCTTAAACATCATACATTTCAACCTTACCATGTTCATTTACACCAGGATCTTCATGGAAATGACTTCCACAGTAGGGTAACAGTTTGTCGGTGGGCTCAGCAAAAACTTCTGACTAATCCAAATTTTTTTGCAGATGTTCTCTTTACTGACGAAGCATCATTCTCCAACAAAGGCATTGTCAATATGAGGAATATGCGTTATTGGTCCACAGACAATCCAAAATGGCTCCGTCAGGTAGAGCATCAACATCCGTGGAAAGTTAATGTTTGGTGTGGGATTATTGGAGATGCCATTATCGGACCTTTCTTTATAAATGGCAGACAATGCTCCAGATTTATACAACACAATCTTCCTGTTCTCTTGGACACTGTACCTCTGAACCGGAGAATGGTCTTGTGGTATCAGCATGACGGATGCCCTGCACATAACGCCTTACGAGCACGACGACTTCTGAACCGTAAGTTCCCTGGTAGGTGGATTGTACGAGGTGGCCCAGTTAGGTGGCCTGCCCAATCTCCGGACCTTACACTGCTGGATTATTTTCTTTGGGGAGCAGTGAAGGATGCTGTTTACCAACATGAACCAACAACACCAGAGGACATGAAGCAATGCATTATTGATGCTTGTACAGCCATCAAAGAGGAAACAGTAGCACGAAGTAGGGCATCCTTCATCCGCAGAGTGACCCTATGTATGCAAGCCAATGGGCATCACTTTGAGCATGAGATGTGAATGCTATGTTTAGTATGTAGTGCTGGTATCACAGTGGAAGTTTCTACAAAGGGCCATTTTACAATGTGATGTTAAGAAACATTTGTTTGGAACAATTTGTCATTTAACGCATTAGATAAACATAACATTGATAATTATGTGATAATAAAACTAATTGGCTAAACATGTTTACATTCATCTTCTATGTCCTACCTGAACTTCCCAAATCAAAACATTTTTACCTAAACAACAGTAAAACTTTTAGTCCACTTGCTCGTTTCACTAAAACCATCAACATGAATTTTACTATTACGAGTGAATGATTAACTGTCACTTGCACTAGATCTATAGTAAAGTAAAGTTTTAACGTTGAACGGCATTACCTTTTTAGTAATGGATTAATGATAAGCGAAGTTAACTTTGTGACTAACGTTGCGGTACATAGATATGTTACAGAACCGCATCACCCCTAGCCTATGGGATAAATACCTGCTGGAATGTACGACGTTAATGCAGGATGGCAGCAGACCGTATTATTCATTTCGGACCTCTTGATAAGTATGGAAGTGTGATTATGCATGTCAATCACATCGCGATTACGGGCAGCATGGGGTTCACGCCTGAGCCTCAGGACGTGCGCTAGCAGTGCATGTCGGGTGTTTCAAGCATCAACTTCACGTCTTAATATCTCGGGATGTAATGGGAATATTGTGATGCAATCAACGCCATTGTGTATGTGCTTTGTCATGCTATGGATTGCTGAAGAAAAAATATAGGAGGTCCATTTAAAACAACATAAGTTTGTGTTAAAAAACACATATGCTTTCGTTTTAGAATGTTTCCAAATATGTACATTCATGGGCCCCAGCCCTACATTGGTACCGGCGAAAGTCATTTTCCAATAGCTGTTATTGTTCCAGAGATATTTTGGGTGGACAAGATAGCTGGAGATATATATATATATATATATATATATATATATATATATATATATATATATATATATATATATATATATATATATATATATATATATATATATATATATATATATATATATATAAAAAATAGAGGGAAACATTCCACGTGGGAAAATTATATCTAAAAACAAAGATGATGTGACTTACCAAACGAAAGTGCTGGCAGGTCGATAGACACACAAACAAACACAAACATACACACAAAATTCAAGCTTTCGCAACCAACGGTTGCTTCATCAGGAAAGAGGGAAGGAGAGGGAAAGACGAAAGGATGTGGGTTTTAAGGGAGAGGGTAAGGAGTCATTCCAATCCCGGGAGCGGAAAGACTTACCTTAGGGGGAAAAAAGGACAGGTATACACTCGCACACACACCCATATCCAACCACACATACACAGACACAAGCAGTCATTTGTAAAGGCAAAGAGTTTGGGCAGAGATGTCAGTCGAGGCAGAAGTACAGAGGCAAAGATGCTGTTGAAAGACAGGTGAGGTATGAGCGGCGGCAACTTGAAATTAGCGGAGGTTGAAGCCTGGCGTATAACGAGAAGAGAGGATATACTGAAGGGCAAGTTCCCATCTCCGGGGTTCTGACAGGTTGGTGTTAGTGGGAAGTATCCAGATAACCCGGACAGTGTAACACTGTGCCAAGATGTGCTGGCCGTGCACCAAGGGATGTTTAGCCACAGGGTGATCCTCATTACCAACAAACACTGTCTGCCTGTGTCCATTCATGCGAATGGACAGTTTGTTGCTGGTCATTCCCACATAGAAAGCTTCACAGTGTAGGCAGGTCAGTCGGTAAATCACGTGGGTGCTTTCACACGTGGGTCTGCCTTTGATCGTGTACACCTTCCGGGTTACAGGACTGGGGTAGGTGGTGGTGGGAAGGTGCATGGGACAGGTTTTACACCGGGGGGCGGTTACAAGGGTAGGAGCCAGAGGGTAGGGAAGGTGGTGTGGGGATTTTATAGGCATGAACTAAGAGGTTACGAAGGTTAGGTGGACGGCAGAAAGACACTCTTGGTGGAGTGGGGAGGATTTCATGAAGGATGGATCTCATTTCAGGGCAGGATTTGAGAAAGTCATATCCCTGCTGGAGAGCCACATTCAGAGTCTGATCCAGTCCCGGAAAGTACCCTGTCACAAGTGGGGCACTTTTGTGGTTCTTCTGTGGGAGGTTCTGGGCTTGAGGGGATGAGGAAGTGGCTCTGGTTATTTGCTTCTGTACCAGGTCGGGAGGATAGTTGCAGGATGCGAAAGCTGTTTTCAGATTGTTGGTGTAATGGTTCAGGGATTCCGGACTGGAGCAGATTCGTTTGCCACGAAGACCAAGGCTGTAGGGAAGGGACGGTTTGATGTGGAATGGGTGGCAGCTGTCATAATGGAGGTACTGTTGCTTGTTGGTGGGTTTGATGTGGACAGACGTGTGAAGCTGGCCATTGGACAGATGGAGGTCAACGTCAAAGAAAGTGGCATGGGATTTGGAGTAGGACCAGGTGAATCTGATGGAACCGAAGGAGTTGAGGTTGGAGAGGAAATTCTGGAGTTCTTTTTCACTGTGAGTCCAGATCATGAAGATGTCATCAATAAATCTGTACCAAACTTTGGGTTGGCAGGCCTGGGTAACCAAGAAGGCTTCCTCTAAGCAACCCATGAATAAGTTGGCATACGAGGGGGCCATCCTGGTACCCATGGCTGTTCCCTTTAATTGTTGGTATGTCTAGCCTTCAAAAGTAAAGAAGTTGTGGGTCAGGATGAAGCTGGCTAAGGTAACGAGGAAAGAGGTTTTATATATATATAATAGAGGGAAACATTCCACGTGGGAAAAATATATCTAAAAACAAAGATGATGAGACTTACCAAACAAAAGCACTGGCCGGTCGATAGACACACAAACATACACACAAAATTCAAGCTTTCACAACAAACAGTTGCTTCATCAGGAAAGAGGTAAGGAGAGGGAAAGACGAAAGGATGTGAGTTTTAAGGGAGAGGGTAAGGAGACATTCCAATCCTGGGAGCGGAAAGACTTACCTTAGGGGGAAAAAAGGACAGGTATACACTCGCGCACACACACACACATATCCATCCGCACATACACAGACACAAGCAGACATTGTGTCTGTGTATGTGCGGATGGATATGTGTGTGTGTGAGAGTGTATACCTGTCCTTTTTTCCCCCTAAGGTAAGTCTTTCCGCTCCCGGGATTGGAATGACTCCTTACCCTCTCCCTTAAAACCCACATCCTTTCGTCTTTCCCTCTCCTTCCCTCTTTCCTGATGAAGCAACTGTTTGTTGCGAAAGCTTGAATTTTGTGTGTATGTTTGTGTTTGCTTGTGTGTCTATCGACCTGCCAGCGCTTTTTACAAACTATGTAGAAAAGCTAATCCAATGGCAATAGAGAGGTTTTTAAACCTCGATAAGGAACAAGAGTGGCAGAATGTTTATAGTGCTGATAACATAGATGGCAAATATAACACTTTCCCTAACACATTTCTCATCCTCTTTCAAAGTTTCTTTCCATTAGAATGTTCTAAACACGGTACTAGCAGTAAAAGGCAGCCTGGATGGTTGTCTAGTGGGGTAAGGGTATCATGAAGAACAAATTGGGAATTATATCAAAATATTAGAAGTAGTCACAATTGAGCTACAGTAGCCCATGACAAACCGCATTGTAAGGTGCTTAAAAATGTTATTAGGAAGGCAAAGAGTATTTGGTTCGCAAGAAGAGCAGCTAATTCACAGGATAAAATTAAAACCATATGGAGGGTTCAGATGTCAATCAGTGTTTCAGTCCACAATGAAACTGAAGATAATTAGATGTCAAAATGTAACACAGAAAAATACAAGTGATTCATACAATAATAAGACTTTTTTTTACTGAAACCTAATACAACAACTCACCTATTGTGAGGATATAGAAGAACATAACTTAAATAATTTACAACATAACTATAATTTAACACAAAAACTGTCACTTATGGTCACTGCCCACTGTACTTTTTGATGATGTTAATCCATATATGCATCATTATCACTGCCATACTCTCTATGATTCTTGATTTCTTTTGTTTTTCAGGATGATGCACATGTGCTTTGGTTTATTGAAGGTAACCACCAATAAACTTAGTGGTAATGTGGAGGAATATGTTGCAAAAGTTCCAGCATATGCTTTTTTTCAGCTCTTTAACAGGTTGATGAACAACATTTATCAAATAAGGACACTTTCCTTTTGAATTTGATGTAATGTTGATCTCATAAAATGCTATGTCTTCCAGCAATGTTTCTTTGTAGAAAACAGAATTTTCTTTGTCTTTGCAGTATCTTAGCCATTTCATTTTTAACCAGTTCACTTTACCCCCTTCAGTATTAGTTTTCCTGTTGGAAACTGAAGCTTCCAAGTTTTTGGTTGCAAGAAACTCTTCTCACTTCATCTCTGTTTCCAGAAATGGATTTTTGCATTTGGTAATTGTTACCAAATCAATCAAATCTCTTGGACCAAAAATAAATTCTTTCGTTTTTGCTTCGGATTCAGTAACCCCAAAATTTGCATCATTTGGGAGGTAACTGTGTCCCGATACCATAAATTTGTGGTCAATGTAATCAGCTGCCATCCCTGGACCTTGCAAAAGTTTTTGCAACAATAAGGTTAGTTTGATATGCCTGTTTTGACCTGTGCAGGAATCTGAATACATGATAATATGGTGATGAGATAAGGCATGTTGTTTAAGATGTTTAACAAGACATGCTCCAATTTCCTGTGATCCTCGAGATCCTTCTATCTCATCCCACATGAACATTTAACCTTTAGAGCCATTAAAACTGTGCACTCCTAGGTTATATCCATACATATTTAGTTTGTGATAGGCAACAGATGAGGGAAGTTTTGAGAAAGGTAAAGCTTTTTGCAGTTCAAAAGTAAAAATGTAAAAATCATCTCCTGCAAGCAACTTGTCTGAATTCAAAGAATCTCTTGCTTATTGTGCTTGCGGAAGATGAAGTTTTTCTGTAATCCTTGCCTCGTCCTTTTTTTGTATCATCATTATCAAAAGTAAGAATGTTCTGCATGGAATTGCATAACTGGCATGTATCTTTGGATGGGAGCTTAAAATGTAAATTGAAATTAGTAGAAAACCCATGATAATACATATTTTCTTAGACAGGTTCGATACCATCCTGTGCACATTTCTCCACAAAAAGGTTGTACATCTTTCTGATATTCAGATCAGACTGCAAATAACTCTGATTTGGCACATCGGAGAGGATATAATGAGTTTTATAACAGGGAAACGATTCGATGTGTACTTTTGCTTTTGTCACATCAATTTTGTTTGTTGGCGGCCTGTGGTCTCTTTTATCAGTACATGCGGATGGTTCTGTACTACCTGATTTTTATAAAGATGAGCATCACTAACTTGAAATGTGTCCATAAAAAAAATTTTACACACACCAACTGACATTACTGTTGTTGTCAAATAATATGTCAGAGTTTTCGATTTTGGTGCCTTCAATGAGTTTCTTGGATGACATTGCTTCACCTTCATGTTGTGGATCAGTCCGCGAAGATAGACGTCCTGCTTTGCATTATCACCCAGTTTATAAAAGGATTCGAACAATAATCACTGTTCTGCAGCATTTACTAAATAAAAACACCGTCATGAACATTTACAGTTCACATTTTTAAAGGATTTTGCAGGCATATTTTTCCCACTTCAGTCCACATAAGCTTTCCCAGAACATCTCTTGGCAGAACTGACTACCCTTTTCCATGAATATTGCTCCCTCTTCCATTTTCTTTCTTTCTGTTTCATCATATTTTCGTTTTCATTGCTTTTATCATGGTTGTCTAACTGGCGATCATCTTCTTCAGTGACATCTACAAATAAATAAAATATTTAGGAAGTCATTCAATGTAGCTCACCAAACATTTCACAATTCAAAAATATTATTCCAAAACACATGTTCAGCAGTGCTTGTAATGTAACATTCCCTTTGGAAGGTTACAGTATCAGTAATGAGATAAACAATACACTAGTTTTGGGAAAGAAGCCTTTTCTGAGTAATCACATGAAATTATGACACATTTTAGAGGATAGAATGTACATACCTGAATCGGACAAATTATTATGATTGTCTGGTACATATTCAGAACCGCTATCTGAGAATGGCGTATTTTCAATGAATGGAGAGGACATCCTGATCTAAAAATAACATACTGTGTAACAGCAGCAGATTACTATGTCTAACAGTATGCCACGACAAGTAAACCAGTATTGCAAACTGACTTACACTAAATGACTTTGGAACATTTCAGATCATTTACTCTGTGGTCAGTACATGTACTGCCATCTAGCATAAGAAATGTCAAATTGTGACTTACTCATCTTGGCAACTAAAAGATTGAATACTCATAAATCTGTTAAGTCACTTGCAGAAAAATGATGACTTACACTGATTGGCTTCTGATCCCTCCATACGATCAATCATGAAGGAAGTGTCTAGTGAGCAGCATAAGGTTGACTATACAAAGTTAGTTTGTAGTAAAAATATTTCTGTTATTGATAAGTCAGATATATGTGCAGTATTTAACAATCACTTTCCGAGCATTGCTGGTGAACTAAAGAAAAAGTTAGTTTCTACAGGGAATCATATAACTCTCTTGGAAAATTCCTTTCCAAGACTGATGTCTGAAAAACGCCTCTGTGATACTGGCAAGGGAGAGAGTGAGTCAGTAATTAAATCACTGAAGACTAAGGACTCTGATGGATATGATAATATTAAATATAAATAATATAAAATAATAAATAATATTAATATAATATTAAAGTACTGTGCTACACATGTCAGTCCTGTACTTAGTCATATTTGTAATTTTTCCTTTTAGAATGGTCAGTTTCCTGAACAATTAAAGTACTCAGTGGCAAAGCCACTTTATAAAAAGGGAGAAAGGGATAATGTAGACAATTTTAGACCTATTTCTATGTCATCAGTGTTTACTAATGTTATTGAAAAGGCTGTGTATGTAAGGATAATTGATCATTTTATTTCACATAATTTGTTGTCAAATGTACAGTTCAGTTTTAGAAGTGCTATACCCTCTTTTCTCTGTGAGGACTGGATAGATTAAACAAAAAGTTTTGAACCTAGGCATCTTTTTTGATTTAACAAAGGCGTTTGATTGTGTTGATCACAAAGTATTGCTTCAGAAGCTGGACCATTACGGAATACCAGTGATTGGGGGAGGGGGGGGGGGGGGGTAGCTCACAATTGGTTCACCTCTTAGTTTAACGACGTACAGCAAAATAATGTCATTATCCATAGTGTCGAGAATGGCTATGATGTGGGGTCTGACTGGGGCACCGTTAAATGGGGGGTGCCACAGGGATCAGTGCAGGAGCCACACCTGTTCCTTATTTATATAAATGATATACCCTGTAGTATTTCTGTTTGCTGATGGACTAGCTGGGCAGTAAAGGATGTTGTGTGCAATGTTGGTACTGTTTCAAATAGTGCAGTTTGTGACACAAGTTAATGGCTTGTAGAAAATAAACTAACGTTAAATCACGGTAAGACTCAGTTTTTACAGTTTCTAACACACAATTCAACAAAACCTGGCATTTTAATTTCACAGAATGGGCATATGACTAGTGAAGCTGAACAGTTCAAATTTCCAAGTGTTCAGGTAGATAGTAAACTGTCGTGGAAAACACACATTCAGGGTCTTGTTCAAAGACTTAAAGCTGCCATTTTTACTATTTGAATGGTATCTCAAGTAAGTGATAGTTTAAAATGGAAAGTGGTCTACTTTGCTTATTTTCATCCTCATATAATGTATGGTATTATATTTTGGGGTAACTCTTCTGATTCTCAAAGGATTTTTTTTGGCTCAGAAATGTGCACTTCAGGCAATAAATGGCATAAATTTGTGAACCTCTTGTCGACCACTGTTAATTAGCCTGGGTATTACGACATTGGCCTCTCATTATATATATTCTTTACTGTTGTTTCTTGTTAACAGTATCAGTTTATTCCCAAGAACTAGCAACTTTCACTCACTTAATACTAGGCAGAAATCCAATCTGCGTTTGGATTGTACTTCCATGACTCTTGTGCAAAAAGGTGTGCAATACAATGCTGAGGGTTACAGTATAATGCTGAATCCATTTTCAATAAGCTGTCACAAGAATTCAAAAATCTTAGCAGTGATCCATGCATGTTCAAATCAAAACTGAAGAGTATCATTATGAATCACTCCCTCTATTCTGCTGAGGAGTTCCGTGAAAAATTAAGCTGATTTCTGTCTTATATTGTTGATTGCATTTACATAAACTTATGGCTTGTCTTTCTTTGGTTCATAAGTATTTTATTTTATATGTTATTTCTTTTATGATGTAATTTCATGCACTGACATGTTCCATGACCTAGGAGATTTTCTCCTCAGTTTGGTCCTATAGAACTAGAAGTGTAAAATAAAATAAAGTAAATGAAGGGATCAGAAAACTCATATTTTTCAAATCTTGAGAAATGTTGACAGTATTAAATATGTTAGCATTAGTAAAATATTGTGCAACATGTACTGATCTAAAATGAGGCAATGCAGAATTAGATTTAATTTCAGTCAGAATATACTGTATATGTAGATTCAAAGAAATGTTTACAAACCAACATGGCACATTGGGCATATAAAAGGATCAGTAATCACAGAGGAACCAGGGGTCGCAAATGCTATTGGAGGGCACTAAGGTCATGAAAAGACATTGCTATACAAACATGGGTGGAGTGCATAGAGATCATAGCCATTTGTGCCATGGAAGTGTTGGTAGTCACATGGCTAGCTGCACGGACTGCGAAATGGCTGAGTTGCATTTGATCTATGGTATGGCCAACTACAATGGATGAGAAGCTGTGTGATTGATTGTACAAAATATCAACATAGACAAATGCTGTTCAGCACATTGTTCACCACCCTGCATCACCTATTGTGTGAAACTGGTTCGTTTTGTGTGCACAAGCTGGATGCTGGTCACCAACAAACAGCATGAACAGCTGTGGTGGAAGGAAGTGTTCCACACACACACATTGAAACCCCCAACCCTTCATCTGGCACTTTGTACCTGACAAAGAACTGCATCCATTTTGTTTACAATGCCTCCAGACGTTGCATCTGGGGGGACTACAACAAACACATGGGATTTGTGTGGTGATTTCTGCAGGAACCCACTGCAAACCGAAGCTTCACAGCAAGTGTCCTCTTCACCAATGAGTCTGTGTTCTCTCAAGGGTGTAATGAACATTCACAACCTGCATGCATGGACAAATGTGAACCTACGTGCTATACATACATGTGCCCCACACAGTACATTTATGCTTAATGTGTGGGCTGGCATTGTGGGAGACTGTTTAATTGGGCCATACATTCTCCCGGACTGACTTGATGGTGGCACTTATCTAATATTGCTGCAAGAGTTTCTGCTGGACATGCTGATTAATGTTCCCATAGCTGTTCATTGCCACATTCGATTTCAGCACAATGGAGCCCTGTGCATTTCAGCAAACAAGTGATGGCACATCTTCAGGCAACCTGTGCCAGTCTCATGGCCACCACAATCACCCAAACTATCCCCAATCGATTTATTCCTGTCGGGGTGGGGTATCTGCAGTGCCTTGTGTATGAGACAGCTGTTACATCACAGGAGGACCTAGTGGGCTGGATTGTTGTGGCTGCAGGATGACTTCGAGATACATCAGGTATCTTTGAGAGGGTGCTACATTCAATGCAGGGTCAGTGTCAGGCATGTTCCAGTGCATCTGGACAAAACTTCGAGCATCTCCTGTATCGGGTATCCATATTTAGCATGGGACTAAATAATTGCAACGCCATTTAATAGCCCTGGATGGCCTTTGTGAGGCCTGGTTCTTATGTGATTACTGGTCCTCGTTCTACGTCCGATGTGCCATGTCAGTTCGTAAACTTTTTTTTTTTAATTGTCCTGTGTGTGTGTGTGTGTGTGTGTGTGTGTGTGTGTGTGTGTGTGTGTGTGTGTGTGAATAAATCATACTTTTTTTAAATTACAGCTCATCATCTCTTGTACTACTACTAGTACTCGTACTACTATTACTAGTATTAAGACATTATCTATATGTACTTTGAGTAAGCTGAGAGAGATGTATGCCGTACAGTAATGTTAATGATAAGTGTACAACATCTCTTAGTGAATATTCTGTAGCAAGCACAGTTGAATTTATGTTATTAATAAATGTAATATAATTTTTTATTACTATTACTCAAGTTATTTTCATGGATTTTATTCCCTTTTCTTTTACTTATTGCATTGTCATACAACTGTTTAAAGAAAAATTGTTTGATGTGTTCAGGGAGTTTAAAAGTTTCTTGCAGAATGCTTTTGTTTTTTTTTTTTTTTTCAAATTGATGATAAAATACACCATGAAAACCTTTAAATAGTTTGTGCCATCATAGCTTTTGATTCACTGAATATTTGGACCTTACACTTACATATTAAATATATTTTCTTATTTAGGACTTTTTCACAAAGCAATTGCACAAAGCGGTTCTGTTTTTAATCATTGGGCAAGCAGAAAAGCTTTGAAGGAGACGTCATTTGCCTTGGGTGCTGTGCTGGGATGTAACACAAATGATCCAAAAGTGCTAATTGATTTTCTCAGGACTTGCACTCCAAAACAGATAGTGGAAGGCACTGCAAAAATAGTAACTCTTGATGTAAGTTGACTGAAATTATTTTACACTTATTCAATTTTGTGATGTTCATCATGAAATAAACACACCAGACAGAAGATTAGTCACAAGCAGGAAACATCACACTAATGTCGTGTAATATCACCTGAAACCTTTATAATTTCCTCAATTTGGCAAACAAGAGAGTTCACAAGTTTCTTTTGGTATGCCATATCCAGCTCAAGCCACTCACTGATGTTTAAATCCTGTGGTGTTACTGTATTTTATGTTTGTTGATTACTACATTTCATCTGCTGTTCCAAATAGTCCCAGACATTTTCATGTGATTAAAAAAGAGTTATGTAGCAGGCCAGGCAGTAGTGAACCTGAGTGTTCGTCAGATCAGGTATGTATGTGTGTAGCCCTATGAACACAGCTGTTGGCATCATAAAAGACAGGAGTGTCCACACCATACTCATCATGAAGATATACTAGAAAGGGTAATACTGGGCCACCAAGAATGTTGAAATAAACATCTTCGTTAATGTTCACAGTGACCTGAATAAGTGGATCCAAGTCATGGTAGCAAAAGTGCCTCCAAAACGCTGCAGAATTAGCTCTGTTCTGAGCTACATTCTCCACACACTGTAGGTTTTCTACCTCTTTGGGTTGCTGGTGCTGTCAAGGCCCTACAGGATTTGAAAAAGTAAAAAAATTATGGCATTTCAGATCACACTACATGCTTGCAGTCAGCTACTATCCAGTTATTGTGTTACCTGGCCCATTGGAGCTTTCTGTGCCACTATGACCAGTGATCTTTTGCAAAGTACCAGACGCCAAATGTCAAGAGCATTCAGTTCCCTCTGCAATGTCCATTCAGGGACTATTTGAGAGGAAACTGCATTCACTGAAAATAGCAACTATTGTCTGGTTTGAAATTTGAAACCATTTGTCATTGACAAGGTGTGACCTCATCTCCTGTCCCTGTCAGCTAGGATCTTTTTATGACCACTGTTCTTACACCCCCTTCTTCTAGAAACATTGGACAGCCCATGGTGCCACAACTTGGGAAACTTCATTCACAATGTGGTCATGGGTTTGTCCTAACACAATAGCTCTTTTCTGCCATTCTGTCACATCTCCACCCATCTTACTGAGCTGATTCCATGCAACTGCCTGGCACATCTACGCCATTTCACTTCCATGAGTTACATTTGAGAGTCATAAAATTTTCGGGTATCATTTGTGCACCATATACAGCATTCCAAAGTGGCTAGTCTGCTTCTTTAGTGGAGTTCTCAATATTTTGCCCAATGAGCTAACTTAAATGCTCAAACTGTTACACTGAATGTACGTTTATTCTCTTTCTGATGGAGAATTTGGACATAGTGTAAATTAGCTGATTATTATTATCTTCGTTCCTTTCTCAGACCTTAGGTCTGGTTAAAAATGGAAAGTGACGCCGACCTTCATCAAGCTTGACTTCCTTTTAACTGTATGGTATATGTTACATTGCATTTAGGAACTTTCGGGTCATTGAACATGTATCAATAATTACAGATTTCTGTAGTTGTATATATAAGTTTGGATGTAGCTGTATTGTGTTGATGTACTGATGGATATTGTGTGGTATGACTCCTGTAGTTGATAGTATAATTGGTATAATGTCAACTTTATCCTGATGCCACATGTCCTTGACTTCCTCAGCCAGTTGGATGTATTTTTCAATTTTTTCTCCTGTTTTCTTCTGTATATTTGTTGTATTGGGTATGGATATTTCGATTAGTTGTGTTGATTTCTTCTTTTTATTGGTGAGTATGATGTCAGGTTTGTTATGTGGTGTTGTTTTATCTGTTATAATGGTTTTGTTCCAGTATAATTTGTATTCATCATTCTCCAGTACATTTTGTGGTGCATACTTGTATGTGGGAACGTGTTGTTTTATTAGTTTATGTTTTATGGCAAGTTGTTGATGTATTATTTTTGCTACATTGTCATGTCTTCTGGGGTATTCTGTATTTGCTAGTATTGTACATCCACTTGTGATGTGATATACTGTTTCTATTTGTTGTTTGCAAAGTCTGCATTTATCTGTTGTGGTATTGGGATCTTTAATAATATGCTTGCTGTAATATCTGGTGTTTATTGTTTGATCCTGTATTGCAATCATGAATCCTTCCATCTCACTGTATATATTGCCTTTTGTTAGCCATGTGGTGGATGCATCTTGATCGATGTGTGGCTGTGTTAGATGATACGGATGCTTGCCATGTAGTGTTTTCTTTTTCCAATTTACTTTCTTCGTATCTGTTGATGTTATGTGATCTAAAGGGTTGTAGAAGTGGTTATGAAATTGCAATGGTGTAGCCGATGTATTTATATGAGTGATTGCTTTGTGTATTTTGCTAGTTTTTGCTTGTTCTATAAAGAAGTTTCTTAAATTGTCCACCTGTCCATAATATAGATTTTTTATGTCGATGAATCCCCTTCCTCCTTCCTTTCTGTTTAATGTGAATGTTTCTGTTGCTGAATGTATGTGATGTATTCTATATTTGTGGGATTGTGATCGTGTAACTGTATTGAGTGCTTCTAGGTTTGTGTTACTCCATTTCACTACTCCAAATGAGTAGGTCAATATTGGTATAGCATAAGTATTTATAGCTTTTGTCTTGTTTCTTGCTGTCAGTTTTGTTTTCAGTATTTTTGTTAGTCTTTGTCTATATTTTTCTTTTAGTTCTTCTTTAATATTTGTATTATCTATTCCTATTTTTTGTCTGTATCCTAGATATTTATAGGCATCTGTTTTTTCCATCACTTCTATGCAGTCGCTGTGGTTATCCAATATGTAATCTTCTTGTTTAGTGTTTTTTCCCTTGACTATGCTATTATTCTTCCATTTGTCTGTCCCAAAAGCCATATTTATATCATTGCTGAATACTTCTGTTATCTTTAGTAATTGGTTGAGTTGTTGTTTGGTTGCTGCCAGTAGTTTTAGATCATCCATGTATAGCAAATGTGTGATTTTGTGTGGGTATGTTCCAGTAATATTATATCCATAATTTGTATTATTTAGCATGTTGGATAGTGGGTTCAGAGCAAGACAGAACCAGAAAGGACTTAATGAGTCTCCTTGGTATATTCCACACTTAATCTGTATTGGCTGTGATGTGATATTATTTGAATTTGTTTGGATATTAAGTGTGGTTTTCCAATTTTTTATGACTATGTTTAGGAACTGTATCAATTTAGGATCTGCTTTGTATATTTCCAATATCTGTAGCAACCATGAGTGGGGTACACTATCAAAAGCTTTTTGGTAATCAATGTATGCGTAGTGTAGCGACCTTTGTTTAGTTTTAGCTTGATATGTCACCTCTGTATCTATTATCAGTTGCTCTTTACATCCTCATGCTCCTTTGCAGCAGCATTTTTGTTCTTCATTTATAATTTTGTTCTGTGTTGTATGTGTCATTAATTTCTGTGTAATGACTGAAGTTAATATTTTGTATATTGTTGGTAGGCATGTTTTGGGGTGATATTTTGCTGGGTTTGCTGTGTCTGCTTGATCTTTAGGTTTGAGATAAGTTATTCCATATGTAAGTGTATCAGGGACTGTGTATGGGTCTGCAATGTAACTGTTAAATAATTTAGTTAGATGTGAATGTGTTGAAGTGAACTTCTTTAGCCAGAAATTTGCTATTTTATCATTTCCAGGGGTTTTCCAATTGTGCGTAGAATTAATTGTTCGGGTGACTTCATGTTGTAAGATTATCACTTCAGGCATTTGTGGTATCATCTTGTATGTGTCTGTTTCTGCTTGTATCCACCATGCATGTCTAGTATGTTGTACTGGCTTTGACCATATGTTGCTCCAAAAGTGTTCCATGTCTGTTATGTTTGGTGGTTTGTCTATTTTAATGTGCGTGTTATCTATTGTCTGGAAAAATTTCTTTTGGTTTGTGGTGAGTGTTTGGTTTTGTTTCCTTCTATTTTCACTTTTTTTGTATCTTCTAAGTCGTTTGGCCAATGCTTGTAATTTCTGCTTCTTTTCATCTAATTGCTCTGTCGCTTCTTGTTGTGAGATTTTACCTAACCTTTTTCATTTTTTGTCTGATATTTCATTTCTTATAAATTGTGTTAACTGTCCGATATCTTTTCTCAGTTTTTCTATTCTGATCTGTAGCTGGTTTTGTGGGTTTCTTCTGTGTGTTGGTTGGTTCTGATCTCTGCCTAGTGTGTATATTTAGTGTAGTGAGTGCTCCTACATAAACCAGTAGTTGTAACTCTTCCATAGTTGTATTTTCATTTATTTTGTTGTGTATGATTGTGTTGATAGTTGTAATTGTTGTTTCAACTTGTGGGTTATTTGGTGGTCTATGCAAGAATGGTCTAATGTCTGTATTTGTGTCTTTGTATTCTATATATGTCAGCTGAAATTTTTCTTCTATATGTAACATGTGTGTCACTTCATGTTCTATTTGTGCTTGTTCTGGTGGCTTTCTTAAGATTTCATTTTCCTCTGATTGTTTCATTGATGCGTGTTGTTGTTTGTTTGTTTGCTCTGGGATGTTTGAGTCCGTTACTGTATTTTCTTCTTCTTCTGACTGCACATTATTTTGTTCCAGTATTTGTTGTACTTGTTGTTTGATGTGTTCTAATTGTGACTGGGGTATCTTGTTATTTTTGATTATTACACGGATCTGGTCAGCTAGTCGTTGTTCTGTTAAAAATTTTAATTCTGGGTATCTGGTAATAAATGTTATGTATACTTGTGATCTGTATCCAGTTGTGTTGGTTCCTAGATTTGTTGCTTGGTAATAACAGAACATGAGGTGTTGGTTAACTTCATCTGACCATCTCATCCTCTGTCTTTGTTTTGCTTCTAGGGTGGTTGCAGGAAGCATATCCTGCAAAACACCTCTATTTGGATTTAAATCATTTTCCAGTTGGCTAGCAGTGTCGTTACTATTGTGGGCGGGCATAGGGCTCAAGCGTCGTCCCCGTCCATGACGGCGCTTGTCCGAGGCTTCTTTAGTTCTGTCCTGAACCAACCAATCACACTACAAGGGGGGTTAGCCCTATTAGTGGTTGTTCTTTTCGTCGCCTTTTACGACTGGCAGAACATACCGGAGGCCTATTCTTTTCCCGGGCCTCCACGGGGTTTATTATTATTATTATTATTATTATTATTATTATTATTATTATTATTATTGTTGTTGTTGTTGTTGTTGTTGTTGCTGTTGTTGTTGTTGTTGTTGTTACTGTTACTATTATTTTTATATATAAAAACAAAGATGAGGTGACTTACCGAACAAAAGCGCTGGCAGGTCGATAGACACACAAACAAACGCAAACATACACACAAAATTCAAGCTTTCGCAACAAACTGTTGCCTCATCAGGAAAGAGGGAAGGGGAGGGGAAGACGAAAGGAAGTGGGTTTTAAGGGAGAGGGTAAGGAGTCATTCCAATCCCGGGAGCGGAAAGACTTACCTTAGGGGGAAAAAAGGACAGGTATACACTCGCACACACGCACATATCCATCCACACATACAGACACAAGCAGACATATGTCTGCTTGTGTCTACATCTACATCTACATTGATACTCCGCAAGCCACCCAACGGTGTGTGGCGGAGGGCACTTTACGTGCCACTGTCATTACCTCCCTTTCCTGTTCCAGTCGCGTATGGTTCGCGGGAAGAACGACTGTCTGAAAGCCTCCGTGCGCGCTCTAATCTCTCTAATTTTACATTCGTGATCTCCTCGGGAAGTATAAGTAGGGGGAAGCAATATATTCGATACCTCATCCAGAAACGCACCCTCTCGAAACCTGGCGAGCAAGCTACACCGCGATGCAGAGCGCCTCTCTTGCAGAGTCTGCCACTTGAGTTTATTAAACATCTCCGTAACGCTATCACGGTTACCAAATAACCCAGTGACGAAACGCGCCGGTCTTCTTTGTATCTTCTCTATCTCCTCCGTCAACCCGACCTGGTACGGATCCCACACTGATGAGCAATACTCAAGTATAGGTCGAACGAGTGTTTGGTAAGCCACCTCCTTTGTTGATGGACTACATTTTCTAAGCACTCTCCCAATGAATCTCAACCTGGTACCCGCCTTACCAACAATTAGTTTTATATGATCATTCCACTTCAAATCGTTCCGTACGCATACTCCCAGATATTTTACAGAAGTAACTGCTACCAGTGTTTGTTCCGCTATCATATAATCATATAATAAAGGATCCTTCTTTCTATGTATTCGCAATACATTACATTTGTCTATGTTAAGGGTCAGTTGCCACTCCCTGCACCAAGTGCCTATCCGCTGCAGATCTTCCTGTATTTCGCTACAATTTTCTAATGCAGCAACTTCTCTGTATACTACAGCATCATCCGTGAAAAGCCGCATGGAACTTCCAACACTATCTACTAGGTCATTTATATATATTGTGAAAAGCAATGGTCCCATAACACTCCCCTGTGGCACGCCAGAGGTTACTTTAACGTCTGTAGACGTCTCTCCATTGATAACAACATGCTGTGTTCTGTTTGCTAAAAACTCTTCAATCCAGCCACACAGCTGGTCTGATATTCCGTAGGCTCTTACTTTGTTTATCAGGCGACAGTGCAGAACTGTATCGAACGCCTTCCGGAAGTCAAGAAAAATAGCATCTACCTGGGAGCCTGTATCTAATATTTTCTGGGTCTCATGAACAAATAAGGCGAGTTGGGTCTCACACGATCGCTGTTTCCGGAATCCATGTTGATTCCTACATAGTAGATTCTGGGTTTCCAGAAATGACATTATACGCGAGCAAAAAACATGTTCTAAAATTCTACAAGAGATCGACGTAAGAGATATAGGTCTATAGTTTTGCGCATCTGCTCGACGACCCTTCTTGAAGACTGGGACTATCTGTGCTCTTTTCCAACCATTGGGAACCCTCCGTTCCTCTAGAGACTTGCGGTACACGGCTGTTAGAAGGGGGGCAAGTTCTTTCGCGTACTCTGTGTAGAATCGAATTGGTATCCCGTCAGGTCCAGTGGACTTTCCTCTATTGAGTGATTCCAGTTGCTTTTCTATTCCTTGGACACTTATTTCGATGTCAGCCATTTTTTCGTTTGTGCGAGGATTTAGAGAAGGAACTGCAGTGCGGTCTTCCTCTGTGAAACAGCTTTGGAAAAAGGTGTTTAGTATTTCAGCTTTACGCGTGTCATCCTCTGTTTCAATGCCATCATCATCCCGTAGTGTCTGGATATGCTGTTTCGAGCCACTTACTGATTTAACGTAAGACCAGAACTTCCTAGGATTTTCTGTCAAGTCGGTACATAGAATTTTACTTTCGAATTCAATGAACGCTTCACGCATAGCCCTCCTTACGCTAACTTTGACATCGTTTAGCTTCTGTTTGTCTGAGAGGTTTTGGCTGCGTTTAAACTTGGAGTGGAGCTCTCTTTGCTTTCGCAGTAGTTTCCTAACTTTGTTGTTGTACCACGGTGAGTTTTTCTCGTCCCTCACAGTTTTACTCGGCACGTACCTGTCTAAAACGCATTTTACGATTGCCTTGAACTTTTTCCATAAACACTCAACATTGTCAGTGTCGGAACAGAAATTTTCGTTTTGATCTGTTAGGTAGTCTGAAATCTGCCTTCTATTACTCTTGCTAAACAGATAAACCTTCCTCCCTTTTTTTATATTCCTATTAACTTCCATATTCAGGGATGCTGCAACGGCCTTATGATCACTGATTCCCTGTTCTGTACATACAGATTCGAAAAGTTCGGGTCTGTTTGTTATCAGTAGGTCCAATATGTTATCTCCACGAGTCGGTTCTCTGTTTAATTGCTCGAGGTAATTTTCGGATAGTGCACTCAGTATAATGTCACTCGATGCTCTGTCCCTACCACCCGTCCTAAACATCTGAGTGTCCCAGTCTATATCTGGTAAATTGAAATCTCCACCTAAGACTATAACATGCTGAGAAAATTTATGTGAAATGTATTCCAAATTTTCTCTCAGTTGTTCTGCCACTAATGCTGCTGAGTCGGGAGGTCGGTAAAAGGAGCCAATTATTAACCTAGTTCGGTTGTTTAGTGTAACCTCCACCCATAATAATTCACAGGAACTATCCACTTCTACTTCACTACAGGATAAACTACTACTAACAGCGATGAACACTCCACCACCGGTTGCATGCAATCTATCCTTTCTAAACACCGTCTGTACCTTTGTAAAAATTTCGGCAGAATTTATCTCTGGCTTAAGCCAGCTTTCTGTACCTATAACGATTTCAGCTTCGGTGCTTTCTATCAGCGCTTGAAGTTCCGGTACTTTACCAACGCAGCTTCGACAGTTGACAATTACAATACCGATTGCTGCTTGGTCCCCGCATGTCCTGACTTTGCCCCGCACCCGTTGAGGCTGTTGCCCTTTCTGTACTTGCCCAAGGCCATCTAACCTAAAAAACCGCCCAGCCCACGCCACACAACCCCTGCTACCCGTGTAGCCGCTTGTTGCGTGTAGTGGACTCCTGACCTATCCAGCGGAACCCGAAACCCCACCACCCTATGGCGCAAGTCGAGGAATCTGCAGCCCACACGGTCGCAGAACCGTCTCAGCCTCTGATTCAGACCCTCCACTCGGCTCTGTACCAAAGGTCCGCAGTCAGTCCTGTCGATGATGCTGCAGATGGTGAGCTCTGCTTTCATCCCGCTAGCGAGACTGGCAGTCTTCACCAAATCAGATAGCCGCCGGAAGCCAGAGAGGATTTCCTCCGATCCATAGCGACACACATCATTGGTGCCGACATGAGCGACCACCTGCAGATGGGTGCACCCTGTACCCTTCATGGCATCGGGAAGGACCCTTTCCACATCTGGAATGACTCCCCCTGGTATGCACACGGAGTGCACATTGGTTTTCTTCCCCTCTCTTGCTGCCATTTCCCTAAGGGGCCCCATTACGCGCCTGACGTTGGAGCTCCCAACTACCAGTAAGTGGATGGATATGTGCGTGTGTGCGAGTGTATACCTGTCCTTTTTTCCCCCTAAGGTAAGTCTTTCCGCTCCCGGGATTGGAATGACTCCTTACCCTCTCCCTTAAAACCCACTTCCTTTCATCTTCCCCTCTCCTTCCCTCTTTCCTGATGAGGCAACAGTTTGTTGCGAAAGCTTGAATTTTGTGTGTATGTTTGTGTTTGTTTGTGTGTCTATCGACCTGCCAGCGCTTTTGTTCGGTAAGTCACCTCATCTTTGTTTTTATATATAATTTTTCCCACGTGGAATGTTTCCTTCCATTATATTGATATCATTAATTTGAATCCAACAATTACGTTTGTTATTGTCACTGTTGCATTTCGAAATCTTTTCTGTCGTCTTATTTTCCTCTTTCTGTTTTTGCCAGTAGTTTCACTTTGTATTCACCTTCTCCTTTTTACCGTAATCTGCTATACTATTTTATCCCGCCTATATATATACTCAATAATACGTAACCCACTTCCAAACCATAACCAAAAAACTATTTTTTTGTTTGCCGCTTTCAGC
Organism: Schistocerca serialis cubense; assembly: GCF_023864345.2. NCBI lineage: Eukaryota > Metazoa > Arthropoda > Insecta > Orthoptera > Acrididae > Schistocerca > Schistocerca serialis. The sequence goes on along the minus strand of NC_064639.1, from coordinate 726,097,571 downwards.
ACTACCGCCGCTATAATATCCACAGTTTCTAGTTCAAAAACAGCTCCTTTCACCTTTTAAACAACCATTTCGGCCAGTTCTAATAACTTTCGCTTTATTTCCATTTCCGTTTTTCCCACATCACTGATCATTTTTAGCCGCTTCCCACAGGTTTTAACGCCATTATTTCTTCGTCAGACAATTGTTAGCCTCATTTTCATAATCTGCCACCACAATACCACTCCTTTTAATATACTACACGCAGTTTTTTCGAAACTTTTCCCGAAATTCTCCGTCCTTTAACGTGTTTTGGCGGCAACACAACCACCTAACCTTTATGCACATCGTTGTCTACCAACTGAAGTCCAACATAGCCCAGCTGTAACCAACACCTTTTCGCCTTTTTTCATTCCAGATCTCCAGTTTCTTTCCGGCTCACCTTTATCTCTCCCCATATATTTTTATTTTCATTTTCATTTCACCTCATGTTACACTTTCCACCTTCTAATACCATGTCACCCTCACAACACCCCCACAATGACCCCATTAAGTTTTATTTACATTCCCTCCGCAAACATGAACTATGTCTGCTTGTGTCTGTATGTGTGGATGGATATGTGCGTGTGTGCGAGTGTATACCTGTCCTTTTTTCCCCCTAAGGTAAGTCTTTCCGCTCCCGGGATTGGAATGACTCCTTACCCTCTCCCTTAAAACCCACTTCCTTTCGTCTTCCCCTCTCCTTCCCTCTTTCCTGATGAGGCAACAGTTTGTTGGGAAAGCTTGAATTTTGTGTGTATGTTTGTGTTTGTTTGTGTGTCTATCGACCTGCCAGCGCTTTTGTTCGGTAAGTCACCTCATCTTTGTTTTTATATATAATTTTTCCCACGTGGAATGTTTCCTTCCATTATATTACTATTATTTTTTCTATACTAGGACAAACGAAGAGGAAAGAACGTACCATTTTTACCAATACCAGAAAAGGACTCTGGCAGTTTACAAGAAGTCTTCCTACCCGATAATCCACAAAATATTGTAAAATCGGGAAAATTCTGTGATGTGCCTTATCTTACTGGAATTACTTCTCATGAAGGCATAATGGAGCTTAAAAGTATGTCATCCTCATAGTTTTCATTGTACAGGTTGTTCAAATTAATTACTTCTGATACTTATTAAAAATTTCAGATATTTTAAAGAAGCCACAGTTGCTGAAAGAAATAGACACTGACTTCGAAAGATTGGTGCCAGAAGATATGGAACTGGGAGAAAAAAGTGAAAGATTGAAGAAAGCCAGTGATATGATAAGACAGTTTTATTTTGATGGCAAACCATTCACAAAAGATAACATAATGGATTATGTGAATGTATGTGAAATTAATTTTTCTATGTAACTATTTCAGAATATCATCTGAATTTTGAGATGTCAGTGAGATTTTCTGGCTTTTAGTTGCAGACTGATATAATATTTGCACGCGGGATGTATCAAACAGCAAAGTACCATGTGAAGTATAGTCGCAGCCCATTATATTGTTATAATTTTGGGTTTGATGGTGCTCTGGGTGTCTTCAAAAGTTGTTTTGGTGCATCTCATCTTCCTGGTAATGACTTTCTGACTATTTCTGAGCACAAATATAAACGTAATTTAACTAATGCCACTGATGTATTGATTTTTTGTTTATTGTTATTTGATCATCTTATTTCAGGTGCTTGTCATGTCGATGATATTGGATACTTATTCCATATGTCAGTTGTTGATATCACTGTGGAACATGACTCTATAGAAATGTCAACTATACGAAGAATGGTCAAATTGTGGACAAATTTTGCAAAGACTGGGTAAGCTTCAATATTGTACCAATTGTTGCATGTTAATGTAAAAAAAAAAATAAAAAAAAAACCCTTGATAAGTTCTTTGAGTCTTGCACCTCCTTTAGGATAATTAGTTCATATTTATAAATGTTTGTTTTTGCACAGCAGTGTAGATCTTATTTTCTCAGAATTGGGGTAAATACTTCTGCAGTCCTTTTGCAGTAAGTGTCAGAATGGTTCTTAGTAATGATTCTTACTGACATTCACCCAGAAATTATTTGTAAATATAATTAACTTTTCTGTTTATGCTGCACAGAAAAAGAAGAAAGAAAAAGGAAACAGGAAATAAAGAAGACACATAACTACTAAAATTAAAAAGTTTTCCTGCTACAGAAACAAGAACACCCACAGTAGAGCTTACAGGCCAATGCAAATTTCTTAAGATGAAAGGAAATAAATAAAATGGGGTGAGCGTAAGAGGATTTGGATGAAAGGTACAGGAGTCATTGAAAATTCTGATCAGTGGAGACACTAGGGGAAGGAAATAATATAGAAATGATAGTAGATTTGCAGTCCAGATAAAAGTTAAATGGAGCTCCTATTTTGGCAACTCATCAAAATTGTAAAGTTTGGTTGTCTTGCTCCTAGAATCATTGTATGACTCATCAAGTATAGCCAGTTTCCAATCTTCAAAAATAGGAATGAGAAGAGTCAGGGGAGATGTAGTGGATGGGATGAATAGGAAGAATCAATCTTTCCTTCTCATCCTGTCTGGTAAGTCGTCCATGACCTGGAATTCTAGGCAATTTTTCCAAACTCTCCTCATTTCCTAAACCTCTTGAGTCCCTTTTCTTCATCTCTCTTCCTTCCCCTTCAACCCTACTGACAGAAGAAGGAGCCACCAGCTCCAAAAGCTTGCAAATGTCCTTAATCTTTATATGTTTACGTTCTCCTGCCACTGCATGGTGAGTAGATTTTTTTATCTATCCAGTTACAGTATATTTTTATCAAATATAGTAAGGTTTTTGAGATTAGTCAAGGTCCCCTGTATTTGAACTTGGAAGGATCTACACCAAGACTTGCATGTTTCTGTAACTAACTTCTCTACAGATTTCGTATCCTGTGCCATAAAATGAAGAGCTTTAGGTCTCTTCTCTCACTGAAAAGACCATAAACACAGAAAACTACCAAATAGGCAGACAGTATTTGTGGTATACCCGTATTGGTTTTATACTTTTAGAACTTACTATTCTTATGTATGACTTCTTTGACAAAATTCAGTCAGTCAAGTGAAACAGTAGCAAGAAAATATCATTAGACAATAATATGGAACAGAGTGTCAAAGAAATTGTTGATATGTTGCTTTTAAACTGTCACAGTGGTAAGATGTAAAACTGCCCACTCTGTCTGTTCTGGCTAGTAATGTGAACATGTGACTCAGATTCCCATCTGTTGCTAAAGCCCTCCCCAAGGATGTATGATGATGTGAAATGAGTATTACTTAGTCTCTTGAGGCCATCTATGAAGATACTTACATAAATAAGCAGTGTTCTTGACATACAAATTACTGAAGTGGCATCTAATCAAAACAGATGCAACTAGTAACCAAATGTGTCTTTTAAAATGTGTTACTAACTGTGTATTTCCTCAGTTGTAATTATGACATATGATACATACTAAAAATAAAACTAGAACTGTCACATCTATTGTTTGAACATGCTAATGTCCAAAACTACTACATGAATTTTCATGGGATTCTCACAGTAGGCTTCATTTCATCAAAATCAGGTAAAAAAATGATATCATGATTTAAACTTTCATTTAAAATCCTCTGCTCAGCTTAGTAGTTTGGATGTTTACCTCCATGACACAATTTTCAGGGCATAATACACCCAAGGACCAATACACACTGCTGTTATTTTTTTTAACTCAGTGACAGATGTTTTTAGAAGTTTATGTCAGTGACAGAATTAAGTGCCACAATCTTATCTTCATGAATACAAGGAAAGAGCAAATTTACTTGGTTACGGTATATGGATTTATTGATTTTGCTTTGTGTTTTAAAAACTTAACATCATTCCTCTGCTTCATTCGATAGGTGTTATTTATGTTCTTTTCTATGAAAATGAATTTATTGAGTTTGCTCTGTGATTTCAGTGCCCTACTCATTACATTTTATTTAGTTTTCTTTACAAGTAAAAAAAGCCTAGAAAATGGTAGTGTCTTTCAGAATGCACCAGAATGGGTAAAAGATTGAGCACTATGTGGTCTCAAATATCCAAAGAAGATTGTGAGGCAAGAACCTCAGGTTTTAGCATGGTCTTTGGAAACTCCTTCTGTAAGCAAGGCATGATATAACTCTATTTGAGAGTGTCATGCTTTAACTTGCTTGTCCCTACATGTTGTAAACAGGATACCTGGTCGTAGATACTTAGAGCTACCTGTGCAAAGTGAGGAGGGGTGGCTAACATTAAATGTGTAGAACTGGACAACGTTCTTTATGCATTTTGAGTGCTGCTGAACCAAAACTGTAAAAACTCAGAAAAAATGACATTTGAAAAATCAAAAATAGATGATTTTACGGTTTTTTTTTTTTTCTTTAGAACACTTTAATGGAAGACAGGAACTTTCTTAGAAATTATCTCATCTTCTCATTAAGTCATGGGAGTTGTTTGTTTTACCAGTTCTTAAATGCAGTACACAGTAGAGATGAAGATTTTCACAAAGTCGTTCAGAGTTCCTTATGTGGGACTTTTTGTTGCCAGTCTTCTTCTTATGACAGATAGAACTGTTTGGTTATAAACTACAGCCACCGTTGTTGAATAGCTCTTATGTTATTGATTGTCGGGGACTGTGGATTATTATGCTTGAAGGCAATTGGATTTCATTGTAAATTAATTAATGTTTTAATTCTTGTCTCATTGTTGTCACTTTCTTCTTGGCAGGAAACATCCAGTTAGGCTTTGTACTTTGCTGGTGCTGAATCTTTAGGACAACAGAATTGTATTTATGTTGTGGTCTGTCGCATTTATGATTAATAAATAGAAGTTTTATACAATCACCTTGTTTATTTGAAGGGCAATTAGTTCTTCACAGTAATAATGTTGCCTAGCTCTAGAAACACAGATGCGTCTATCTACTACAAAATCACAATGCCAGTGAATGACATATTAGTCTGTAAGAATTTTCATTTGTTCTAAAAATTAAAAAAAAAAGCTAAGTGAGAAGTTTTTAAACATCATTCAGAATTATTAATATTGCAGCTGAAGGCTGAGTAAGCCTCACAAGGTATTGGCAGAAATACAGCTGTGAGGATGGGTCTAGAGTCATGCTTGGATAGCTCATTCAGCAGAGCTCTTTCCCACAAAAAAGCAAAGATCCCAGGTTCATGTTCTGGTCCACATACAGTTTTAATCTATTATGCACTTTCATATCAGTGTATAGTGTGCCAGAGAATGAAAATTTATTGGGAAAACTGTTTGTGACTTTTGTTTTATGGACATCATACCTTAAATTCAAACATATGTAATTTTGATTGGAGCCTTGTACCTTCTGTGAAAGTACTTCCAAAGAAAGCTGTGATCCATTCATTCTCTTTATGAAATTTCATGAAACCTGAAAAGTTTTCCATTCATGTTAAGTTAACTATTAGTGTTTATGATGAGAAATATAGAAAAAAAGCAATTTTCTGCAAAAGATGTGAAGAACAAAATGGCAAAACAGTTTTTTGTTTTCAGCCTTCACTACAATAGAGACGACAGAAAATGTGAAGGGTAATTGGATATTGTCTTATGTTCTTTACTAAGTATGCTCTGTGACTGGCTCGATTTTTGTGTGACATTCATTATATACTGCTGGAACAGCACTTTTGAAGAAAAACACAATTCATACACACAATTACAGACTTGTATTGTTGCTGTGACATGATTGTTTTTTCTGAAAGACACAAAACTCCCTTGTAAGTCAGCAAGGCTCAAACTGTGTAGGACTCATCATATTTTTTTCTAAATATGTTTCTTCTTTTTTTTTCACCTCCTTACAAGAGACTCTAAAGCGGTATTAATGAGCCTGACAGATGGACAGATGTTTCATAATATTTTGTAAACATCCAAGAGTGTACCACACAGTTATTTAGTGCAAAAAACCTCTCTTCCATAGCATATACTTATCTGTAGGACACGACTGAAAACTGATTGATGCTGTAATGCCTCTGTAGATGTAATGATCACAAGAAGTAATTGTAATGTCAGTTTTCCTCTGAGAAATGTCATGGGATTATGTCTTGTACAATGCAAGTTACATAAGCAATGTGTTGCACCATGTTTATAGTCCCATCTGTGTAGTCTTTAGGAGGCCTGTATACTACAAGTTGTCAAGATGAAAGATGTAGCATAATATAATAAGGCTACACTAATGAGATGGAAGTAATCCTTTGATTGGGGTAACATACACTGAAACAGAATGTGAAGGAACCAAGTAATATATGTAACAAATCCAAGTAATGCAAACATGGCTTTATTGATAAACATCTCAACAACAGTGGAACTAAGCCTCTCATGACTCCACACATAACAAGACATAGAACAACTGATGTGAGCAGTACAAACTGGAAGAACATAAAGAGAGTCACGCAGCACTGCTCCACACATATATAGGCACAGTCACCAGCAGATGGCATGATGGAGACCCGCTGCACACATGCCTCTCACAAGAAGCCTCCAGTGGCCGGCCGGCCTGTGCTGATGCAGTTGATGGCCAATTCAAGCACACATGCATGGTGACAACACACTCGGTGCACTCACACTCACACTCACTAGTAGCAGGATACAGCACTCCTCTTCATTGTGTGAAGTGGGTGCCCAGGCGACAGAGGAGACAACGGCAGCCTCACGAGAGACACAGTTGTCAGATCTGGAGTGGCAGCAGTGAGACTACGTGTCAGGCAGGCACTAGAAAATATGACCAGAATGTACCTAAGGGAGATAGGCCCGTGTGGCACCTGAAGACAGCACCAGAGGAGGGTGCCATCGCCATCTCTGCATCGTCATCAGCAGGCAGGTCTCATTGTGGAGGAGACAGGGCTGCCGCACCAATGACAGTGGTTGAGATGATGATGGTGATGGGGTTTGTTGAGGCTGCCCGACCATAACAGCAGACTGTGGCAATGGACGTGAAGCCAGAGATGAACCAGTGCCTGGCACCAGGAAGCTCTAAACCCAGGCATATGGAGGAGGCAACCAATGGGATGGGGCCACCTCCACAGCAGGTGACAATGGTCTCTGGGATGGGGCCACCTCCACAGCAGGTGACAATGGGCTCAAGTCAGAGGCTGTGGGGTGGGCTCTAGTGATGGGGCTACACCCACAAACTGGTAGCTTTCAGTGGCAAGAGGGGTGCAACTGATCAAAGTCTCACGCCACCACTCCATCGGCCATACGGACGTTACAAAGATGGTGTCCCTGATGGCAGACAACAGTGGCCGGTATCCACTTTGGGCCAGTGACCAAACCCTCATGCCCACACTGATGATTCTGGTGTGAAGCGGCCAGATGAACCTGACAGCAGCAGGTGCTATGCAGGCCACAGAAGGCCTTACTATTGACTGCATAGTCACTGATTAGCCACTGAATCAGCTACAACTATCAAATATTTAGGAATATATATGTGGAACATTTAAGGCAAAATGACCACACAAATCTAGCTGTGAGAAGGACAGGCTGCAATTTATTAATAGGGTCCTTAAAAATGTAATTCAGATACAGGAGAGGTCATTTGCAAAACATTTATTCACACAGTTATGAAGTATCATTTGATATACAGGAACTTTTACCATGTTGGATAAACAGAGAATAGAGAGAACATTAAATGAAGAGTTACGTGCCTTGTCAAAGTTTCAGATGGTCATCATGAAGGTTCCACAGAAACACTCAAAAAATTGCAGCAAGACCCATCACAAGAAGCGAATTATGCATTGCAAAGAGCCTTGCTCAGAAAATTCTGAAAACCCACGTTCCATAACAAGGCAAGAAACATGCTACTTCCTCAAATGATACCTTGCATAATAACCATTATGGTAAAATTAGAGAGATTTGGGCTTATATGGAGGAGTACTAACAATCTTTCTCCCTACATACTGCCCCTGAGTGAAATATAAAGTCTAAAAAAATGAGTTTGGTATAATACTGTATGGCGGCCTGCAGATGATGATGTGTATCTGATGGAAAACTATACTCACAGTTCTTTACAATTCATAGTTTTGGAAAACAAAGTAATTCATTCAAATACATTTTGCAGGGCCTTATCAGCCACTGCAAATCAGAAGCTACTGTCTGCTGTGTACAATGCACTTGCAAACTAACAAACACAGCTCTTCCATCTACTTAGTGATTATTCACCTTCAGATTTGCCATTGAAACTAAGCAGCATTTAGAATTACCGTTTTCATATTAACAATGTCATGAATAGGACAGACTGCTACTCACCATGTAGAGGAGATCATGAGTCACAGACAGGCACAACAATAATACTGCTGTATATTTAAGCTTTCAGATGTCTTCTGAAATGAAAACACACACACACACATGATCACTGTGTCTGGCTACTGTAGCCAAAACACAGCGACTGTTGTGCATATTCCCTTTTTTATTGTGTTTTTCAGGTGACATTTCCTCTTGTGTGACTTTTATTAAATCAGTTTAGCTGTTAAATGAGTTAGAGCATAGTAATTGCGGTTAATCTTCACTTTTGTAGACAGATTATTACCATTGTGTACAAACTTCATTACAAATATGTTCGTTACAAATTTCAACATTGAGCAATTAAATATAAGTTACTGCATTACCTGCATCTAATTGAAGTCAGATCTTGTGCCAGAACTAATGAGGTTATCCATCAGAGCTGGGAAACACTGCTAAAATGTGTGTTTCACAAAATACCAGTGTGCACACAAAAAAACAGGAGATTATCAAAGGTGTTGTGGGCATGTGGAGGGAGGTTCAACTCATAACCAGCTATAAATAGTGGCGCGAGATCAATTATAGTTCAGTCTGGCTGGAGTCAAGGCAGATTCTTGCCTGCCTGCCTCTGTCTTGTGCCAGAATGGCTGTCAGGAGATTGCTGTGTGTCCACCTCCACTTGATATTCTTGACAACTTCAGTACAATCTGAACCCACCTAGTCTCTCATTTTGTTCTGTGGCTTCTAATTAGTGCAGCATGAGTCTTACAGTGGAGCCAATTTGCAACATTTGGCCCACCATAGTGAGCACAGAACATGTATTGGCTGGTTGCATCTCGTCCTTGTGCTGTACTGTCATGATTTTAGTGCCTTGGAGACATGTTGCTTGGTTGCAGCAATATTTTGCTGCTACCCCTCTTATTGATTCTTAAAGAATGGGGATTTTGAGTCAAGTTCCACCAGGAGAAGCTCAGTCTTCATTTGAAAGCCCAGGAGATTATTCAGCTTATAGACTTTCTCTGTGCCATTCTTCCACTGGCTGCATGCTCCTTTATCTACAGGCAAGATAAAGAGTGTCAGTCTCTTCTTACTAGTCTGATTATGCATCTTTAGTGTCACAATTCTGAAACCTTCATGTAACACCCCTGCTCAAACTGTCCCTTCAGTGCAAAGCCAGAGTAGCCCATGGGGTACTGGTGTTCTCTACTTTAGCTGCAGTTTCTCAAGCACTGAGGTAGCCTTATAATTGTAACAGTTATTAGCCTTTATCTCTTGCTAAGTGACGTTATATGGAGACTTGATACTGAACTCTAATGATAAACACCCCATGAGCTTACTGCTTCTAGTCTTGCTCTGGATTTACATATGAGGAACATTCAAATGCACTTTTTAGCTGTTCTGCTCTGTGGCTATTAGATTATTTGTTACTTGCAGCATTTGATCGTTATAGATGTATGTACACTGAAGTGGCAAAAGTCATGGGATACCTCCCAATATCATGGAAGGCCTCCTTTTGCCTGACATAGTGCAGCAGCTTGATGCAGCAAGTCATTGGAAGTCCCCTGCAGAAATATTGAGCCATGCTGCCTCTATAGCCATCCACAATTGCAGAATTGTTGCTGGTGCAGGATTTTGTGCACAAACTAATCTGCAGTTATGTCCCATAAATGGTCAATGGGATTCATGTCAGATGATCTGGGTGGCAATATCATTTACTCACATTGCCCAGAATGTTCTTCAAACTAATCGCAAACAATTTTGACCCAGTAACATGGTACATTGTCATCCATAAACATTGTTTAGGAATGAGAAGTCCATGAGTGGCTGCAAATGATTTCCAGGTAGTTGAACATAACCATTTCCAGTCAGTTCTGTCGGACCAGAGGACCCAGTCTGTTACATGTAAACACAGTGCACACCATTATGGAGCCACCACCAGTTTGCACAGTGCTTTGTTGACAACTTGGGTCCACAGCTTCATGGAGTCATCACCACACACAAACCCTACCAGTAGGTCTTACCATCTGAAATTGGAAATTAGGTGATCAAGCAACAGATTTGCAGTCATGTAGGGTCCCTAAAGAGCCACAGCAGGCAATGTTGTGCAGTTAGCAAAGGTTCTCTTTTTGGTCATTTGCTGCCATAGCCCATTAATGCCAAATTTCATTGTAATGTCATAACAGATACATTTATCATATGTCCCACATTGATTTCTGCAGTTAAATCACAGTGTTGCTTGTATGTTAGCACTGACGACTCCATGCAGATGCCACTGCTCTTAGTCACTAAGTGAAAGATATCAACCACTGTGTTATGCATTGTGAGAGGTAATGCCTGAAATTTGGTACTCTCAGCATGCTGTGGATTTCAGAATATTGGATTCCCTAACAATTTCTGAAATGGAATATCCCATGCATCTAGCTCTAACTACCATTCCATGTTCAGACTGTTAATTCCTGTCATATGGTAACAATCATATCAGAAGCCTTTTCACATGAATCACCTGAATACAGATGGCAGCTCCACCAATGCACTGTTGTTTTATACCTTGCATACATGATACTAGTGCCATTTTTTATATGTGCATATTGCTATCCCAAGACTTTTCTCAACTCAGTGCATTTCTACTTTATTGTTGACCCAGTCAAAGTTTTCCTCAGCCCAGCTGTCCAGTCGTCTTCAATGTTTTGTTGCTTGTAAATCAACCAAGAGTCAGTTGCTAAATTGTTTAGTCATTCGGTCAATTTGGTGAGTAGCTTTGTCAAGGATCTTTTCACTTCTTTCATCTTCTTTTTATGCCCAGGGTATATATTCTTGTCTGTATTGGGAGCATATTATGACAGTTGGCTTTCAATGTTTAACAGCAAACAAAAGAATTTTGTTGAGACTGTATCACACACGTCCATCTGCTCTATTCTGCCCAATGATCCCTTGCTGCTGTTGTGATGATTACTAACTTTTTTAAAATCTTTTTTCTGTCTGTGTTTTTCAGTGACCCTACACCACACCTGGATGCTGATGTAATGGTCAAGTGGACACCATATAGCCTGACAAACCCATGTTACCTGAATATTGACAAGGATCTCACCATAAGGCAGAATCTTAACAAAGAACGCATGGAGTTTTGGGATGATTTATACAAATGGAGTACAGCAGCATCAAAACTGTGAAATTATTACTACACATAAGGGCACAACAAATGTGATATTCATGGACTGTCAGAATGCACATATCATTTAATTTTTATGTAAATATGAAAAAATAAACTTGATGTATTAATCAGTAAAATATACTCACAGAGAATAAAACACTTTCATGATGTAGTATGGTATATGACAGCTGATGTTTTGCATGTAGGCCTTCATGCTTCTTATAGTAGAAACAGTGAAATTCCATTTTATGTAGCAGCTTAGTAATAGTGAAATACAAGAGAGAAGCTCAGTGAGCAAAGATTTTGCAAGAACAAAATTTTAAATTAGTCATATGGGGAAAGATCAGTCTGGTATTAAAAACAATAATTAATAAATAGGAGAAAGTTTTGGTGAAGATGGAAAGAGCCATATATCACTGTGTTCTGCATAGTAGCTGAAAGTAAGATGTTAAAGAAAATTGTCATCATCTTTGTAGAAAACTTAAATAACAATGTAGTGGTAGTAATTGTTGCCATAATTTAATTTCAAATAGAAGCAGGTGGCAAGAATCACTTTCTAAGTAAATGTGATATCATTTGCTCTGGAGAACTCTTAACAACCAACCATTTCTTTCTCTTTACTGTTTAATGAAAGTTGCAAAAATGTGTGCGTGTGTATGCTAGTGAGAAAGGTCACTCTACCTGGTTTAGTCAAAACATGGCTCTCTTTTGTGTGGATATGGAATTACCAGCATATATTGCTGATTGGAAGCTCGAGTTTCCAGTTGGGTGGGAGGACTGAAATCCCACAGAACTTTAAACACATTCAGATGTGTCCAGACATTCCTGAGTTCCTCCTCTACATGTGTTGAAGAAGGGTTTTCCTTGTCCCTTGTGTGCTGGTTTTGTTATCCCATATGGGCCAATGCTGGTTGGTGGCTGGATCTGCATTTTAGTCTTCAGGTAAGCATTATTATCCTGGCTCCTCTGATTGTCATATTCTCATTGTGTTCTCACTACATATCCACTGACACAGGGTACTGATCTGAGCTGAGAGCCCTTGGTCCTATTAACAAGGTCATCATTAACAATTATTTGTGTGTTTCCATTATTATCCTCTCCCACTAACCAGTTTTTTGTTTTGTTGCAAATACTTTATAGCATAAAAGGGTTACACAGTAAACAGGAACAGGTGTGTTGTCATAAGCAACACTGGTGCAGTTCTTGAGAATGTTCTGAGCAAGTTTGCTGGAAAACACTTATTTGTCATAAGTGTTTTACTGTCAGTCCCCACAATATACATTCAAAAGATCAGGTCAGCAACACACTTATGGTACCTAACTGAGGCAAAAATCAAAGGCACAGAAATCAACAGTTAAGCACCTAACCTGATGTGGCGTTGGCACTCAGGCTGACTGAGAGAGAATGTACCCATCGGAGGCATATACAATGCTACCTGTGGCAAGTGTGACCTCTTCAGAATGGAGCATGTATTGAACTGTTCTAATGTGCCCTTAGAAGAAATGCCAGGCTGGAACACCAGCTATACACCTAATAAGTGTAATTTTTTTGTGTCCTCTGTTGAGTTAAGTATCTTTCTCATGGATAGAAGACTGTTTTGTTGTTACATTTTCCAAGCCCTCTTGCAATTTTGGCTGAGGGTTTCTCTAGGTAAGGAAGAAACTCAAGCCACTTTTGCTCCCATTCATTCATTCATTCATTCATTCATGGTGTTCAGTAAATCTCATCATGAAGGCAAGCTTTCAAGGATGTGCAACAAGTCAAGTTATGCATTGATAGCCACAAGCAGCTACTGAAAGCTAGCTCTTTGAAGTGTCAGGTATATTAACAACAAATAATGGATTATGCTAATACACTCATACTGATAATTAAGAGAAATACTTATAAATTACTTTATGTATTAGGAGAAAAAGCACATACTTGAAAAAAGCCACTGCTCATCTTCCTATAGTACTCCGGTGCTGATTTTATCTAATATTTCAGATAAAGAATTTATGTAAGGTAATGCTGACAGCTTTCAGCTGTCTATGTGCTGGCAAGATCAAGATATGTTTAATCTAAAATTATAATTATGCAGTTTACATCCTGGACTCCAAATATTGTGATAAACTCTAGGAGTGACTAATTAGGTGTTCTTTTACTTTGATTCCTAATATCTGAGGATTTTCAGTTTCCTGCCTGATGACCATAGACTTCTGCAACAGAATATAAAATTATACTCTGACCCTAGCTAGGGATGCATAGTGTACACTGATATGCCAAAACACTATTACCACTGCCCACCATGATGTTGGATGCCACCTGGTGGCATTGTGGGCACATGACATGGTAACAAAAGTATGTAAGTGGACCAGAGAGGGATGGGTGATCACCCTAGTGAAGATATCAGCTGCAAATGTGGAAATCCATTGAGATAACAACTTTGACAGAGGGCAGTTTATTATTACACAGAGCCTCTGAATCAGTGTCTTGAAAACGGTGAAGCTAGTCGAATGTTCACATGCTATTGTCGTAAGCATCTACGGAAAGAGGTAGCACAATGAAACTAATACTAGGCACTAAATGGTTGGATATCCCCGACTCTTCACAGTACATGGGGCTCAGAGGCTTGTCTGCTCTGTAAAGTAGGATAGATGGTGATCAGTGGCATCTCTGCTGAAAGAGCACAATGCTGGTGCACACACAAGTCTTTCAGAGCACACTGTTCATCGTACATTGTTGAACATGGAGCTCTGCAGCAGATCACCCCCATATATTCGTATGTTTACCCAATGACACCATAAATTATGATTGCCGTGGCGTGGGACCATCGGAATTCGACTGTCGGCTCCATGTGTTCACATGTTTACCCAACGACACCATCAATTACAATTGCAGTGGCGTGGGACCATTGGAATTCAACCACTGATCAATGGAAACGTGTCGGCGCTTGGGGTCAGTCACAGCTTTGCTACACTAGGTCACTGGTCATCATTGAGGAAAACAGCAGCTCGAAACATGCAGCACACCATGGGCACAGGCTGATGGGTGTAGTATTATGCCATGGGAGATATTCTCCTGTGATTGCATGAGACCTGTGACAGTAATCAAAGACACATAGAGAGCCACAAACCACTTGCATCCCTTCATGCTTGATGTCTTGCCTGATGGCAATGTTATCTTTCAGCAGTATAATTGTCTGTGTATCAGAGCCATAACCATGCTATAGTGCTTTAAGGAACATTACAGTGAACTCACGTTGATATTTCAGTGACCAAATTCACATAATGTAAATCCTATGGAACCTATCCGGGTCACTATTGGTCACTATCACTGCGCACGCAAATCAGTGACCCCTTTTTTATACAAATTGTGTGTCATGTGCATAGACATCTAATGCCACACACCTCCAAAAACCTACCAATGAACTGTTGGAGCCCTGATATGCAGAATCAGTGATGTATTTCATTCCAAAAACAGGCAGGCAAGCTATTAAGCAAGTGGTCATAATGTTTTGGCTCATTAGTGTATATGGAAATTATTTTTACATCTAAAATTCTGGTTGTGAATTATACAGTTCATCCTAAATGCACTCTTCTTATGAACCAGAAATAACATTAGGAAATATATGTATTGGCATGAATGTGAATGTCGTGTAACTAGAGCGTCCCGTTGGGTAGACCATTCACCGGGTGCAAGTCTTTCGATTTGACACCATTGCAGCAACTTGCGCGTCGATGAGTATGAAATGATGATAATTAGGACAACACAACACCCAGTCCCTGAGCAGAGAAAATCTCCAACCCCGCCAGGAATCAAACCCAGGCCCTTAGGATTGACATTCTGTCACGCTGAACACTCAGCTACCGGGGCCGGACTGTATTGGCATATAAGTTTGAGAATCCCTAGGTCTCTGAAGATATTTGGTTACTAAATGTACATATTGTTATTACTGCATGCTTCTGTAGAGTAAGTACTTTTTTGACCTTAGCTGTATTTTCCCAAAAGATTATACCATATGGCAGTAATGAGTGAAAGTGTGCTAGCAATTCTGTCTGAAGGTCAATACAATGACAGAAATTTCTAAGCATGAAGTAGGAAGAACTGAATTTTGTGTTAACCGACCCTCATGCTGATGCCTCCTCACTTTATACCTAGGAACTCTACACGTGGAGCATCATCCAGTTTGTGCCCATTAATTTCTGCTTGCAGTACCTGTAAGTCATTTTGATTTGTATGGGACTGCATACACATCTTTGTAAGATAGAGAGTTGAACTGTTTGCTGTGAGTTACTTGTAGGAAACAGTTTTTCTTTTGGCTATGTCTGGTACAGATGTCTAAGGATCCAGGATCCTTACCAGTATACTTGTGCAATCAGCAAAAGGTTATCATTTTTGATGCATTCTGTTACATAGATCATGAACATGACTCAGACCAGGACCAAATTTGGCATGATGCCATATATAATGTTTCCCCAATTGGAATTTGGTCTTATTCCTGTATTGCTTGTTAATTTGACCCTCTGTTTTCAATGATTTGGATATGACCCCATCCATTCAAGGCAAATGCCTTTAACAGACTACAATTTTTCGTTTCTCGAGCAGAACTTTATCATGTACACAATCAAAGGCCATGGAAAGTTCACAGAATATGCTAACAGGTTAGCTTTTCTTGTTTAGTTCTATCAGAAATGACTTCATGAAATCACATATTGCTTTCTCAGTAGAGAAGCCTTTACAGATGCCAAACTGAACTGCTGTTAAGAGGTTGTTCTCTGAAAGATGGTTCAATATTCTGTTGTTACCTTACGTCTCAAAAATGCCTTAGAACAGGGGAAGAAAGGTGGTCTATATTTTCCTAATGTGTACTTCAGTTTTTCAGGAAATAAACTTCAGCTTGTCAACTGATTAAAAATTCAGCTCAAGGGAGGCACAAGATTTTAGGTGAAATACCATCATAGTTGGATGAATTACTTGCATATCAGTGATGTAACAGTTTTGTGACTGCAATTCAAATTGATTTAGCAAACCTTGCAGTGAATCAACAGAAATCCATCTAAGCAAATCTAATATACACTGAAGAGCCAAAGAAACTGGTACACCTGCCTTATATAGTGTAGGGCCCCTTGAGTACACAGAAGTGCTGCAACACGGTTTGACGTAGACTTGACTAATGTCTGAAGTAGTACTGGAGGAAATTTATGCCATGAATGCTACAGGCCTGTCCATAAATCTGTAAGAGTACAAGAGGGAAATTTGATGTTTTGCTGGGTTCCTGATATTCATGGTACACTTGTGAAAGGGGCATATGGGTAAATCTCCACTTGATCGCTACCTCAGAGACCCTGTGTCCCATCACTCATGCGCCGGCTACAACGACACATTCAAACGCACTTAAATCTTGATAACCTGCCACTGCAGCAGCAGTAACTGATCTAACAATGTGCCAGACACTTGTTGACTTATATAGGCACTGGCAACCACAGCGCTGTATTCTACCTGTATTGGAATATGCTTGTCAATATCAGTTTCTTTGGCACTTCAGTATATCTGCTTCCAATAGTTCATTTTGTCAATGTATATTCACCTTCCTTTAGGAGGACTTCATTGAATTTAGAGCCAATAATTTGAATTCAATATTTTGTTCATGCTGCTACTGTCATCTGGGAGTTTAATATCTTCTATCTTACCAAGTTCATCTGTTTGACACTTAATAATACCTCTAACTTTGTTTGATTTGTTCATCAATGTTTAGAATTTTTTGTCCATAGTACATGGTTTTTGCCTTTTTGATGCCATGGTAAAGCATTTTGCAATACTGCAGTAGTGACTCTTAAATTCTTGGTTAGAGCTTTCTCTATCAACTTCCCAGTACAAGATACTTTGATCCCACACATTAGCCTTTCTTTGTCTTCATTTCTATTGTAATTATTCCTCACACAGCTCTGCTTTGGTTGGCAGTATGTTTTCTTATCTTTGATACATGTATAATCTGGGCTTCATTGTTCTTGTTTGGCAGAAAAGTTTTTCATAAGCTACTACTCAACTAGGAACCTATTCTCATTACAGATGTTATATACCATATGGACCTGGAAAGCTAGCACTTCATACACTTGCATCAACTGTTCACAATTCATTACCTGCAACTATTGTTCTATCAAGGTCTTCTTCCTATAAACTGCCGACATATCATGCAGTTACATCTTAAGTGTAATGTTTTGATGCTTGCAGCGTATAAAATCGAGGAATTTGTCTAAGATCGGTAATCCTTGTAGAATATCAGACTCCTAACTTAAAAGAGAATCAGCAAACTTAGTTTAAAGTTACTTTTTTACTGATCTCTAAAAGATGCTGTCATCAGGTGTGGGACAAGTTAGTTGATATTCCTAACCAGTTGTAAGTCACTCTGAGTGTTGTCATGCAATTGGAAGCCGCTGCCAATGGGTGTATTGGAAGGGCTGCCAAGAGTCTTGTACCAGGAACCAACAGTACCGAAAGTACTATTGTGTCCTGTGGGGGCTGTCTCCTCAACAGGAAGCACAGTATATATCACTACTCGTCCACTTGACTGTGAGTGGCATGTTAACGGGAGGTCTAGTCAGCCTGTATGGGGCAGACAGGGATCATGGAGAGCTCAGGGTGTTGTCTTTCCAACAAAAGGCAGAGAAGATTGAGAAGATCAGCCTTGCTCACTGAGTTTCAATGGTATTCACAATCTGCAGCTTTGTTCCCAGAATTGATTGTGGCCTGCCTGGTTCTGAGTTGAGTGGAAGGCTTAAACTGTTGCAGTTCCTGTGTGGTCAGAGTGGTGGGTATTAAAGGTCATACTCATGTTTCTATTCTGAATTTCTAGAAAATGAAGCATTTTGTTTAAGTAAATGTATGTTTATTTCGTACAGTACTCTGTTGCTAGAGTGACTCTTATCTACCACTTCACATTTGTGTTTGAAATACACTATGAAACATGCAGTGGCCAAAACACTCCGTGACTGAAATGAAGCATTCCTTGCAGTCCAGCTATGGAAGTGGAACTCTGTTTCAATACTGCCTACAAACATAACAGAGAAATCGTGATTGTGCTGTAATGCCCACAGACTGTTTGAATATGTAAACTTGTGCACACTATGCGAAAGGAGAAATAAGGACATTTTACCCACAGTGCACAGTCCATAAAGAACAATATATGTCAGTCTTTGAAATAAGAGGAGTGCAAAGATCATGTAACCATCTTAGAGGCAGGTTAGGTAAGATGCCAGAGTACTCAGACATGACATTTCCAACACTAGATCTAGTCAATACATTACTAACTGTTCGTTTTAGTGGGACACAAAGCTTGGCACGTGACACACAAATTCTGGAAGTAGGTCACTGGCAAATATTGGTTCCGCAGATACACCACATTGCTATGAAGAAAGACATCTAATTGGAACTAACAGTCTCATGTGATCCCTGATTGTTCGATGAGGTGGAGGGACATCAGTGGTAGTGCAATATACCCATCGACACTCTAGTGGCCATCTGTGCACATAGCGTGTTGAGACATGCATGTGTCATCTGACATGGGCACAACACTTCAACAAGCTGACACATCTACCTCAGACTGGACAACCATTTGATGTCTGAGAGCAGTGTATGTGGCCACTGCCTCCTGCTGGCACATCAAAGTGGAAGAAAATGTTACGCTTTTAGTTGGAATCAAATTCACTCTAATGAAGGTACATCGCTTGCCATAGGACACACCCAACAGAAAACAGTAAGCGCTTGCCTTGCTTATTTTCCTTATAAATGTTGAGGAATACACACTACAGTGTGCCACTGGAGAAATATGTGTTTCAGCGCACAGGTGCATATGTTTATGAGTGTCATGTGGTATCATAATATATTGCAGCACAGAGATAAAGAAATAGGTGTCAACAAAAAACTTTCAACATTGAATGCTTATGAATTCAAGTGGATAATGACACTCTAGGATATTTATCATTCCCACTTAACAGGCAGAATAGTTGAATTGGAAAAAGTAATAGGTGTCTCAGACAGGAAGAAATGGCAAAAGAAACAGCAGCTGCTGGTCCCATGATTGCAGCAGTTCTGGCAGCTCAGCCACTGAAATCAAGATTAACAACTACCATCAAAACCAAAATAAGTACTGCATGGCTGCATTCATGACTCTTGAGGGACATGGAAGCAGGATGTGGATGGTGGTTAGGTGAATAACAACAGGATACACAGGTGTTCAAAGAAAATAACTTGACTTTATGGCAATAATTCTACTGTTAAGGCTACAGAAGAATGAATTTATGGTGCCTGGGGGCTCCGATAGACAGACAATGGGCGTGCTGCCCTAAAGGGTAGTAGAATGCTACGACTAGATTGTACAAGAGCTGGCTGAGAAGAGAGCAAGCGGTTGGAACCACAGCCTGCTCATCAGTCTTCCCTGTGTCCTCCAAATGACAGTCTTTTCCTTCTATTTAGCTGCAGAGGTGCTTCAGATGAGGATACCTGCTTAAGTGATGTTCTTTAGAGGCATTACCCTGTCAGCAGTACCTACTGTCAGAGTCTGTTCACATGAACTGAGCATGGGTAGGTGGTGATTTCCATTTATGAGGGTGGTTTGAAAAGCTCTCAGAATCACCACAAGAGATCAGCACTAATGCAATGAGTTGGTCACATGATATTCATTGGACTGTTGCCTGTAAACCTGTGCCACATCAGTGCTCTTGGAAGAGAGCTGTGTAGGTGATGTGGCTCTGTTGTTGTTCCCACACAGTGATTTGCAAAGGCAGAAAAAAATCGAGATTCGGGCAGTGATTAAGTACTTCGTAAAGAAAGGTATGAAAGCAAAGGACATTCAGGCTGATTTCCAGAATACACTGGGGGACCCTTGTTATTGTTGTGGTCTTCAGTCTTGAGACTGGTTTGATGCAGCTCTCCATGCTACTCTATCCTGTGCAAGCTTCTTCATCTCCCAGTACCAACTGCAGCCTACGTCCTTCTGAATCTGCTTAGTGTATTCATCTCTTGGTCTCCCTCTACGATTTTTACCCACCACGCTGCCCTCCAATGCTAAATTTGTGATCCCTTGATCCCTCAAAACATGTCCTACCAACCGATCCCTTCTTCTAGTCAAGTTGTGCCACAAACTTCTCTTCTCCCCAATCCTATTCAATACCTCCTCATTAGTTACATGATCTACCCACCTTATTTTCAGCATTCTTCTGTAGCACCACATTTTGAAAGCTTCTATTCTCTTCTTGTCCAAACTGGTTATCATCCATGTTTCACTTCCATACATGGCTACACTCCATACAAATACTTTCAGAAACGATTTCCTGACGCTTAAATCTATAGTCGATGTTAACAAACTTCTCTTCTTCAGAAACGCTTTCCTTGCCAGTGCCAGTCTACATTTTATATCCTCTCTACTTTGACCATCAGTTATTTTACTCCCCAAATAGCAAAACTCCTTTACTACTTTAAGTGTCTCATTTCCTAATCTAATCCCCTCAGCATCACCCAATTTAATTTGACTACATTCCATTATCCTCGTTTTGCTTTTGTTGATGTTCATCTTATATCCTCCTTTCAAGACACTGTCCATTCCATTCAACTGCTCTTCCAAGTCCTTTGCTGTCTCTGACAGAATTACAATGTCATCGGCGAACCTCAAAGTTTTTACTTCTTCTCCATGAATTTTAATACCTACTCTGAATTTTTCTTTTGTTTCCTTTACTGCTTGCTCAATATACAGATTGAATAACATCGGGGAGAGGCTACAACCCTGTCTCACTCCTTTCCCAACCACTGCTTCCCTTTCATGCCCCTCGACTCTTATGACTGCCATCTGATTTCTGTACAAATTGTAATTAGCCTTTCGCTCCTTGTATTTTACCCCTGCCACCTTCAGAATTTGAAAGAGAGTATTCTAGTTAACGTTGTCAAAAGCTTTCTCTAAGTCTACAAATGCTAGAAACGTAGGTTTGCCTTTTCTTAATCTTTCTTCTAAGATAAGTCGTAAGGTTAGTATTGCCTCACGTGTTCCAACATTTCTACAGAATCCAAACTGATCTTCCCCGAGGTCCGCTTCTACCAGTTTATCCATTCATCTGTAAAGAATTTGCATTAGTATTTTGCAGCTGTGACTTATTAAACTGATAGTTCGGTAATTTTCACATCTGTCAACACCTGCTTTCTTTGGGATTGGAATTATTATATTCTTCTTGAAGTCTGTGGGTATTTCGCCTGTCTCATACATCTTGCTCACCAGATGGTAGAGTTTTGTCATGCCTGGCTCTCCCAAGGCCATCAGTAGTTCTAATGGAATGTTGTGTACTCCCGGGGCCTTGTTTCGACTCAGGTCTTTCAGTGCTCTGTCAGACTCTTCACGCAGTATCGTATCTCCCATTTCATCCTCATCTACATCCTCTTCCATTTCCATAATATTGTCCTCAAGTACATCGCCCTTGTATAAACTCTCTATATACTCCTTCCACCTTTCTGCCTTCCCTTCTTTGCTTAGAACTGGGTTGCCATCTGAGCTCTTGATATTCATACAAGTGGTTCTCTTCTCTCCAAAGGTCTCTTTAATTTTCCTGTAGGCAGTATCTATCTTACCCCTAGTGAGACAAGCCTCTACATCCTTACATTTGTCCTCTAGCCATCCCTGCTTAGCCATTTTTCACTTCCTGTCGATATCATTTTTGAGACGTTTGTATTCCTTTTTGCCTGCTTCATTTACTGCATTTTTATATTTTCTCCTTTCATCAATTAAATTCAATATTTCTTCTGTTACCCAAGGATTTCTATTAGCCCTCGTCTTTTTACCTACTTGATCCTCTGCTGCCTTCACTACTTTATCCCTCAGAGCTACCCATTCTTCTTCTACTGTATTTCTTTCCCCCATTCCTGTCAATTGTTCCCTTATGCTCTCCCTGAAACTCTGTACAACCTCTGGTTCTTTCCGTTTATCCAGGTCCCATCTCCTTAAATTCCCACCTTTTTGCAGTTTCTTCAGTTTCAATCTGCAGTTCATAACCAATAGATTGTGGTCAGAATCCACATCTGCCCCTGGAAATGTCTTACAATTTAAAACCTGGTTCCTAAATCTCTGTCTTACCATTATATAATCTATCTGATACCTTTTAGTATCTCCAGGATTCTTCCAGGTATACAACCTTCTTTTATGATTCGTGAACCAAGTGTTAGCTATGATTAAGTTATGCTCTGTGCAAAATTCTACAAGGCGGCTTCCTCTTTCATTTCATCCCCCCAATCCATATTCACCTACTATGTTTCCTTCTCTCCCTTTTCCTACTGACGAATTCCAGTCACCCATGACTATTAAATTTTCGTCTCCCTTCACTACCTGAATAATTTCTTTTATCTCGTCATACTTTTCTCCAATTTCTTCATCATCTGCAGAGCTAGACGGCATATAAACTTGTACTACTGTAGTAGGCATGGGCTTTGTGTCTATCTTGGCCACAATAATGCGTTCACTATGCTGTTTGTAGTAGCTTACCCGCACTCCTATTTTTTTGTTCATTATTAAACCTACTCCTGCATTACCCCTATTTGATTTTGTATTTATAACCCTGTAATCACCTGACCAAAAGTCTTGTTCCTCCTGCCACCGAACTTCACTAATTCCCACTATATCTAACTCTAACCTATCCATTTCCCTTTTTAAATTTTCTAACCTACCTGCCCGATTAAGGGATCTGGCATTCCACGCTCCGATCCATAGAATGCCAGTTTTCTTTCTCCTGATAACGACGTCCTCTTGAGTAGTCCCCGCCCGGAGATCCGAATGGGGGACTATTTTACCTCCGAAATATTTTACCCAAGAGGACGCCATCATCATTTAATCATACAGTAAAGCTGCATGTCCTCGGGAAAAATTACGGCTGTAGTTTCCCCTTGCTTTCAGCCGTTCGCAGTACCAGTACAGCAAGGCCATTTTGGTTAATGTTACAGGCCAGATCAGTCAATCATCCAGACTGTTGCCCCTGCAACTACTGAAAAGGCTGCTGCCCCTCTTCAGGAACCACATGTTTGTCTGGCCTCTCAACAGATACCCCTCCGTTGTGGTTGCACCTATGGTACGGCCATCTGTATCGCTGAGGCACGCAAGCCTCCCCACCAACGGCAAGGTCCATGGTTCATGGGGGACCCTGTTCCTTCATATTCAGCTGTTGTCAAGTGGACAAATGAATTTAAATTTGGTTGGGAGAGCTTAGATGGTGATCTGCACAGTGGTCAGTCAAGATGTGCCACTACTCCAGATATTTGCAAAAGTGCACAAAATGGTCATGGAGGATTGCCGATTCAAATTGCGTGCAATTGCTCACTCTTGCCAGATGTCATCTGAATGGGTATATCACATTTCAGCTGAAGAATTAGAAATGAAAAAATTATCTGCCAGATGGGTGCCATGACTCTTGCCACTGGATAAAAAATGAATGAGAATAGACATATCGGAACGATGTTTGACCATTTTTAGGAGAAACGAATAAGATTTTTTGCGCCGGTTTGTGACCACAGATGAAACTTGGGTGCACTACTATACCCCAGAGACAAAACAACAGTCAAAGCAGTGGAAACATGCTGATTCTCCTCCACCAAAGAAAGCAAAGACAATTCGTTTGGCGGGAAAGGTCATGGCATCAGTGGGGATTTTGTTTGTAGTTTACCTCCCCACTGGGCAAACAATTATTGGTGAATACTATGCTAACCTCCTGGACAAATTTCAACAAAAGACATGAAAAAAGGCCAGGTTTAACAAGGAAGAAAGCCATCTTCCATCAAGACAATGCGCGCCCGCACACATGTGCCGGTCAGACTTCCATCTCTTTCCAAAACTGATTTTTTTTTTTTTTTTTTTTACAACAATTCACTTCAAACAAAGAAATGATAGCCGGAGTTTGCAACTATTTTGCGTGCCTGGTGGAAACTCATTTTTGAGATGGGGTCAAGGCACTGAAACACCATTGGACCAAGTGCGTTAATCTACAAGGAGACTACATTAAAAAATTAAAAAAAAGTTTCTGTGATGTAAGTGCTTTTTTCCTACTCTGTTCAGAGAAATTTTCAAACTGCCCTCATATATCCAGTCCTATGCTGATCCATACCCAACTACAGTTCTGCAGAGAAGAGTTTCTATGATGTACAATAAACAAGAGCTGAAAAATTAAAGATTTTAAACTATAGTGAAATTCCTTTTCCATGCTCTGCTTGTCCACCATGCACAGTTGCATACACACTTTTCATTAAATCAAAAAATGAATGAGATGCCTATGTAACCAAGAAAGGCTTCACAGACTTAATTAATCCCTTTGTGGACCACATAAAAATTAAAAGCATTTGCATTGCAAGCAACATGGTAATGTTAGAAGCAGATTCTGGTGAAGACTGTCAGAAAATCATTGAGAAAGCTAAAAATGTTTAGGTACAAAAATTCAAACCTCTAAAAAGTATGTGCACACTAATGACTACATGTGAGATGGTATGCAAAAGAAACCAAACTAATTTTTTGGTAGGAAGAGCTTTTGTAGTACTATCTTTTGTCACTAGGTGCACGCAGAATGAACATTCCAGAGTCAGTAAGCTAACTGCCACCACTCAAGGTAAGGATTAGTTTTGGCAGAGTTTATGGTGACAATTGTTTTGTGGGACTGTCATTTTTGCAATGGCTGATTTTCATGAACAGTATCCCTTGGTGAAATTCTGCTTTTTGCTTGGAAAAAGTGGAACAGAAACTCTTGAAATGTTAAAAATGTCATGCAAGGATGAGGGAAAACATCCAACTATAGTGTTTGAGTGGTTTTCCTGTTTCAAAAATGGTAAACTGTCAGTTGATGACAATTTATGTTGTGGTAGTTTGAAGTCTTTTGTGTTTGCAACAGGATCCAGTATCTGACTACAGACTCATTTCACCTGACTTCTAAGTTGGAGGCAGAGTGCTTCACGTGCACTTTGAAGACCCAAATGCAGTAGTCCATGCCTAGATCTTCCAACAAAAATGCATTGTTGACTTTTCTGGGTATTTACCATGCAACACCAGTCAACAGGTGCAGTATGACGGAGTATTTGTATAGGCACCAGCTGCGGGGTTTCCTGGACTTGTTGCAACCCAAGTTGCATGACTCAGACCATCGTGGGCTGCCACATTTCCCCCTGGGGCTGCTGTTTAGGTCCAGTCTTATGGCCAGCAGCAGATGTAGCTGTCAGCTGTCCTGATGGGCAACAAAGGTCAGCAGTTTGTGGTTGATGTCAGTCTTGAGCAACTGACCGATGCATATCATGTGCCATTGGTTCAGAACTGCCACAGCCTACCTGTCAGCTGGGCAGCAGAGTTGGTCACGACATTATTTCAGGTGCTGGGATCTAACTTGCTGCAGTTGTGCTTCCCCATCGCTGTCCCCTCTGTATCCTTCAGTGCCCTTCCTTCCCCACGGGTTCAGGGCCCTGGCAAGGCCATTCCCACTTGTCGAGCCCTTGTCAGCTCGTAGAATACCTTGTAATGACAGTGTTAGAAGTGTTGTCACGCTTTTGCAGTTTCTAAATCGGCAATGGATGCAGATACTAATCCTGCAATGATTGCCTGTCTGAGGAGACTACGGGTTCCAAAATGTTTGTGTCAGAGCTTCCTAGATTACTGTGATAGGTGTATTGTGGAATGGGCACAATATCTAGTAAACTAGTGAGGCTAATAACTAGGGCTGTCCACGGGGATCTATATGTAAACCAACTTTCTGAGATCTTAGCCTTGAGCCATTGCTAACAACTCTGAGCAAAACCACTCAACTGCCTACGCTGGTCACATACTGTTGTGGTGGCAGATGACTCAAGAGTCAAGCTGCAAGGAAATGTGTATGAAGTGCTTGCTCAAGACCAACAGTGATGCTCAGATAATAAATAAGGAATCAAAGCACGTGAAACTACCTACCTGCTGCTCAGACATAGCCTTTCCCATTTGAAGAATTCTATTCAGAGAATTGCAGGAGCTCCTATGCTCCATTGTGGGAGCATCAGCTACAGTATTGCCGTTTCCCTTAATACAACATTTCAAGATCAAACTGCTGGAGATGCCAAGCCCATTTGGTCAACCTTGAATGCTTCAATCTACACTGTTGTAAAAAGCTCAAAGATTTGTAGTCTGGGTAAACTATTGTCTTGTGGCCCAGTAAATAACACATTCAAATTTTTAAAACCCAGTTCAGTTTGTACTAAATAAAAAATTTGGACTTCCAACACACACAAACTTGAGTCTGCTCAAAAAGAGGTAATGCAAAATCCAGATGATAAAGTAGCTTACTATTCACCAATTCTCTCTTTAAATGCTGTAAAGCTTCATCACATTCTACAGTCCAATTCAACACTACATTCTTCTTCAATGCAATGCCAAAAAAAAGGATGGTTGAATGACTGATCTACTACAAATTTTTGGTAGTATCTGAACAGGCCAAACATACCTTGGGTAAGTTCTTTTTTGTTTTTAGCTGCTGGAAAATTTGGAGTAGTCTTTAATCCTTCTGGGTCCAAATGTATGACCTTTTCATTAATTGTGTGGCCCAAAAATGAAATTTTCCTTTTTACAATTTCAGATTTACTGAATTTTAATTTCATTCCAGCCTCTGTAAATAGCTTTCAGTATCTCAGTGGTAAGTCTAATTTAGTATGTGTCTCAGTACTGAGTTTTTCCAAAAATATCATTGCATACACTTATCCTTAAAATACAGGACTAAATTTCCTATTGGCAAATCAATCAATGCAAGAACTCTCTACTTAAAATCACATCTATGTGTAGGTCAGGTATCACTAAAGATTCACAAACTAGTTGCTGTCCTGATAATTCAACAGTTGTTAGTATTTATCATTCGATGCTCATAGATAGATTTCCAGTGGCATCAGAATTTGAACTACTTCTGGAACCACTACTACTGTCTCTTGTCACTACCATCAAATGTTTGGCTGATACTATTTCAGCATATGGGAAGACATTTAAATTGTTCTGTTTTCTGCAGTTGTTTGCATTTATCCTTAGTATTTTTTTGCTCTCTCATTTATCTCTATCTGCACTTGCTCTTCTGCAGTCTTAACTGTGTCAATACCAGTATCTCAGTGGTAAGTCTAATTTAGTATGTGTCTCAGTACTGAGTTTTTCCAAAAATATCATTGCATACACTTATCCTTAAAATACAGGACTAAATTTCCTATTGGCAAATCAGTGTTCACATTCCACTAATGCAAGAACTCTCTACTTAAAATCACATCTATGTGTAGGTCAGGTATCACTAAAGATTCACAAACTAGTTGCTGTCCTGATAATTCAACAGTTGTTAGTATTTATCATTCGATGCTCATAGATAGATTTCCAGTGGCATCCAAAATTGTTTTTCGTGGCACAAGCATAACTACAGTCCCATCAATACCCTTAACAGATTCAAAAACTACTTCTGATATTCCATTTCGTTCACTCCCACTGTCCATCAGATATTTAACTGCTAATCCCTGGATATTAATCAATCGTGGGACGCCATATCTCACCACTAATTATTGTTGGTTGTGCCTCCTCCATGCTGTCAGTTCTAATTCATTCTTTTTGTAGAAAAATTGTTGTCCTGCTCATCAAGTCTATTTCAGTTACAGTTTAATGACAAGTACTACAACTCTCTTTCCTACAACTTATTTCTTCACTACTTCCTAACTCTTCCTAAGTATTGCTTGTTCACATACAGCATTTATTCTCTTTTTGCTTATCATGTTGGCTTCAATAAACAAATTCAAATATTTCTTCTTTCTCTTCCTCTTCATTATCACTAAAGCCTACACTACTTTCATCAGAATTTGAACTACTTCTGGAACCACTACTACTGTCTCTTGTCACTACCATCAAATGTTTGGCTGATACTATTTCAGCATATGGGAAGACATTTAAATTGTTCTGTTTTCTGCAGTTGTTTGCATTTTTCATGGCATATTGATACCCTTCTTGATAATATTTCATACACTTAAGAGTTAAATACTCTCCTGTTACATCTATTTGCTTTTCCTTCTGATAGATTACTTCTAATTTAATAGGATCCTCTCCACTGGAAACAGTCCTGTTTATTAGTATACATGGTTTTGCTTCTCTGCCTGCTTCACTACCTCTATTTACTTGAACGTTCATCCATGTTGCTTTTTTCTTATTCACTGATAGCTTTTTTTATTTTTCTTGCCCACGTGCAAACCCAACTGATGCAAATTTCAGTT
Organism: Schistocerca serialis cubense; assembly: GCF_023864345.2. NCBI lineage: Eukaryota > Metazoa > Arthropoda > Insecta > Orthoptera > Acrididae > Schistocerca > Schistocerca serialis. The sequence goes on along the minus strand of NC_064639.1, from coordinate 726,068,948 downwards.
TTTTGACTTGCATCTGTAGTTGTCATTCCCCATATTTCTATGACTGGAATTTTTCCTATCAGTTCTATTCCCATTAAGAACATTTTCCATTTGTTTATTCCTAGGAACTCCATTATGTGTCCCTTAACCCGTCCTACTCACTCTATTTTCATAGTAATCCACAACTTTTCAGTTCACACTCTCACTGGTGCCCATGCCCCCTTGGAGTTCCTGCAAGAGGCCTTACCCACCACCATCTTCACCGTCATAGCTGCTGCTGCCGCCTGTATTCTATCGCAAAGTGTGCATCATGTTTTCTGGAACACCATGCCACCGTCAGCCATTGAGGTCAAGCAGTTAAGTTAATTCAAGAATATCTAAAGTACTTATTAATAGTCTGTTATTATAACAGACTATTAAAAGTGTAATCTAATGATAAGGATGATAAGAAAGTTAAGGTGAAACCTCACAATTAGAAACTGAAATTAACAGGGATGGTTCCATCAAAGTAATAAAGCCAACATGTGATGGTAATTTGTCAAAAGTAGAATCAGATGTAAATTCCAATGTTACTGCAAAGTTAGAACCATTTTATGATGATGATGTAATTACAGTTGAAGTCAAGAAAAGAAAAAGTAGAATTAACAGAGTTACCAGATAGTGAAACTGAGTTCAATAATTCTGAAAATCAGCCAACTCCTTTAAAAAAGGTTGAAATGCCAAGTGGCAAGGTAGAGGCATCAAACTGGATGCAGTTACTGTTTTCTACTAGTATTACTAACAAAGAAAGCAGAGCAGCCTCTGGTAGCTCTTGTAATCTTACTGTGCAGCACATTGCTTGAGCTGACACAACTTTTATTGGATGTCATCAATTTTAACATTTTGATCCAGACAAACAAATTCACCCATCAAGGTTCTGGAATGACTTTGAGGATGGTCAGAACATGAGAAAATTTCTTTTGTAAGAAGTCATTTGTCAGGAGGTGCATTGTGATGGTCAGCTGACATAATGGTTAGATGCAAAACACTTTCTGAATTTAAAACTGCGTTTCTTAATGAGTTAAGGTAACACAACAAACAAAACGACATTTTGATAGAATTTTGGAGTGGTAAAAAGTTTACTCCATGTCCTGAATCTGTTAAAGAGATCTCTAGAAAGTGGGTTTCATGGTTGTCACATCTGACAGAAAAGATGAAAAGGGAAATGATGATAATTAGACTAGAACATAAGCTGCTTTGGTATTGGCAGAAAAAAATCATTCCCACACCTAGAGGTAATGTGGATAGATTCATTGAGTATATGGAGTGAGTGGAAAGAGAAGCTGCTGTTGAGGAGCAGGTGCAGAATGAAAATAAGTCCTCCAACAGTCATATAAACAACTGAAATAATGACAGTGGGAGCATGAGTATTAGAAATATGCATAATCTACTTATCATGAGCAAGGTAGAGGAAGAGAAGGTAGACAGCCACTGCACTTTTGCAATAATTATTACAATGAAGGGAGAAACATAAATAATTTACCATTGGGACAAGAAAGAGATCAGAATGCTACCCAGTCTGTTTCTGAATTGAATGAACACAGTAGGCCACATGTGGGAAACTAAGTCCCATCTGTGAAGAAATGGGCACTCATCAGGCAGAAACAGTAACACAGCCAGTAACAAAAACACAGGCCACCGTCTGTCAGTGCATGCAAACCAATAACAGGCATGATGAAATAGGAACAGACAGTAACAGTAATGTGCTAAATCGCTCTCATTATACAGAGTGAGTCACTAACTATTGCCACCAAGAATAAGTCCAAAGGCATGATAGGAGCTGAAAAGTTTATGGGACAAATGTTTCATTGGACACTGGGGGCTCTTTTTTTAAAAAAAAAAAAAAAAAAAAAAATCCAATGATGTGAAACAGTGAGGTCTTTGAAGGCCAACAAAGAACACAAAGGTGTCATGAACATCCATTTACAGAAGGTGTTCGAAGTGATGACCATTGGTATCAATGCAGTGCTGCAATCTTCTTATCATGGATTGAGTGGTATTCCTTATCACATCGGCACTTATCAAAGCACATGCTCTGACAAGTCTCTCTTGCATATCCTCAGGTGTAGTTAGAACATCTTTATAAACGATGTCTTTTATGAGTCCCCACAAGAAAAAATCCAGAGGCGTAAAGTCTGGCGAATGAGCTGGCCATGACATATCTCCTCCACATCCAATTCAACGATTTGGGAATTGTCTGTAACTCATTTCTAACCATCAGCGAAAAATGTGCCGGACACCCATTGTGTTGATAGCACTTTCTGTTCCTTTTTCCTACAGGTCTTTCTTCCAATAACAGACGTAATGTTTCTTGCATGAATGCAGTGCACTTTCTACCATTAAGATTTCCTTAAATGAAATAGGGGCCTATAATTCTGTCCTTCAGAATCCCACACCATACATTCACTGAACACAGTTTTTGGCGTGCAACTTGCTGCAGCCAACATGGATTTTCAGTTACCCCATAGTGCATGTTATGCAAATTAACATTTATGTGGTTCATGAATGTAGCCTCATCAGTAAATGAAATCAAATTAATAAACGCATCATCCCTCTGAATCTGAAGTTTAGCCCATTGCCAGAATTCAATGCAATTCACACTATCTGTACCAGTTAATACGTGATGGACACTGATATGGTAAGGATGATATTCATGGTGATGCAGAACATGAGCAACACTACTCTGGCTCATGCCAGATTCACTTGCGATTTGACGCAAACTAACACGAGGATCTCGAACCACAGTGGCACGAGTAGCAATTTCCATTTCCTTATCAGTAATGTTCCTTTGCCAGATATATTTCTGATGCAATAAAGATTCAGTTGTTCTCAGTTTATCATACACATATTTAAATGTATGACATGTAGGGTGAGTATGTTGACGATATAAGTCTCTAACGCTCACCGAATTTTGTTGGCATTCTCCGTAAATGAGAAGCATATCGACTTTTTCTTCGAAGGAATACATCTTTTACATTCACTTGATTTGACAATACTAGTTATACCATTCCTATATGTGTTGTATTTCAAAACCACTGAATGGTGTTTACATGTCAATGGCACATTAGATGGATGCAAATCATTCGGCGAATATTTACTATTTGCATGATATACGAGAGACAATTGTCAGAGCATGTGCTTCAATAATTGCTGAAGTGATAAGTAATACCACTCAATCCATGATAAGAAGATTGCAGCACTGCGTTAATACCAGTGGCCATCACTTCAAACAAATGGATGTTCATGCCACCTTTGTGACCTTTGTTGACCTTCAAAAGACCTTACTGCTGCACACCATGAGATTCGTCTAGATAGCTGCTAGCAGAAAATAAGTACCAAAGTATAGCATCTCATTTAAAAAGTAAAGTTGACCTTCATATCTCTGATGTGACCTCACCTAGCAACAAAATCCAACATCGTATTATGGCCCCTATTGTCCCATGCAACATTGTCCCACAAACTTTTCAGCTACTATCATACTCTCAGAGTTATTCTTGATGGCAATAGTTAGTGACTCACCCTGTATAGCTGGCAGCATTTTGGACACATTAGAAAAATGAGACAAGAAGGAGAAAGAAAGCAGTATGGATAATAGGGAAGAACAAATTAACATGATGAAGATAAAGTAAAGGCTTACAACTTTGACAATAGTGGCAATCTGGAGGCTAAAGTTTCAGTGAAGGAAGCAGAGTCAGTTTTGCAAGGGTTTGTTTGAAGAGTTGTTAGATGAAGGGGGTGCCATAATAATGATGTCAGCCAACCTATTAGCTATATTGACTTATCACAAACTGTGAAAGCAGACAATAGTATAAAAGATACCAATGTTGCGCAGGGATACAGTTGCTCAGAGGTAGAGAGTAGTTTAGCTGATGTGCAACAAACGAAAATAGAGGGAGTCATCAAGTGTTTTCATTTTAAATTGGTGGATAGGTTAGAAAAGGCAGCTGCAGATGTAGAAGTTGATGACCCCATGAATCTAAGCATAAATGTACTTTCAACTGAACAAAATTACTTTAGCTGAGACAGATGTCCCAAGCATTCTTTGATTCTATTCTTAATAAGAATGAGTTAACTGTCACGGAAGTAAGTTATTTAAGAATAACAGGTGCTACTGGAGAAGTTTCTAGACCAGTATAGCACAAAGCAATTGGTATAGGTAACATAATAATACATCATCCTTGTTTAATCATGTTCAGTTTATGAGTTGAAACATTGATTGGCACAGACCTTTTAACTAAAATTCAAGAAAAGATTGACTCTGATCATAGCCACTTAGTGTTAACCTTTGATCATAGCCACTTAGTGTTAACTTTACCAGGTTCTCGAGTGATTACGGAGCTTTTCATTGGAAATTATGGGAGCAGTAATGATGAAGCATGGAAGCTGCCTATTAGCATAATGAGGAATAAGGAATGCTTGCAGGAAGATACTGAATATGGAAATAATGTGCAAGTTGCTAATGTGGAAGAGAACTATACCCTGGAAGAAATAGAGACTAATGTAGTCAACAGGTCAGATTTATGATAAACAAATGGCAGAATTAAGGGAAGTGTTAGCAACTCATCACAATGTATTGTCAAACAGGCTTGGTGAAGTTTTGGAGTACCCAAAAAGTAAGAGTGAACTAGGTCTACAAAACATTACAGATATTAAGCCTTTCAAAATTGACAGTAATAAGATGCTGTAGGGAGTGTTCCACTCTTCGGTGGATACACAGTGTGGTGTACTGTGCAGCCCCAGCTGCATGAAACTTTATTTCCCTTTCAAGTTTCAGTCTCCTCTTCATAGTAAGTAAGGAATATATATCATCATGCTGTACACATGATATTACTTTGCAGTGTCTTTGTAGTAAGTAAGAATGGTTCCCAACAATGACTATACCTGAACAATGAGAGGTAGTTTGAAATAGTAAATCTAAATGTGAAAATAACAATGGGTAGCTTATAAGCACTGCTGAAAGAAAAATAATGGCTAAAGTAAACAAATAATAAATAAGATCCACAAAAAGGATTAGTAACAACAAGATGCAGATATTTTGCATTAAGAGAAAATCCTAAAATCTGAAAGAATAAACTCTGCATTAGTTAATACTGTATTTACTCGAATCTAAGCCGCACTTTTTTTCCAGTTTTTGTAATCCAAAAAACCACCTGCGGCTTAGAATCGAGTGCAAAGCCAGCGGAAATTCTGAAAAAAGTTGGTGGGTGCCGCCACAACTTACTTCTGCCGTCGAATATATGTAGCGCTACACAGGCATGTTTTGTAGGCACAAAGATAAATACTGGCGCCAAAACGTCTGCGTCGGTAAATAAATTTAAAAAAATGGTGGAAGACGAGCTATTTTCAATGTACTACGAAAATCCGACTGGCAAGACTGTTTGGGATGTTTGTCAATATGGCCAATTCTACGTTCTGATTTTTTTCCTATCTGTGAGAAGAGATGGTTGCTATAATAGGAACTTTTATAAATTGTGAATCACATGCAGTATTCTCGTCACCATAAGAATAATACGCATATAAACATTTTGCCATGTATTGTTTCATGTTTGCTGCTATCTCTTTTAAATCCAGTCTGCCTAATAAACTACGACGCGGAAGAATATAAATATCATGTCATGTTTATATTCGCATTATTCTTATGCTTAATAGTCAGAAATGAAGCACGGCATGTGACTAGATTTTTAAATCTAAGATGACTCTAATTTCTGTGTAGAATGTAATGTACTAAAGAGGCGCCTGCAAAGATTTTCAAACGGAGAAAAATTTTCGCTAAACTCTCGTTCAGAACATGTTCTATCCTACGCAGTCTATTATTTGGTTCTTGTTGATCATTATCAAAGAAAGCAGCAGTGTAAGTAACAACAAATAACAGTTTCTTGCCATTGTTTCGTTATGAGACGATTCCTCTTTTTTTAAAAAAAAAAAAAAAAAAAAATGCGGCGGTAACGCGCACAAAAGCAAGCCATGCCGCGAGCGGCGACAGGCCGTAAACACACACTATCAGAATGCGACAAACAATGCATGACATAGTACAGTAACGCATTTTCAGCTTAGCGTGACGTAAACACCTTTAACAAAGAAAACTGCGCTTATCAGATCAAAGAAAAATAAGCTATCAATTCAAACCAGAAGAAGCACATGGAAAAGGAAGGGTACCCGTATAAATACGGACGGAGCGCCTGACGCATAGCAATGGCTACCTGGTAAAGCTTAACTGCTAACTTACGATTCGAACCAAACTACTGTAGCTGTATCGTCATTCATTCGACCTAAATTGTGTCTCATATTACAGTGGACCAACTTTGTTTCGATTTGGAGATGCGGCATATAATTTTTCTCTCCCCTTGCATTTCGAGTCTCAAATTTCAGGTGCGGCTTAGATTCGAGTGCGGCTTAGATTCGAGTAAATACGGTAACTTCCTTGTTGGAAGTAAGGTTGTCTGTAGGTAAGAGAGAATAATAACATGGTGCCAACAGAGGCGAGGCAAAGCATATTGATATTAATTAAAGGAGGTGTGTGAAAGTTGTGTGAGGAACACATGAAAAATATGTGTAAATAATGAGTCAGTAGGCTGTCAAAGAGAAAAGGGAGAAAGAAGTGTTGAAATATGTTGTTGTTGTTGTTGTGGTCTTCAGTCCTGAGACTGGTTTGATGCAGCTCTCCATGCTACTCTATCCTGACCAAGCCTCTTCATCTCCCAGTACCTACTGCAACCTACATCCTTCTGAATCTGCTTAGTGTATTCATCTCTTGGTCTTCCTCTACGATTTTTACCCTCCACGCTGCCCTCCAATACTAAATTGGTGATCCATTGATGCCTCAGAACATGTCCTACCAACCGATCCCTTCTTCTGGTCAAGTTGTGCCACAAACTTCTCTTCTCCCCAATCCTATTCAATATTTCCTCATTAGTTATGTGATCTACCCATCTAATCTTCAGCATTCTTCTGTAGCACCACATTTCGAAAGCTTCTATTCTCTTCTTGTCCAAACTATTTATCATCCATGTTTCACTTCCATACATGGCTACACTCCATACAAATACTTTCAGAAATGACTTCCTGGCACTTAAATCTATACTCGATGTTAACAAATTTCTATTCTTCAGAAACGCTTTCCTTGCCAGTGCCAGTCTACATTTTATATTCTCTCTACTTCGACCATCATCAGTTATTTTGCTCCACAAATAGCAAAACTCCTTTACTACTTTAAGTGTCTCATTTCCTAATCTAATTCCCTCAGCATCACCCGACTTAATTCGACTACATTCCATTATCCTCGTTTTGCTTTTGTTGATGTTCATCTTATATCCTCCTTTCAAGACACTGTCCATTCCATTCAACTGCTCTTCCAAGTCCTTTGCTGTCTCTGACAGAATTACAATGTCATCGGTGAACCTCAAAGTTTTTATTTCTTCTCCATGGATTTTAATACCCACACCGAATTTTTCTTTTGTTTCCTTTACTGCTTGCTCAATATACAGATTGAATAACATTGGGGAGAGACTACAACCCTGTCTTACTCCCTTCCCAACCACAGCTTCCCTTGCATGTCCCTCGACTCTTATAACTGCCATCTGGTTTCTGTACAAATTGTAAATAGCCTGCCGCTTGCTGTATTTTACCCTTGCCACCTTTAGAGTTTGAAAGAGAGTATTCCAGTCAACATTGTCAAAAGCTTTCTCTAAGTCTACAAATGCTAGAAACGTAGGTTTGCATTTCCTTAATCTTTCTTCTAAGATAAGTCGTAAGGTCAGTATTGCCTCACGTGTTCCAGTGTTTCTACGAAATCCAAACTGATCTTCCCCGAGGTCAGCTTCTACTAGTTTTTCCATTCGTCTGTAAAGAATTCGTGTTAGTATTTTGCAGCTGTGGCTTATTAAACTGATTGTTCGGTAATTTTCACATCTGTCAACACCTGCTTTCTTTGGGATTGGAATTATTATATTCTTCTTGAAGTCTGAGGGTATTTCACCTGTTTCATACATCTTGCTCACCAGATGGTAGAGTTTTGTCAGGACTGGCTCTCCCAAGGCCGTCAGTAGTTCCAATAGAATGTTGTCTACTCCCGGGGCCTTGTTTCGATTCATGTCTTTCAGAGCTTTGTCAAACTCTTCACACAGTATCGTATCTCCCATAAGTCTCTACATCCTTACATTTGTCCGCTAGCCACCCCTGCTTAGCCATTTTGCACTTCCTGTCGATATCATTTTGGAGACGTTTGTATTCCTTTTTGCCTGCTTCATTTACTGCATTTTTATATTTTCTCCTTTCATCAATTAAATTCAATATTTCTTCTGTTACCCAAGGATTTCTACTAGTCCTCGTCTTTTTACCTACTTGATCCTCTGCTGCCTTCACTACTTCATCCCTCAAAGCTACCCATTCTTCTTCTACTGTATTTCTTTCCCCCATTCCTGTCAATTGTTCCCTTATGCTCTCCGTGAAACTCTGTACAACCTCTGGTTCTTTCAGCTTATCCAGGTCCCATCTCCTTAAATTCCCACCTTTTTGCAGTTTCTTCAGTTTTAATCTACAGGTCATAACCAATAGATTGTGGTCAGAGTCCACATCTGCCCCTGGAAATGTCTTACAATTTAAAACCTGGTTCCTAAATCTCTGTCTTACCATTATATAATCTATCTGATACCTTTTAGTATCTCCAGGGTTCTTCCATGTATACAACCTTCTTTCATGGTTCCTAAACCAAGTGTTAGCTATGGTTATGTTGTGCTCTGTGCAAAATTCTACAAGGCGGCTTCCTCTTTCATTTCTTAGCCCCAATCCATATTCACCTACTACGTTTCCTTCTCTCCCTCTTCCTACACTCGAATTCCAGTCACCCATGACTATTAAATTTTCGTCTCCCTTCACTATCTGAATAATTTCTTTTATTTCATCATATATTTCTTCAATTTCTTCGTCATCTGCAGAGCTAGTTGGCATATAAACTTGTACTACTGTAGTAGGTGTGGGCTTCGTATCTATCTTGGCCACAATAATGCGTTCACTATGCTGTTTGTAGTAGCTTACCCGCATTCCTATTTTCCTATTCATTATTAAACCTACTTCTGCATTACCCCTATTTGATTTTGTGTTTAGAACCCTGTAGTCACCTGACCAGAAGTCTTGTTCCTCCTGCCACCGAACTTCACTGATTCCCACTATATCTAACTTTAACCTATCCATTTCCCTTTTTAAATTTTCTAACCTACCTGCCCGATTAAGGGATCTGACATTCCACGCTCCGATCCGTAGAACGCCAGTTTTCTTTCTCCTGATAACGACATCCTCTTGAGTAGTCCCCGCCCGGAGATCCAAATGGGGGACTATTTTACCTCCGGAATATTTTACCCAAGAGGATGCCATCATCATTTAATCATACAGTAAAGCTGCATGCCCTCAGGAAAAATTACGGCTGTAGTTTCCCCTTGCTTTCAGCCGTTTGCAGTACCAGCACAGCAAGGCCGTTTTGGTTATTGTTACAAGGCCAGAGCAGTCAATCTTCCAGACTGTTGCCCTTGCAACTACTGAAAAGGCTGCTGCCCCTCTTCAGGAACCACATGTTTGTCTGGCCTCTCAACAGATACCCCTCCGTTGTGGTTGCACCTACGGTATGGCTATCTGTATCGCTGAGGCACGCAAGCCTCCCCACCAACGGCAAGGTCCATGGTTCATGGGAGGGGGGGGGGGGGGGGGGGGGGGGTTGAAATATGTAGGAAAGTGAAATATATGTGTATATGAAATTAGGGAGAAGTAGGTGTAAAGAAGTCAGTAGGTTGACATATAAGGTAAAAAGGTGAAAAGAAACTGGTGTGTAATTGCCTCAAGTTTCATAAAAGTGATTGTGAAACGTATAATCTTGCTTAAGGCAGATGATCAGTTAATGGATAAATATTGACACATACAGACAACAATGCAGATAAATGAATTCATTAAGAAATGAAGAGTATTGGAATGTTATAATAAAAACAGTTTTTTAATTATTTGTCTAACAAAGCAAATGAACTGCTGTTGAACAAATGACTTCTTTAGTATGATAATCTGCATGATAACTGAGCCATATGAAGATAGATCTTATGAAGATTACTCAGTTTTCTAAGTAAAGCAATCTCTATGGTAATGAAGTAAATTTCAACTTAGCTAAAAATGTGACTATTTTAAAAAACTATATTAGTTTTCAGAGCATAATAGCTGCAGTTAAAAAAATTGCAATGTTTGTGTTTCAATCTTAGTAATGAGGTAACAAGTAAAAGCGAGTTAGAGTAATGCCACAATTGTATGAGGCAGCATATTGAAAATAGTCATTTTGAAAAGGTTAGTAACAGTTTTCCAAATAATACATTTATAAAAAGAAAAATTCTTTGTGATAACTCCATAATTCTTTTCTTAAATTATAGAAGGAAAACAGAGTGAAGAATGTGTTTTGTCCTCCCTTAGATATAAGTTGAGGACAGAATCTTAGGCTATGTTACGTGGTTCTCAGGGATATGGAAGCTTCGTGAAAAACAGCCTACAAGCTGTATGGAGAAAGAAGTAAGGGCACCAACCACAGTGACTCCTCCCCTTACTTGTTCTGTAACAGTGGCAAGAAGGACGCCAACCGTAGCAACTTCCCACTCTCTACCTTAAATGTTTAGGTGAAACTAGTTCATAATGACATGCACCACAGTGCCTACAGTTATGATTAAATGAGTTGGTAATGAAAAGCAAAACAAGCCCTATATCATTGTAAGAGGTACAGAGGTGAGCGAGTGTGCTAGGGCTTGCCCCCAGCACTAAAATCTCATTTTATGAATTCCAGTTCTTTGAATTGACTTCTTTAGCATTTTTCATGAGATTCTTCCTCCATTTTCTTTTCTTTATTGCTCTGCAGTGTAACCAAATATTCCTTATACTCATCCTTCTTGCCACTGTTACAGAAAGAGTAAGGCTACAGTCTAAGATACATATCACTTTATATAAGTCCTGTCTTGCTTAAAAAATAAATCATCATGGGTTGAAAAAAGTTAAATTACACTGCACATTACAGTTCACTTTTTAGACAGAAAATTTCACTTGCCCAATGTTTAGTATTTTTCACAAGCACTTTCACACTTTTAATGAGCTTTTACACATTTTCTCACCAAGCTGTCCACACCTTCAACAGGTCCAAGTGGCACTTAGTTAGGAAGTGCACTGCTATCAGTTCCGTTGGAGGTGGTTCTCCTCTGCCACAATGCATGAAAAAATCAAGACAAATTACCCTATTTTAGTACACTTACTTTTTACTTTTCACTTAAGTCTAATAAAAAATGTTTCACACTAAAAATGATAGTCATTACTTCATAAATAGATACCTTACATAGCCCTCATAACATTACAGTAATTAGCAGTAAAACTGACTATAGTATGAGAGGTGTGGACTAGTAAGAATTTAAAATCAAGTACACAACAAAACCGTCTGGAACTGGTTAAACTTGAAAGATTTGAGTCTATTTTCCATTTTCAAAATAGCAAAAACTCAAGATATGCAGTAGCATAGATTTACTAATCATGAAATTATAAAAAAATGAATAGAGTCGCCATCACACAATTTAATTAATACTCAAACCAAAATCAAGAGGATGGAAGTTGTACCAAATCATTGCCCCACTTCTCTACTCAACGAGAAAATTAAATCCTCAAAAAATCACAAAATGTTACCAAATAGTTGACCTGTCAGGAATACTTATACATCAGTCTAGCACCACATTTACCAGTTAATCAGCAAAATTACTTTTCTGCATTCCAGTATTCCCACTTTAAGCTCATTATTCCTCAGAACACAAACAGAAGTTTTCAGATAACCTATAGATCTGAGGAGGATTACCGGATTGGTTGCACCAATAATCACACCCATTTAGCAATAGGTCATTTATTAACCTGAACTGAACTGAACTGAACATGGCGGAACAACCAAAGATAATGCTTAGAGTCCAATGATGAATGCATATCTATGTTGGTGTCGATTTCATCGGTGCCACAGATCCCATGATGCAGCATTATATGACTTGTAAATATTGCTTTTTCTGTTAATCTCTCATTCCCAGCTGTAGTGTCATGAATTGCACAGTATACACAGAAACCAATGTTGCCTAGTTCAAAATTAGATCATCAATACAGTTACACCACATTTGTTTGTATACATTCATCTTTTGCATTCCTCATTCTCAATCAAAGCCATATGATCTGTATACACTACGGTCTTATATACAAGCAAATAGTACTCAAACTTTTGAAACGCAAAAATTATTGCCAAAGCCTCTAATTCTGAAATATAATAGTTCTTTTCATGTGACTGTAATGTCCTACTAGCAAAAGCAATAGTTTTGTGTTCAGCCCCTATCTCAGTAAGTACTAACAGGAAAATTTCTACCCCTAAACTACAAAACTTGCATCAGAACTCATACAGAAAGCCAGTGAAAAATTTGGATGTCCTAACATCTTGCTATTTACTAATTCTTTTTTCAAACTCTGAAATGCCTCTTCACACTCCTCTGTCTAATTCCACGGCACGTTCTTTTTCAACAAATTACCAAGGCAAGGACAGTTAATTGACTAATCTGATATCTGACGAAAAGCGCTGATAAATACAAATGGATTCATTTGTTTACCTTCGGTAGTAAATGTAGGAAACTGTCGATGTCTCAGCAAACCTTCATCTGCAAAAATAGTTGATAGACACATGGCATTTTTGGTCGAATTTATGTTGTTGTTGGAGTTACCTGTAATTACTGTTGGCAATTGTTCAAGTGTTGGAGTTGCGGGTATGTTTACATTTTGCACTCATAACTGTTACTGGTACCTGCTGTGGGACTCGTGACAATTTATGGATGGATACCAACAGGTTGTGGTTTGTTTGCAGTAGCCTGTGTATTATTATTTACACGCATATTTCGAGATCCAGTAATATATTTTTACTAAAACATTGCGGATCCTATCTTCCGCAGCTTGTAGGTTAATGTATACGTTGTTCTGAAAAGCCTTTTCTACTACACCTGTGTAATACTTACAATCAGTTAATAACTTCTCTGCAATGGTATTACCATTATCTAATGTACCTGCTTCAGCTTGACTAATGATATCACTCAGATTTTCTTTGATATTCTTTCTCTCCTTCTAGCGCATGCTGAGTCAACTTCTAATGCTTCTACTCTTAAATTACTCTTCTACAGCTAGAGGTACACCTTCATAGTCTTTATTTAGTTTGTTAATGACAGTAATTACTGTTGTGTCAAGTTCCGCGTAGTCAGCGTGTGCACAACTTTCCCACTAGAGCGCGCCCCGCTAAGCACAACAGCGCAGGTGCAGCGCTCATCTGTCTCTGCACTACGATATGGCGCTGTCATAGAGATGGACCAAGTTTTGCTTCTGCTGATTCATGTATTAACATGGAACGCAGCCAATGAGATTGCTGCTAACGTAGAACCTTTTCTCCTCGCAGATCACACTCGCGCAGTGATACCTGAACATGCGAGGTATTATAATGAGTGTACAGACCTCCGATTAGTTAGTCTGCATTAGTCTACATTAGTCTGTACCAGTCTGCATTAGTCTGCATTAGTCTATAGTCAAGTTTCAGTCTGTGCCTAATAAGATTACCATATTCCTGTACATAGCCATAGACAGTTTGCCAAATATCAGAGATATGTGAGAATAAGATCAATGTACCAAGACCAAAGGAACTCCAGATTGTCAATTGTAAATAGCATCCAGAACCAAGCTAAATTATTTTTACGTTTGTTATTATTTTGTTTTATTATTTTGTATTGAGTGTAGCCATGTATGGAAGTGAAACATGGACGGTAAATAGTTTGGACAAGAAGAGAATAGAAGCTTTCGAAATATGGTGCTACAGAAGAATGCTGAAGATTAGATGGGTAGATCACATAACTAATGAGGAAGTATTGAATAGGATTGGGGTGAAGAGAAGTTTGTGGCACAACGTGACCAGAAGAAGGGGTCGGTTGGTAGGACATGTTCTGAGGCATCAAGGGATCACCAATTTAGTATTGGAGGGCAGCGTGGAGGGTAAAAATCGTAGGGGGAGACCAAGAGATGAATACAAAAAGCAGATTCAGAAGGATGTAGGTTGCAGTAGGTACTGGGAGATGAAGAAGCTTGCACAGGATAGAGTAGCATGGAGAGCTGCATCAAACCAGTCTCAGGACTGAAGACCACAACAACAACATTATTTTAATAAATATGTGTGAAAATTAATCAAGTTCTGTTTAAAGTTGGTCACCGTCAATCTGCTACTCTAACCGTCCAAGTGGCATTTCTATCGTCTGACCTAACGGCAGAAGATAAACACACCACGATAAGACCACAAGACATATTGGTGACACTCGCCTACTTCATTAGAGCGACAAGTCAAATAATCTGATGGTGTGTGTACCGAAGGTCTTACAGTAGCCACACCACAATTACCTTTTTTATTGTCACACACGACTGGTTTTTGCGCGACCGCTACGGTCGCAGGTTGGAATCCTGCTTTGGGCATGGATGTGTGCCCCCCTGCGGGTTCGGGGGTAAGAATAGGCCCGCGGTATTCCTGCCTGTCGTAAGAGGCGACTAAAAGGAGTCTCAAACGTTTTGGCCTTAATGTGATGGTCCCCATTAGGGTTTGACCTCCATTTTTCCAAATTCCACAGAAGTACGAGCCTTTTGGGGAAGGACACCTTACGTGGTGCACCATCAGTCCTCTGTGCCCTACGACCTTGGCACTCTTGATCGTCTTTGCGTCGTACCTGCACCCTCCATCCCTCATTTTGGGCATAGACACCTGATGTATTGTGTAAGTACCGCCCTTAGTGCGTCACCACCAGCACCTACGATCACTATGGACTACCCATGGCACCCAAAATCCAGCACGGTAGCCAGCCCGTTGTGGTGGGGTCGTCATGTACCCTCTAGGTTGTAGCCCCCTGACAACACAGGGATCGTACTGCCGATGCCTGAGCTGACACCTCCCCACGTAAGCCAAGGAGTAGATCCTCGTCTCTCTGGGGCATCGGGACTCCCGGCAACGGCCATCCTGCCAGGTGGCCTTTGCTGTGGCTGGGTGGCGCCCGTGGGGAGAGCCCCTGGTCGGAGTGGGTGGCATCGGGGCGGATGCCCCGCAATGAAGCGGGTGAAATCTCAATCTGGTGGTCGTCCGACCGCCAATGTCTCTAAGCGTGGTAAGGTGGAATTTAACGCTGTGACATATAACCCGAAGTCGTTCCCTTCCCTAGCCACACCATGGGAGGAACGTAGGGCTGCAGACAGACAGGAGCCGTATTCGCCACGATACCTTGTATGCAGCAGAACTGATGGGGATTCGTTTTTGGGGACTAAGCCTCTTTTCTTCGTGCACAATCTCGAAGATAAGTTTGGGGAAGTGGCATCTCTTTCCAAAATGAGGAGCGGGGCCATTTTGATACAAGCAGCTTCATCTGCGCAGTCCCAGGCATTACTCGCCTGTGAGAAGCTCGGTGACATCCCCGTCACTGTCACTCCCCATAAGTCCTTAAATTTGGTCCAGGGGATTATTTTTCATAAAGATCTTCTGCTACAGTCTGATGACGAGCTACGTGAGAACCTGGCACGACGAGGTGTCCACTTTGTCCGTCGTGTCTTTCGGGGGCCGAAGGATAATAGGGTCGCTACCGGTGCTTTCATCCTGGCCTTTGAGGGCGACTGCTTGCCTGAGAAAGTCAAGGTCATGATATACCGGTGCGATGTCAAGCCCTATGTCCCGCCCCCTATGCGATGCTTCCAGTGCTGGAAATTCGGACACATGTCCTCCAGGTGCACTTCCAGCCCCACGTGTCGTGATTGTGGACGACCTCCACATCCTAATGCTCCATGTGCTCCGCCTCCCACCTGCGTTAACTGTGGGGAGCATCATTCTCCCTGCTCACCAGACTGTGCAGTCTATCAACGAGAGCGGAAGATACACGAAATTAAGACCTTGGACCGTTTAAGTTACCAAGAGGCAAAGAAGAAATTAGAACGGCTCAACCCCACACCTATGTTGAGGAGTTATGCTACTGTCACACTGCCGCCACCAGCTCCTGCACAGACTCCCTTCTCTGTTGGCCCCCAGAGAAATCAGGTGACGTCTGCCCCACCGCTGGGACAGGCCGCTCTCTCTTCCACTGCTCCCAAAACACCGAGTTTGGGAGCAGTGCGCCCCAAGCAACCGGGGACGTTGGTCCCCACCTCTCAGCCGGAGCGGCGACAGCCCTCTCCGGCTCCTCAGCCGGGGAAGCGACAGCTCCCTCCGGCTGCTCAGCCGGGGACGCAACAGCCTCCTCCGGCCTCACTTGTTCGGAAGGGATCCCTTGGGGGCGTCCCTTCCAAGGACTTCCCCAGTGTCTCACAAGACACTAGCCAGTGGCTGAAGAAGCCACCAGCTGCTGGTCGAAGGGCTTCACGCTCTTCCTCTGTTCCTGATGATGCGTCAGGAAAGCCCTCCCAGCATGACAACCCTCCTCCCAAAGACAAGAGAGAGAAAAGGAAGCTCTCCAAGAAGAATAAGGACCCAGTGGTTCCCGCACCAACGCTCCCTGTCAGCTCAGCCTCTGAGGACGAGGTCGAGCTCTTTGCGTCCCCTGATGACCTGGATCTCGCCGTCTCCTCAGAAACGATGGCCGTAGTGACGTCCGTCGCTCAGTCGGTGGCAGCATGTGACCCTGCCAAGTAATTTGCCTTTTCAGTGCCTGCATGCCCCTACCGGACACGCTTTGTACAATCCTCCAGTGGAATTGTGGCGGTTATTTTAGCCATCTCCCTGAGCTACGACAGCTCCTAAGCCTGACACCTGCTTTCTGCATTGCCCTCCAAGAAACCTGGTTCCCGGCAATGCGGACCCCTGTTCTTCGTGGATACAGGGGCTATTACTGCAACCGTAGCACTTACAATTGTGTGTCAGGTGGAGCCTGCGTGTATGTCCTTACCTCTGTATATAGTGCTCCTGTGCCCCTTCAAACATCATTGGAAGCTGTGGCTGTCCGTGTAAGGACTACCCAGGACATAACCGTCTGCAGTGTCTATCTCCCTCCAGGTGGTACAGTCTCCCTGACCGAACTGGCTGCGCTTGTCGCCCAACTCCCCACGCCTTTTCTTCTCCTGGGGGATTTTAACGCCCACAATCCCCTGTGGGGTGGAACGAAGGTTACTGGCCGAGGCAGGGAGGTCGAGAATCTCATCTCCCAACTCGACCTCTGCCTCTTAAACTCTGGCGCCGCCACACATTTCAGTGTGGCGCATGGCACGTTCTCGGCCATCGATCTGTCGTTGTGCAGCCCAGGGCTTGTACCATCGGTCCACTGGAGAGTCCATGAGGACTTGTGTGGTAGTGACCATTTTCCGATCTTCCTTTCACTACCACAGCGTCACTCCTTTGCGCGCTCGCCTAGATGGGCATTTAGCAAGGCAAACTGGGACACGTTCTGCTCTGCTGCCACTGTTGACTCTCTCCCCCATGGTACCATCGATGTGGCGGTTGAGACACTGACTGCAGCGATTGTTTCCGCTGCGGAACGTACCATTCCTCGTTCGTTCGGGTGCCCCCGGCGAAAGTCGGTGCCTTGGTGGTCTCCAGAGGTCGCTGCCGCCATTAAAGAACGTCGGCGGGCTCTTCAGCGACATAAGCGGCACCCGTCTTTGGAGAACCTCATTTTATTCAAACGTCTCCGTGCTCAGGTACGGAGGCTTATCAAACGGCGGAAACAGGAGTGTTGGGAGAGGTACGTTTCCGAGATTGGTTCCCGTACTTCACCCTCCCAGGTGTGGCTGAAGATTCGGCGCATCTTTGGATTGCAGTACTCTACAGGTGTCCCAGGGCTTACCATCAACGGGGCAGTATCCACCGATGCCGATGCAATCGCCGAGCATTTCGCTCAGCACTATGTCCGGGCCTCTGCGTCGGGGAATTACCCGCCTGCGTTTCGCGCGCTCAAACGCCGGGAGGAAGGCAAACGGCTTTCTTTCGCTTCTCGCCACCCTGAGGCGTATAACGCCCCATTTAGTTTGTGGGAACTCCAGAGCGCCCTGGCACAGTGCCCCGATACAGCCTCTGGGCCAGATGGCGTCCACAATCGGATGCTAGAACACCTGTCCTCGGACTGTCAGCGATGTGTTCTTGCCATCTTCAACCGCCTATGGGGTGATGGTGTCTTTCCGTCGCAATGGCGAGAAAGTACCATCATTCCAGTGCTGAAGCCTGGTAAGGACCCGCTTACTGTGGATAGTTATCGGCCCATTAGCTTAACCAATACTCTGTGCAAGCTGCTGGAACGCATGGTGAGTCGACGGCTGTGTTGGCTGCTCGAGTCTCGGGGTCTCCTGGCTCCATGCCAGAGCGGCTTCCGTCAGGGCCGTTCCACCGCCGATACTTTGGTCCTCCTTGAGTCTGCAATCCGCACTGCTTTTTCCAGGCGCCAACACCTCGTCTCCGTCTTTTTTGACCTCTCCAGAGCATATGACACGACGTGGCGCCACCATATTCTCGCCACGTTGCACGGGTGGGGTCTCCGGGGCTCTCTCCCCATTTTTATTCAGAATTTTTTATGTGTTCGGACATTCCGCGTTTTAATTGGCACATCCCATAGTTCCCTTCATATCCAGGAGAACGGCGTTCCACAGGGCTCTGTATTGAGCGTGCCCCTTTTCCTTGTGGCCATTAATGGCCTTGCAGCAGCAGTAGGGTCCTCTGTCTCGCCCACGTTATATGCTGACGATTTCTGCATCTTTTTCAGCTCCTCCACCATTGGCGTTGCAGAACGTCGGTTGCAGGGAGCCATACGCAAGGCACAGGCGTGGGCCCTAGCCCATGGGTTTCAGTTTTCTCCTGAGAAGACTTGTGTTATGCACTTTTGTCGGCGTCGCACTGTCCATCCCCACCCTGAGCTTTATCTTCAGGATGCTAAGCTCAGGGTTGTTGACACTTACCGTTTTCTGGGATTGCTGTTCGATGCCCGGCTTACTTGGCTTCCACATATTCGTGAGCTCAAGCGTCAGTGCTGGCAGCATCTGAATGCCCTCCGCTGCCTCAGCAACACAACTTGGGGTGCAGACCGTAACACGCTGCTGCAGCTCTACAAAGCCCTTGTGCTGTCCCGACTGGATTATGGGAGTGTGGCGTATGGCTCTGCGTCGCACTCAGCGTTGCAACTGCTGGACCCCATTCATCACTGTGGGGTTCGACAGGCGACAGGAGCATTCCGCACCAGTCCTGTTAATAGCCTACTTGCTGAGGCTGGGGTTCCTCCGCTCTACATTCGGCGTCAACAACTCTTAGCCAACTATGCTGCCCACGTCCGTTGTTCTCCCCGTCACCCTAACTACCGTCTCCTTTTCACCGATGCGGCAGTCCATCTTCCACGCCGGCGGCCGCGATCAGGCCATGCAATTGGGATCCGTGTTCAGTCCCTGCTTAGTGCACTCGAGTCTTTGCCTCTTCCATCTGCTTTTCAGGTCCGCCCACATACACCACCTTGGTGTATCCGTCGGCCGCAGCTTCAGCTGGACCTCTCCCAATGGCAAAAGGATTCAGTTCCTCCTGCAGTCTTGCGCCGCCAATTTCTTGCTCTCCTCGACGAATCCCGTGACTCGGAGGTTATCTATACCGATGGCTCGATGGTTGATGGCCGTGTGGGGTACGCTTATGTTCATGCGGACTATGTCGACCAACGCTCCTTGCCGGACGGCTGCAGTGTTTACACTGCAGAGCTAATAGCTATTTTTCGTGCCCTTGAGCGTGTTCGTACCAGCACTGGCGAGTCTTTTGTCATTTGCAGTGACTCTCTCAGTAGTCTCCAGGCTCTTGACCAGTGCTACCCACGCCATCCCATTGTTGTTGCCATCCAGGAGTCCGTTCATGCTCTTGCACAACGTGGCCGTTCAGTGGTGTTCATATGGACCCCGGGACACGTTGGGATAGCGGGCAACGAACACGCCGACAAGTTAGCTAAAGAAGCCACCCGCAAACTGCCGTTGGAGATCGGCCTCCCGGCAACTGATCTCCGATCGGTGTTACGCCGTCGGGTCTTTGGGATGTGGGCCGACGAATGGCGCACCCTGTCTGTGCCCAACAAGCTGCGGCGTGTAAAGGAGACAACGACTGTGTGGGGTTCCTCCATGCGGGCCTCTCGGAGGGACTCTGTGGTTCTCTGTAGGCTCCGCATTGGTCACTCTTGGCTGACGCATGGTCATCTGCTGCGTCGAGAGGACCCCCCTCATTGTCGCTGTGGTGTGCTTATGACGGTGGCCCATATATTGTTGGAATGTCCTCTTTTAACCGCCCTCAGGCGAACTTTTAATCTCCAGGGTGCTTTATCATCTCTCTTAGGTGACAATGTCTCTATGGCAGATCGGGTTTTAAGTTTTATTCGCGCAAGCGGCTTTTATAGGTCCATTTAAATTTTTTTTTAACATCACCCTCTTTTGAGCTCTCTCTTTTACTTAGTTTTGTGTTGTGATTCGACTCCGCCCTAAACGTTTAGGCTGGAGGTTTTAACGTGTTGCAGAGTGGCTGGCTCATCCTATTATTTTCGTGATCAGCCAGCCACAGTTCTCTGCTGTGCAGTTTTAATTCCATCTGCCTTTGTTCTCTATGTTGTTTTTGTTGCTGTGCTCTGTTTTCCATGTTGTCTTACAATGGACCATGGGGCTTTTCTTCCCCTGGAGTTTTTCTTTTAGTGCTTCGCTTGACTGGTGGATAGTTCCCCTGTGCTCTGTGTTTTTAAGAAATAAGGGACCGATGACCTTTGTAGTTTGGTCCCTTTAATCTTTAACCCAACCAACCATGGATGTGTGTGATGTCCTTAGGTTAGTTAGGTTCAAGTAGTTCTAAGTTTTAGGGGACTGATGACCTCAGAAGTTAAGTCCCATAGTGCTCAGAGCCATTTGAATTTCAACAACTGGTTTTGTGTGGGTTCAATGTTTGTGTTTGCATCTGTGATTTTCTTTATCTGTTGCTCTACTAGATCATGATGGTCATTAAAAGAATCTACCTTCCGCCCTAACTCTGTAATATTACCATTAACTTCAGGAAGTACTTCATGCTTTGTTTGTTTTTTCATATCATTCAATTTTCCATTGACTTCAGTGCGAAAATTTTTGGCTAAATCATCGAACTTGTGCGAGACTGTGTCTTGCAAATACTTGAATACTTGTTTTTGTTCTTGTGTAACAGGATTTTGTTGCTGTTTTACCATGTTCATATCTTGTTTCATATCACTGAAATTTGTATTGATACTATCTAATTTCGTGTTCATGTTAGTTAATAACTGCCATAGCAGTGTGTTAGTCATACTACTGTGTTTGCTGTCAGCTGTACTTTCCAAGCTAATGTTTGTGTTGTGACCAAGTGGTGTGTGTAATGTGTTGCCAAAATTCATGCTGGAATCACTCTCCAATGTTTCATTCATGAGCTGTATGTCACTCTGGGAGATGTGTGATATTGTCTCGTAAATTGTGTCGTCATGTTTATTCTATTGTGGATCATCGCTATCATTTTTCACACTTGTGACACTCATGCAAAAAATAAAATTTTAACGAAAATGTTAAAAATTTCCTAGGCTAATTATTAATACACTTGACAATTGTAGTTTGCACCATATCAAAGACTTTTTTACATCTATTGTGCAAACTATTGTATTGCAATTCTTTATGTTCTACTGACAATGTTTATGACACTGAAAATTCCCTGTAAATTTTTTGCAAATAAACTTCAAGGAAGGGAATAATGAGGAAAAGGTTTCTATCTACATCAAAAGAGGCACTACCGAGCGTAATCACGCAAGCAATTTGCGTAACCGTCCTACAATTGCTGTGCCAAACAAAACAGCTTACTAGGGAAAATTTTATGTAACCTGCGTCCAATTCTTATTACTTTCCAATATTTCTTAATTTTTCCATTTTTGCTTTACTTGCTCCCTGTCATGATTCATGCAAACAGCAAATACAGACAATTAGTTTTTATGATTCATAACAAGGCCATAGAAATTTCTTACTATAACAATAGTTAACAAATCCTACTCACAACTGATGCCCTGAAGTCCTGGCTCACAAGTTGATAGTTGTGATATATACACTACTGGCCATTAAAATTGCTACACCATGAAGATGACATGCTACAGACACAAAATTTAACCGACAGGAAGAAGATGCTGTGATATCCAATTGATTAGCTTTTCAGAGCATTCACACAAGGTTGGTGCCGGTGGCGACACCTACAATGTGCTGACATGAGGAAAGTTTCCAACTGATTTCTCATACACAAACAGTAGTTGACCGGCGTTGCCTGGTGAAACGTTTTGTGATGCCTCATGCAAGGAGGAGAAATGCGTACAATCACGTTTCTGACTTTGATAAAGGTCGGATTGTAGCCTGTCGCGATTGTGGTTTATCGTATCACGACATTGCTGCTCGCGTTGGTCGAGATCCAATGACTGTTAGCAGAATATGAAATCGGCGGGTTCACGAGGTTAATATGGAATGCCATGCTGGATCCCAACGGCCTTGTATCACTAGCAGTTGAGATGACAGGCATCTTATCCACATGGCTGTAACGGACCGTGCAGCCACATCTCGATCCCTGAATGAACAGATGGGGACATTTGCAAGACAACAACCATGTACACGAACAGTTCGACGACGTTTGCAGCAGCATGGAATATCAGCTCGGAGACCATGGCTGTGGTTACCCTTGACGCTGCATCACAGACAGGAGCGTCTGCAACGGTATACTCAACGACAAACCTGGGTGCACGAATGGCAAAATGTCATTTTTTCGGATGAATCCAGGTTCTGTTTACAGCATCATGATGGTTGCATCCGTGTTTGGTGACATCGTGGTGAACGCACATTGGAAGCATATATTTGCATCGCTGTACTGGCATATCACCTGGTGTGATTGTATGGGGTGCCATTGGTTACACGTCTCGGTCACCTCTTGTTCGCATTGATGGCACTTTAAACAGTGGATGTTACATTTCAGATGTGTTACCACCCATGGCTCTATCCTTCATTCGATCCCTGTGAAAACCTACATTTCAGCAGGATAATGCACGACCGTGTGTTGCAGGTCCTGTACGGGCCTTTCTGGATACAGAAAATGTTCTATTACTGCCCTGGCCAGCACGTTCTCCAGATCTCTCACCAACTGAAAACGTCTGGTCAATGGTGGCCGAGCAACTGGCTCGTCACAATACGCCAGTCACTACTCGTGATGAACTATGGTATCGTGTTGAAGCTGCATGGGCAGGTGTACCTGTACACGCCATCCAAGCTCTGTTTGACTCAATACCCAGGCGTATCAAGGCCATTATTAGGGTCAGAGGTGGTTGTTCTGGGTACTGATTTCTCAGAATCTATGCGCCCAAATTGTGTGAAAATGTAATCACATGTCAGTTCTAGTATAATATATTTGTCCAATGAGTCCAATGAATACCCATTTATCAGCTTCATTTGTTCTTGGTGTAGCAATTTTATTGGCCAGTATATATATAAAGATGATGTGACTTACCAAACGAAAGTGCTGGCAGGTCGATAGACTCACAAACATACACACAAAATTCAAGCTTTCGCAACAAACGGTTGCTTCATCAGGAAAGAGGGAAGGAGAGGGAAAGACGAAAGGATGTGGGTTTTAAGGGAGAGGGTAAGGAGTCATTCCAATCCTGGGAGCGCAAAGACTTACCTTAGGGGGAAAAAAGGACAGGTATACATTCGCGCACACACACACATATCCATCCGCACATACACAGACACATGCAGACATTTGTAAAGGCAAAGAGTTTGGGCAGAGATGTCAGTCGAGGCGGAAGTACAGAGGCAAAGATGTCATTGAAAGACAGGTGAGGTATGAGTGGCGGCAAATTGAAAACCTGGCCCATGCACCCTCCCGCCACCACCGACTCCAGTCCTGTAACCCGGAAGGTGTACACGATCAAAGGCAGAGCCACGTGTGAAATCACCCATGTGATTTACCAACTGACCTGCCTACACTGTGAAGCTTTCTATGTGGGAATGACCAGCAACAAACTGTCCATTCACATGAATGGACACAGGCACATAGTGTTTGTTGGTAATGAGGATCACCCTGTGGCTAAACATGCCTTGGTGCACGGCCAGCACATGTTGGCACAGTGTTACACCGTCCGGGTTATCTGGATACTTCCCACTAACACCAACCTGTCAGAGCTCCGGAGATGGGAACTTGCCCTTCAGTATATCCTCTCTTCTTGTTATCCTCCAGGCCTCAATCTCCACTAATTTCTAATTTCAATTTGCCGCCACTCATACCTCACCTGTCTTTCAACAACATCTTTGCCTCTGTACTTCCGCCTCGACTGACATCTCTGCCTCCTTTGTATTCACGTTTTGTACTTGCCTCCAGGTATGTTTCACTCTCCTAGCTAAATCCTTCACTGATGAGACATCTCCTTGCGGTGCGGGTTTGCAAAACTCAAAAGGCGATGGCATCTTCCACCAAAAAATTACTTAATATGGGGACAACCCTGCACTCTGGTGAACTTTCGAGTTGTATGCAGTGACAACATTGGCCAACAGGACGCCCCAAATGTTATGCTCGGAATTTATGTAAAAACTCACCATTTTCACAATTGTCCTGTGGACTCATTCTGTGTGTTCATTAGCTTGAGGATGCTGAGCACTCACCCATAATTTTTTAATGCGCATCAGCCTGTGTAGCTGCTGCATTAATTCAACCACAACATTTGTGCCTTGATTCATGACTATGCTTTCAGGTGTTCCAAACTGAAGTATTCACTGGCTGACTAGTGCCTAAGCCACTGTCATGACTTGCTGGTCCAGTAAGTCTATCATGGAAACATACCTAGAAAAATGGCCAATAATGGTTCATACATAATGATTCCCCACAGGTGTATAGCCTAGGATGTCCAGTCCTAAAATTTGGAAGGGCTTATCAGCTTCTGGTAACTGCTGCAGTTTAATTTTCTGGTGTTTAAGCTCTGCTCTTTTTCATATAATGGTCCATGTCCTGTGTGCACGTCATCCACCAATAATCCTGCGCTACCCTTCTCTCCATTGCTCTACAATCCGAATGTCCCACTAAAATCGAATCATGCGGTTGCCTCAACACTTTGTCAAGCAAGCTTTGAGGCGCTACTAGTTGCAGCCCATTTTGTGTTGTGAAATACAATACTCTGTCCTCAGTGCAGAACTGCTGCTGTTTAGTAAATTGCTGACAGCCTGAGTCAGCACTTTGTGCTGCCCTCCACTCACTTTTGCCAATGCCTACGCATTCCATAGCGTGTACCTTATGGCCGAGTCCATCAGCGTTAGCATGCGACCTCCCTGGCTGATGTACTACCTCATAATCGAGCTTGCTTAACCGCAAGGCCCATCTCGACAATCTACTCATCTACTCAATCGACTCAAGTCCCAAAACTCACTTAAGTGCTGCATGATCAGTCACCACTTTAAATCATCTACCATAGAGGTAACAACCAAGTACACAATTTCAAAAATCGCTGGGAGCATTTCTTTCTCCATAGTGGTATAATTTCATTCAGCATTAATGAGCTACCATGAAGCATACCCAATAGGATGCTACTGTCCATCTGCTTCCTGATTCAAAATAAATCATAGCATAAAATCACTCAAATCATAAGAAAGAATAAATCGTTTTTCAAAATCTGAATGGACCAAGACAAGACTAGATGTCAAAAGGTCTTTTAATTTCTGGAATGCTGCCTCACACTCAGCTGTCCAATGAAACTTCACTCCTTTGCGTAGCAATTGTATGAGAGGTATTGCAATTTCTGCTAATTTCGGAACATAACTATGGTAAAAATTCATGACTTCCAAATAAGACTGCAATTTCTTTACCTCGGTGGGTATTGGAAAGTTCTGAACGGCCTCAACTAGGTTTGGATCAGTACGAATTCTTTCCTTTCCTATAATGTGACCCAAATACCAGACTTCTTATGATACAAAATGACATTTCTCTAAACTCAACGTTAACTGTGCTGCACACAGATGATTAAACACTACATACAATCTCCACAGCTGTTCAGGAATACTCTTAGAATACACAATTATGTTGTCCAGATATACCATGTACTGTTATGGTTTTAATCCATGTAACACACTATCTAACAAACGCTGAAAGGTTTGCGGCGCATTTTTAAATTCAAAAGGCTTCCGATGAAACTGGAAATGCCCAATCACCATTGAGAGCACAGTTTTCAGTCGGTCCTCCAGTGTTACTTCCAACTTGTGGTAACCAGTACACAAATCCAGTGTTGTGAAGTACCAACACTGACCAAGGTTGCCCAATGTCTCTGTTATATTAAGTGTAGGAT
Organism: Schistocerca serialis cubense; assembly: GCF_023864345.2. Taxonomy (NCBI): domain Eukaryota; kingdom Metazoa; phylum Arthropoda; class Insecta; order Orthoptera; family Acrididae; genus Schistocerca; species Schistocerca serialis. The sequence goes on along the minus strand of NC_064639.1, from coordinate 726,042,567 downwards.
ACGCATCAGACCCCATTTTCTGGTTGAGGATTTCGTAAGCGCAACAGAAACTATATGCTTTGCCAATATCTGGTGATTTTTTGCTTGCAATTATGATGGGAGCAGACCAGGGACTACAACTACGTTCTATGATGCCATAAACATTCCCATAATTGGATGTTAATGCCTCACAACTGGATACAGTCATTTGTAGATAAGTGCTTCACTTCCAGGAGGAATTTGTTGCTGAATAAACAGTGTTGCGGGTAGTGGACCCAACGGATTAAATAATTCCATGTACTCACTCAACAGTTTTTCCACTAATGCTCTATCTGTGCATCCTCGTGTGCTACTTTACTCCTTACTGTTGACCAGTCACTAGTCACCAGGCCCTCCTGGCATTGTGTAGTTTGTTGCCGAGCGGTTCTAGGTGCTTCAGTCTGGAACAGCGTTACCCCTACGGTCGCAGGTTCGAATCCTGCCTCGGGCATGGATATGTGTGATGTCCTTAGGTTAGTTAGGTGTAAGTAGTTCTAAGTTCTAGGGGACTGATGGACTGATGACCTCAGATGTTAAGTCCTATAGTGCTCAGAGCCATTTTGTAGTTTGCTGTATAATCTTCATCTAACGCTTCTAAATTGGCAACAAGTTTACCCTGTGACAACTTTACTTCCTCAGGGCCAAAATTATCAATACTGATAGGCATTACCCTCATGCCTTCTACTGCCTGATCGTAAGACATGCTATGTCATATAAACCAACTAACTGCATCTACTGTTTACTTATCTCCCAAAGGTTCAATGATACACGAGTTCACTGGCAGGTCAGTACCAACATCAGTCTACACTATCCTTCCTGTACCTTTTGGTATGCAATCCCGCAAATTGACCTTAGGGGACCTTGTATGCAGTTTAAATGGTTTCCCCTGGCCATGGGGTGGACCTGGCATCGGTGAAGGTATTCAGGTTGCAGAGCCTAGCTGAAACAAAGTTCCAGTCTGTTGTACCGTATGCCATTCCAGGTCAACTAGGTGCGATGGGTAACCAGGAAATCAAGTCCGAGAAATACATCGTACCTACTGCTAACCACAAGAAGAACTTCTGTGTTCTTTTGGAAGTTAACCTTCTCCACTAGGAACTTCAACACTCCAGCACCAAGTGAATTTAAACGCCCTCTAGCTACACCACTTAACATCCAGCGTGGTGCATTTAACTTGTTAGCCCCAAATACTTACTTTCTTGCAACCAATACCTGACCAATACCTGAGAGCCAGTCTCCAACAACATTTTACATAATTTATCCCTCACATAGCCAGTCAGAAAAAAGTCTGCCTCTGCTTTCTTACATGCACAAACTCTTACTAGGAGTGTGGCACAGTGGACATCCTACCCCCTGCCATTTAACTGCTGCCCATAAGATACATACTGTGAGTGTGTTTGTTTTTGTTGTTTCCGATTCCAGTTATGACAATACCAACCCGAGTGTCAAAATTTCCCTTGATACCTGCAATGTTACTCTCTGCATTCTCTTTGTAAATGACCCTTTTGCCCACACTTAAAACGTTTTAAGTTCATACTAAACACTGTCCGATGTTCACGTGACCTAGCTTATAACTCAATTCCCTCTAATGATAGTGCAATATCTATTGCTTCACTAAAATTTGTAGAACATTCCTAATGAATCTTTCTTGAAATTTCCAATTGTAACCCCCTCAAAAATTCATGAAGAGCCCTCTGCTCTGCTTCCTGTAAAATTACTGAGTTAACCCTAACATCATCTATGAGCCCATAAGTACTTACATTGATTTTACGAATATGGTCAGCAAACTCAACTATGACACATCATGTAGTGCTGTAGTCTTTCTGCAAAAAACTATTCCGCTTTAGGAGAGTGTGTGAACTTGAATCAAAGCTTTTTCTTCTTTATCTTTCTTCTCAAAAGCTCTTCATTAATTGGCTGTGATTTCTTCCTTTTGCCTGTGTATTTTTTGCTGTTGTTTCTTTGGCTGGGCCTTGTTCAAATCTCTTGTTCTTGATTTTACTTCTGAACTTTTCTATTCTTCCTGCTTACAGAAAACCCTAGTATGTTGTTCCTGACTGTATCTTGCAGTGTTCTTCTTCCAATTTCTCTCCATTAATCCTTCCTGAAAATCCTCAAATGTGCTCTAGAATCTCCCATTAACTTCAATCCAGTTACACTTAATGAATGCTCCTTACCCCATCCCCCAATTTGGTGGCTGCAGCCAAATTGTCAAAAAAGATAAAAGCATTTTCCTCCTGTTTCTCTGAAAAAAGGTAACCAAGGCCACAGCAGTATCATCAAGGTTGGGTAGGCTGGGATGTGACTGCTCCATGTCCATCGCTTTGAGTTTATTTACCTATATCTGCAATTTTTCTACCTGATCCCTAAGTTGCTCGATAACCTCAGCAGCTGAAAATTCCTAAGCCATGACTATAATTTAATCAGGAGAAAAGTGTCCCAAAAAGTACAAAAAAGTGATCCAGGCTAAAGACAGGAAAAGGGATAACCCAACAGGCTTGAAACCAAAATAACCACAATCGACACTTACTTTCTTTGCTGCGTGGTACACCATCACTGTTGGTGCTCCATACTGCTTGCTCTTAACTCCATGAGACCCATCCTTCAGGATGCCTCAGCAGTCTCCTGACACCAGTGTAAATGGCCACAACTATTACCAGTGTAAATGGGGCGTGTTAACAGGTATGGGACTTCACTGCCTGTTGCCAGATTCGAACGTGGGTTGTCTGCTTGGTGTGAGGAAGAGTATGGCTCCTGATGACAGAATAATAACATTCATTGACCAGCTGCAATACATTGGTTATGGGCCATCTGGTTAAGGTTTCCTTCCACCAGTAATATTTTTGGTGGTGACGGAGGTGACCGGCTGATGTTCATACATGCGTCTGCTGCTGTGTCTGAAGTTACACTGGCGTAACTCAAATCTGCTGCCTTAACGGCAGTGCCCCAGCCTTGCAGCAACTGGAATCACGTGCTATGGACCTCTGCTGTGCTGGCAGCTGGTGGCATGGCAGTGGGACAGGTCAGCGTCCTGTCTCAGTAGACATCCCCTGCAGTGGCTGTTTGGCATCAACTGGTTAGGGTTCCCGGCTCCTGCCCTGGTCACGGCGTTTTGTAGCGGCAGTGTCCCAAGATGATGGCAACACTGCCTTACCACAATGCACCACAAGGATGACACGTGACAGACTGCTGCCTGCTGACAGCATCCTGTTACTAAAGTACAGCATTCAAAGAAGTATTTAATGAAGTATTCACTAGGAACTGGGGCAGGTGCTTTATCACACTTTTTGTGTAGACAGTTATAGTTACTTTTGCTTCCTTCATATAACAGCTACAGTTATATGAAACTAGATTGTATCCATAGGCTCATCTTTTCAGTTTCAGTTACTTCTAAGTAACATTCTGTTATGCATAGCAATCCTATAGAAATGCCTTTCAATGTGCTGCATTGATAAGGGATGATCTTTTTGCTCATCCTTTGTACTGTCCAATTTCATCCCATTCGAAATTCACACAGGAGTCTGAAAGCAGATTCACAAAGATTTTTTTTTTACCATCATTGATGCAAACAAATTAAAGAACGACTGGATAAAAGAAACACAGGAAGATCTGCAAGAATTGAGTATTTCAGAAGGCAAAATCGAAGACAGAGAGAAGTTCAGAAGTAAAATCAAGAAGAAGAGACTTCAACACTGCCAAACCAAAGAAAAACAGCGAAAAATAGACAGGCAAAAAGGAAGAAAAAACACAGTGAATTAATTAAGTGGTCTTGAGAAGGAAAGTGAAGAAGAAAGGCTTTGAGTCAAGTTCACACACACTCCTAAAGCGGAATGGCTTTTTGTAGAAAGGCTACAGTGCTACATAGTTGGTTTCTACCGCTGTAACACAACATACTTTTATTTTGAAAACTCATATATCTTGAGATTTATGTACCAGCAAACATGGTGGAATCATAGTATGTGAACACCATGGTATTTACATTCTCCAATGAAGAACTGTGACTTTTCCATCATTTTCCTGTCTTTTCTCCACTTGTTTGCAAAGGAGAATGTAATTTTATGGACTGACAAAGGCATTATAAGTCATACAAAAGAATAGCCCCAATATTATTTACATTGTTTGGCCCAATATTATTTACATTTTTTATACATTTGCTCATACTAACATGCCAGTAATGTTATTTTAAACAACAGACATATAGTACATTACATACTTGTCATATGAACTTTTTTCAGTAGTCTGAGAGCTTATAGTTGTATAAAATGGGATATTTTTCTGCTTCCTGTATGAATGGTCACAACTTCTTCCTTCATTTCCAAACTAAGCCAATACATGGCTGCATTCGAGGACACAGCGCAACTCAGATCAAATGGCAATGTGAATGCCAGGCCGCTGGCTACTAGTTGGTAACGTGTTGCGATTTACTGGTGAGTCTCTGCAGTCATGCCAACTGCAGAATCCTCTTTAATTACACAGTGTAATCTACCCCTTGTGCAAATTTATCTATATACATATATAAATATAGCAATAGTAATAATAATAAAGAAGGGTACATAAATAAAGAGATTAATAGAAATCAATTATTTTCAATTAATGCCCAAATTTTGGATTTTTATAGTTTCTACCCTTTAAGTCCATTTAACGTGAACTTACTTTTGATGCCCCTGGTTATATTCATCTTTTTCCGCCATGAATATTTATCTGCTGACTGTGTCTATAACAGTTCTTAGTCGGGCTGCTTCTACCGAATGCAGGCTGCTTGTGGACCTGACATTGAGATGATGTGTGGAAGAAAAGAAAATTTTTGTGGTTTTGCACAAATAATAATTATTATTCAAACATCACAAATGGTTACCTCACATGTCTTACAAAAATACGCCTTCTCTATTTAAAAAAAAAAAAATAATAATAATAATAATAATAATGTAATTTTTTATCATTTGTTATCCACCTTCCAGCGTAGCAAAATATATCTTTATCAGCGCTAACAGCGGCCGCGCTAATGGTTATTATCACTGGTTTTAAATTTTTGTTGTAACTTGTTGGGGCTTTTCCTTGTGTGCCTATATACCCTCCTCCTTTATTGTTGCAACTATCTTTATGGTTAACTCTTTTAATGAGTTTCGAGAGGTGTAAGATTTACAATAAATTTTTTACTTATCTTTTTTCTCATAGTTGGCTCCAGTTCTTCATGTCTAGGGATCTGATTCTTGACACTGAAATTTTCATATTTTAGGTTCTCATGGTTCCAATTGACGTAAATAATTTTGTTGAATGACTCCACAGAATTTTTGCTTCTTTTGAGCTTTATTTACTTCACATTTTACTATATCACACTGCCTTTTGAATTTTCACATTAACAATGCCAAAATTACATTGTTCTTCCAAAATACTAAACACGTCTGATTACAACAGAGGCATACCCAATACTACTTCACTCTGTGGTAATAACAATGTTCTGAAATGTTTACAATCTTTCTTGAGAAATGAATTTTTAGTAGTTTATATTATTATTCCATAAATGAAAATCTTAACAGTATAAAAATAGTTAGTAAAACAACCATCATATGTGGTGATTTTAATATAGATTTCAACAAGAACTCAAAAGACAGATTAAACCTTGAGGCCTTATTAAAAACCTACAACATACATACAACTATCAAATCCCCCACCAGAGTCACCAAATCGTCAAGCAGTGCTATAGATCAGATACTAATAAATACAGATAAATATTTATACAAATCTGGAAATATTAATACGGGTTTCAGTGATCATTATGCACAGTTTATTGAATTCCCAGTAGACACTGCAGGAAATACTGAACAACAAATGACAAGAAAAGGTAGAAATTTTAACAAGCACAACCTAGAACACTTAAGGCACTTACTGAAAAAAGAAACATGGAATGATATAGACAACTATGAGGACACATGTAAAAAGTTTGACATGTTCATGGAAATATTCTCCCATTATTTCAATATTTCTTTTCCAGTTAAAAACCAAACATTAAAAACTAAAAAAAGAAATGTTACATGGCTGACGAAAGGCATTAAAATATCATGTGCTGAAAAGAGGAGACTTTATGAAATCTCAAAAACACAAAATGTTACAGAAGAATTTCTGGTGCATTTCAAGAATTATAAGAGAGTGCTTCACAAAGTCATAAAAGAATCTAAAAAAACAACAAATGATCACCATATAAAAATGGCCAGGAACAAAATGAAAGCCATGTGGAAGATAGTCAGAGAACAAGTAGGAAACGAGACCTCCCAAAATGTAAATCTCCAGGTAATCCAAGATGGCAAAAAAATTACAAATCCAGAAGAAGTAGCCAATGCTTTTAATACATACTTTGCAAATATTAGTGAAAAATTACTATCTGACATAAAATCTTCAAATAAAAATCCTGCTACAACACCATCCATTCAAAATAGAAACTGCAACTCCCTATTTCTTACTCCAACCAACCCTAAGGAAATTATACTATCAATAAGAGAGTTAAAAACAAAATTTTCAACAGGTGTGGATGAGATTCCAGATTATGTCATTAAAAATGTGGGGGACCTCATTGCAATACCATTAGCCCACATTTTCAACAGTTCATTAACAAATGGAGTCTTTCCTTCCTGCTTAAAGACAGTGAAACTAAAACCACTGTTCAAAAAGGGTAAGAAAGAAGACATAGCCAATTATAGACCTATTGCCTTGCTATCTACATTTTCTAAAATACTAGAAAAAATTTTTCATAAGAGGTTGCTAGATTTTCTAGAAAAGTGCAAAATATTATCCACAACCCAACATGGCTTCCGGAAAGGCCGATCAACAGAAACAGCAATATATGAATTTCTGGGTGAAGTACTCGAAAAAATTGATAGTGGACAAAAAGTAACTGGCATATGCCTTGATCTGTCTAAGGCTTTTGACATCATAGACCACACTCTATTGCTGCAGAAGCTTGAAAGAATTGGTATCAGAGGTATGCCTAACAGCTGGCTTAGATCATATCTTACTGACCGCAAGCAAGTAGTAGAAATACATTTTCACAAAGAAAATAAATCAACAAGACACTATTCTGATTATAAAGCAGTAAAATATGGAGTACCGCAGGGCTCGGTACTGGGCCCTATCCTATTTTTGCTATATATAAATGACCTAACATCAGCCAACCAGTACCATAGCACTATCCAGTTTGCAGATGACACAAGCATATTAGTCAGCGGGAAGACTGCAGAGATACTACAGACAAGACTGTCTGAAGCATTAACAAATGTTGTAAACTGGTTCAACCAAAACAAACTAATAATAAATAAAAGCAAAACAGTAGCATTAAATTTTCATAATATCAAGAGAAACATTGAAGAGGATATAAGAATTCAGATGTCAGACACGGATATTGCAAGTGTGCCTAATACAAAATTTCTGGGGGTCTGGCTACAGGATAATCTTAGATGGGAAACTCACATTGACAACATATTAAAGAAGCTAAGTACCATGTGTTATTTAATGAGAGTGCTAGAAAACTGCTGTCATAAGGACTGTCTAATGACAGTTTACTATTCTAATATACATTCTGTCCTAAAATATGGGATCACTTTTTGGGGTAACTCGCCATCCTGCCTAAAACTCTTCAGGATGCAAAAGAGAATAGTGAGAATCATGGCTGGAATAAAAAGGAACAAACCATGTAGACCATTATTTAAAAGGATGGGGATTCTTCCCCTTCCATGTATTTTCCTATTTGAAAGTGCAATGTTTATAAAGAAATATACAATAACAAATCCTAGTATCCTCCCCAAAAATGAAAATGTCCATCATCATAATACAAGGCAGAAAACTGACTTTCATGTACTCCATACAAAAACCAGTTTGTGCCAAAAAGGAACATTACACCATGGAAAAATTATCTACAATAAATTGCCAAGAGAAATTAAAGTAATGACAGATGTAAAAAATTTTAAAGCAGCATTAAAAGAATATCTGTTGACACATTGCTTTTATAGTGTGGAAGAGTTCCTCCAAAATCCTCGAGAGTCTAAGTGATGATTATGCAAATACTGTAACCATTAATATTGGCCTATAAATACATTCAGATGTAATTCTCAAGTTTATAATGGGGTTCAAGTATAAGTTGTATAGCGACTTGCCCAGTATATGAAGTAAAATTCTGTGAATGTAATTCTGTAGTGTACATGTCAGTTCATAGTGTAGAAGAGTTCCTCAAAAATCCTTAGAGCTTAAGTGAGGATCATGCAAATACTTTAATCATTAATATTGGCTTATACATGTATTCAGTTGTAAACTTCAAGTTTCTAATGTGGTTTAATTATAACTCACACATTGACTTGCCCAGTATATGAAGTGCTGTAAAATTTTGTGAACATAATTTTCTAGTTTCTAAAGTGTTTTAATTATAAGATATACTTTGACCTGTCCAATATCTGATGTGCTGTACTGTACATGTAAGATTTACTGGACCAATAAATACAATACAATACAATACAATACAATGAATCCAGAACGTATTAAACAGTACCAGATTGCATAATTAATAATGGAAATTTTAAGTGTGCAAAATATTTGGTAATTTCAAATGTTTTTAAAAATTAAAATAATTTTAACTGCACATACACAGCTAGAACACACTGATTGTTACAACGAAAATAAAGTAATTCAGTTTCATAGTTTTTAGCTTGAAATATAACATATTGGGCGTAAAATTATATGAAATTTTTCAAATAAACAATTGATATAATACTGACCTGTCCAAAATTTGAAAATCATTTCTGGTATCGACTACTTCTGTTGACGAAAGGTAATGCTAGAGGAATGTGTACCTTTGCAATATCACCCCCTCATAAAATTTGGAAATCATGTGTTCACAATACTTTGGGACCTACTATAAGGTTAGCCAAGCAGTGTACAAAATTATGCCAAAAGAGAGAATACAGATGTATAGAAGTATCTGATACATAACATATTACAGAAAACATAAGAAAAATATCTACTATACAAGTCATAATTTACTCATATATTAGGACATGGCATTCCGATTTTTAGATCTGTAGAACATTCGGTCACAAGACAAATGATATAAAGTCAAAACTACAACATTACAACACAAAACTATAAAAATAAGTACAGAGACAATGCAAATTACCAGAAATACAAATAGCAAATTTATATATATATGAGGTCACAGCCTCAAAATCTTCAAAAGAGAAGAGAAAAAATTCAAAGTCTAAGTGTACAATGAGTGAGCCGACTCGAAAAACTCACAATGATGGGTACAGACCAGATGAATATACTCAATCGTGAATAGGAATATAATACAAAATTAATCAGATGCATAAACCAGAGCATTTAAAGATATGTTGACTCATGAAAGGAGAAAATAATGAAAAAATATTAGGACCTAAGCTTACGATCTGAGGACCGATCCATGAATCCAAACCAGAGTGGGTACAGCCCAGTAAAAATGTTTCAACACAACAAAATGAATAGGGTTCACAATCATGTATCAATATGTTCAGCCATATGTAAAGAGTAATTATAGGAAGCATCTAGGCTCAATCAATAGTTGCGCACTCAAGATGAGTACACACACACAGTTGTGATAACCAGGGGTTGCCAAAACAGAGTTAAGCATGAGTTTGCTCACAACTCAAGTTCAAATGAGATACATTATTGCAGTACTCAGGATAAATACAGGTAATCAGAGTCATAAATAGCTTCAAATGATGACATAATTGAGTAGCTTGAGGACCAAAATCAGTGTGTGAAATCAGAAATGTAAACATCTTGTTATTCTGTCTATTCTCATAAATGTCTTACACATAGAGGCCAGATTCGTTACAACTGATAAAAAGATACATATTGATTTAAAGTTACATAATATATTGGCAAGTTAATCCTGCTACTTGAAAAAACATACATTTATGTGGATTAACATTGTCTATGGCAGTAACTGTTTTTCTAAACAAATAATTCCAGGAATTCTTCGTATAGGATAATTCCTTGGCTAACAATTTACAAATTTCAGTCACAAATTTCAGTCAGTTGACAGATGGTTGAGTACATTACCCAGCACTTATTACCTATTGTAAGTCAACTGGACCAGCAAGGGTACATCCATAGAGCAGTGTGGGAGTGGATCCACCCACATCTTTCAGTTTCCTCCCTAGATTTCTCATCACACGTTCCAACAGATAGATTACTTCCTGTCTAGCATTCACATCAAATCTTTCAAAACTGTTTTGTGACTAAGCATGCTGTTCAATACCTCCCTCACATCACACAGCATATGTTCTGCTTATTTATACTTAAAAAAAAAAGAAAAACAGCAAGTATACAGGGTTTACATCAGACTGGATTAAAAAGTGTTCACATATGAAATTTAAATGAACAGAGATAAATGCAATGAAAAATTAACTAGTAAGGTGATACAAACATATATTATTCCTAATTTTTACAGTACAAAATATAAAATTTATTACTAGATATTTAATGGCAGTGTCCCATTTCAAACTTGTAAAAGGATCTACTCATTTAGTATCATGGCACACATGTATCAAATTCTAAATCACAAATCTGTTACACAACATAATTATATAGTTGTATCAATCAGCAAACATAGTCAATTGATAAAACAGAACTTTAGAAATCACATCATCTTACATACTACATTCCTGACAATGGAAAAAGAAAAGTAAACAAAAAATGATTAGATACTTATAGATCATGTCTGTAAGCTTTCAGTTCAGTGATAATGTGTAATCCAAAAAACTTCTTAGATTTAGGATACACAAATCTGTATGTATTAGGATGTGGATTATCAAAAATTTCAAATGGTCCTATATAAATATCGAAGAATTTCTTTATCTCAGATGTCAACACTAGATTTCTCTTTGGATTTCACCAACACAAGATCTCCTATCTCAAACTTAACTGCCTTTACCATCATGTTTCTCCTTTCTCCTATCCTCCTGCTTTTTCATCATCTCCCTGACACACTCTTCCCTATCTTGCAGTGACAAAATTTTACATGGAGGAAACTCAACATTCACAGAAATAACGTTAGCTGGCGTCCTACAAAATATGATCTCAAATGGTGAAAAACCTGTTGAAGAATGTTGTAATCTGTTCACAATATCCTCAAATTCATTGGCATAGTCTATCCAACTAGTATTATTTTTACTACAATATGTTCTAAACACTTTGCAAATTTCTCTCACATATCTTTCTGCAGGTTTACTTGACAGATGGTGCACTGAGGTTAGAATATGCCTTATTTCTATGTGATCAACAAAATCTTTCCAATCTTGTGATGTAAAGTGAGAACCATTGTCAGATAAAATAGTTTTGGGAATACCCACCTACTGTAAATATGTGATATCAGACTTAAGAGATGATTTGCTTACAGATAGCTTTCTTAAAAGGAAACAGTTTTATATACTTCAAAAATACATCAATCACCACAAAAACATAAAATCCATTCTTAGGCAAAGGTCCATAGATGTCCACAGACAAGGGATCTAGGTCACTATTAGGCAATATGTTTCGCATTTGGCCTTTACATGTTTGGTTACTTATCTTCACTGTATGACATCTGTCACAGCTGGCAATCTTCTTCTTGACTCTCCTTCCCTTGTTAGAAAAATAGATGTTTTCTTGAATCTTTCGTGTACATTTGCTTGATCCACGATGACCAAAACTCTCATGTGTATAAATAATGAAAGTATCAATAAACTGTTTCAGCCAACATAGTTACCAATAATCTGAGTCCCAAGTCAGTCATATGTCTCCTGAATAAAATACCCTTGTGTACCTTATAATATTGTTCCATCTTTTCTCCTCTTTTCTTACCCACATGCTCTTAACCAATTTCCCGTTTTGATCATGATTGCCAGCCTGAGTGGCCGAGCAGTTCTAGGTGCTCCAGTCTGGAACTGCACGACCGCTACGGTCGCAGGTTCGAATCCTGCCTCGGGCATGGATGTGTGTGATGTCCTAAGGGTTAGGTTTAAGTAGTTCTGAGTTCTAGGGGACTGATGACCTGAGATGTTAAGTCCCATAGTGCTCAGAGCCATTTGAAACATTTGATCATGATTTTGATATCTGTGGATGTCTTTGCAAATTTTTGAGATCTCTTTCACACCTCTCAAGTATGTAATTTTATACCCTGTCTCTCCTTCTCCAAAGTTGTCATATGACTCACTCCCTAAAGGTAGCTTAGACAATGCATCAGCAACTACACTGTCTGTTCCCTCAATGTATCTGATTTCATAACTGAACTGCTGTAAAAACAAGGCCCAGTGAGTAATTCTGTTACGGTACAGCTTACACACCTGGATATAACATAATGCTTTATGATCAGTATAGATGATGACGTTGTGACCTAGTAGATAACTTTTAAACTTGTTGAGCACCCAGTGACAGCCAAAAGTTCTTTCTGAGATACAGTGTATGTTTTCCATTCTTCTGCAATACTCTACCAGCAAACGCAAGAGGTTTATGTTCAATAACATCATCAACTTCAACCTACTGGAATAAATGAGCACCCAAACCAACATCACTACTGTCTGTCATAATACAAAAAGGGAGTGAGCCATGGCAGCTGGCGCTAGGGTGTTCTACTTGCATTGCTGATATCGATATTCGGCTGTCTTGCTATCTTTGACTGCTCCCCCCGGCAGTTTTCCGGGTGAGAGTGTGACGGGGAGTCTCCGGTCAGTGTTCAACAACCCAACTTGTGTTGAAAACAAGCCAGCGTCCCTGACCGTGGTGGATGGGACTCACCACACTCGTCATCCTTGTCTTTTGTCGCACCGGATGTACACTGCCCATCACTGGACACCTTGACATGCAAAATTGTGATGGGTACATCGTCTCAGACTGAACAGCTTCCCAGCTCATAATCTGCAAGCTCCAAGTTACATATGACTTTAGTCTGTGTTTAACTAAGAAAATTGTTGAAACTTATTGTGGCATGGGTAGCTGCCGGAGATGGTTCTGAACTTGGTTCCACAGTGGCTATTTTACGGAGGCTGATGTTCCTCATTTTGTTTCTCATAATCTGTGGAGTGTGTGTTTTAAGTGGGTTTCATGCAAGTTTTAATTTGTTTTAGGACATACTGACTGCCTGGGGACTCGTTGCCGTTGTGTACGCGCCCCGCAGCCATGGAGTTAATGGTTTAATCATTTGTCACAGCAGGATTTGGTATGTTTATTAATGTTGAAAGTGCCTTAAGGCAACTGGAAGTGATCTCTAAGTTTTCTGATAATTTACTGGGAGACAGGTAATGTTAGAGTATTGTTCCATAAGAATTTGGGGGCATGCTTATTATATATTCCAGTGTGTCTGTGACTCGACCTTGTTTTCATTGCAATCTATTTGTGCTGCACGCCATTTGTTAAGTCTGCTCATTTCCTGGCATCGGTGCAGTTATGGATTCTTGTCAGGACTGCTCATTGTGAGGCTGGTCAGACTATATACAAATATATACCGCCTGCTAGCGAGCCTGTGCATAAGCTGTGGGGAGCGAACGCTCGTATTGCCTGCCAGCTGTGTCGATATTGCTTCCAAATACTGCTGTGGGCCTTAACGCTGTTCTCTGAAGTTAAGTGAGGCCACTTTGTTAATATTAGCGTTTCTGTAAGTTATTTTACTGGTTGAGTTTTTACTGACCATTCTTACTTAACACTTATATTAATCCTTTGTGTATCTATAATGAATGTGCAACTTGTTGCTTTCACGTGTGCCAGTTTTGATACCTTGGTTGGCCCTCTTTGCATTTTTAGTATAAGCATGTTTCACTGTGGACCTTTATGTGGGCAGTTCAGTATTATTAAGCTTTAAGATCTGTGTTTTTTTTTTTAATGAAGTTGTGGTATTATATGGTTGTGTTGGGTTGGAAGTGTATAGTGTTCCTAGTCTTTTGAGATATGGTTAAATAAGAACGATGGTTTATGATTGATTATTCACCATGCCTATTATCTATGATTTTGGTTGTGGATGCACAATATGATTCTTATTTGTGTTTATGTAATTCAATTAAAGTGAAAATTTGTATATTGCATCAGTAAGAGGGCAAATGTCCGAATTGAAGTTTATAATAAAGTCTGTTTTGAGTCAAATTAAAATTGTAAAACAATTACAAGCTTGTCCATCACCAGTGATCCCAGGCTTCCTATTTCCTTTAAATAACTGAGATGAGGTTGTAATTTTTTATTTTCTAAAGAATTGTGTAGTACCATGGTAGCAGAGCGATACCAGGGGGGGTTTTCTTTCTACCCTTCATGTCGATGGTCGGAGCTTGTGATACGAGTTTTTGTTCATGTTCACTAATACATTTTGCTCTTTCAGGAAGTTGCCGAGCATGAGTGGACATACCTGTCCTGTAATTTCATATTTGCACCACAAGTGCTTAATTTATGAGCTGCGAGAACATGGTTTGCCCTCGGCCGATACCCCAGTCTCCCTCTCTGTTGTGTACGTCGCGGCTGTAGGTGATTGGCTTCCACAAATTAAAACATCAGTGGACGACATTGCTCATACACTCAAATTTTTACGATCTTCTCCAGTTACGCAGAGGCAAATCTGCCACGTGCAAGCTCGCCTAACTCATTACAATAATTGTTTAATGGATTTGCTGAATGTTGATCTCAGTGAAGCGATGCAGCAACTTAGGAATCAGATTGCTCCTGAAGTTCGGGATTAGCAAGCTTCTGACGCCGTGCTTGCTTTAGGTGAGGGAGGTTTGGAATGCGAGCCCGTTATACAGAGTAAGGATACAGGCGGGGGAGTACAACGTAACAGTGTGTATTCTGACTGTTTTTTCGAAATTGCTGAATCCTATCGTAAAATTGTTTGAAGGTGTTTCAGAGTTACGTAGTGAAACCTTAGATCATATTCAAGGATTGATGTGGTTGTTAATTCGGTTGCAAGTTGATGCTGATGCATCGGGGGTGGAGCATGGCGTCATTTTGTCTCTGTTGTATCCGATGCCTCGGGGGTGTTTCAGTAAGAGCTTAGTGGAGGAATTTCAGCACCAAGGAACATTGGTTGAACTCCGCCGAAAGATTTTGGGGAGGAAGCTCTCGCATAGAACACGAGTGCAGTTGGAGCGTGATTTTTATTGGAGGGTACAAGCAGATGATGAGACGCTAGCCCATTATTTTGATCGAGTACATATTGCAGTTGTTGCTCTTGACATGTCGGTATCAGAGCTGGATAATACTGAACTTCTTCTTGAAGGGATGCGCTCTCAAGACCGTTCGCATTTAACTTTTGCTCAGCGGGTGATTTCATTGGCACAGTTTCAGCAGCTAATTGATTATGTAGAAAAGGTCTCCTTAGTCGACGATCAACGGCCACAACTTCCAGTTACACAACGTTGTGTGGGAATTGCCGGGGGGATCGAGAAAGGGGAGCCTATAGTCCTTGTGCTTTGCGGTGTTATCATTGTCAAGCTACCGATCACTTAGTGCGGCAGTGGTGTAAATTTTCATTACCGCTCCCACCTGTGCAAAGAGGTCGGCATGCTGACGGCTGTGAGTTGCCTTTGCAGGGGGAGGTGCGGGGTTATTTGCACATTAATGGTTTTTCATGGCCACAGAGCTTTATCATTGCTTGTAATTTGCAGACTCCCGTGATATTGGGATGTGATTTTGTGCAATGCACTGGGTTGGTTGTTGATTATGCGGCGGGGGTTTTTCCATTTTAAATTTGCTCCTGGTTCTGTCATGTAGCTCTGTTCGTGCAATCAGTAAAGGAGCACCAGTATCGATTATTTCGGTAATGTACAGGTGGAGATGGGTCATCTTTCCACCGAGCAAGTGCGCGGGTTAAGGGAGGTCCTAGAGCACTATCCTGAAGTGTTGTCCGACGGGTTAGGCGAGACGAAACTGCTGGAGTACGAGATAATTTTGACTGATAGTGTTCCTGTGCGCCAGGCGCCATTTAGATTATCACACCCGAAGATGGGGATACTAAAGCAAAAAATTAATAAGATGCTCCAGGAAGGGGTAATTGGCCATCCACTTCGCCGTACGCTGCCCCCCCCCCTTTTTTTTTGAGTCAGTGTCACTGCTTGACTTACTCAATTGTTTTACCTGGTTTTCTGGAGCAACCGTCTTTACCATGCTTGATTTAAACCAGGCGTACTACCAGATTCCTTTGTCGGAAGTGTCAAGGCCGGTCACGGCGTTTTGCACCGACTGGAATAATTTTGAATTTAACCGGGTCCATTTCGGTATGGCCACAGGTGCGGCAGTATTATCTCGCTTACTATATGCCGTTGTCGGCGATTTGAAGTTTGTCTGTGTGTATAATTACCTTGACGATGTGGCAGTTTATAGTCGAACCCTAGAGGATCACATAGGCCATTTAGATCAAGTTTTTGCCCACTTATTTTCGGCAGGACTGACCGTCAAACCTTCGAAGATTACCCTTTGTAGGTCCAAGATTTCATTTCTGGGACACTTGGTCTTGGCTAAAGAGGTCAGTATCGATCCGGAAAGGACTAAGGTATTGCGCGAGTTCCCCCCTCCTCGGAGTAAGAAGGAAATTGCCCATTTGGTGGGCATGGCGAATTTTTTTCGCAAGTTTGTACCCAGTTTTGCCCAATTAGCGGAGCCCCTCAACAATCTTCATGAGAAGCATGAGGAATTTGTTTGGGGTTAGGCTCAGCAAATTGCCTTTCAAAAACTTAAAGCTGCCATTTCTAATCCATCTTTATTGGCTGTACCGAATTTCGATAAGAATTGGGTTGTACAAACGGACGTCTCCCATGCGGGTGTTGCTGGTGTTTTTGTTCCAGGAGGAGGAAGGGGAAAGGAGGCCTTTAGCTTATGCGTCACGCTGTTTACCTGGTCCGGAGTCTAACTATTCTGTTAACAAACTGGAGGCTTTGGCAGTTATATTTGATTTAGAGAAGTTTAGCTTTTATCTTTAATGAATGTGCAACTTGTTATTTTTCATGTGTACCAGTTTTGCGACCTTTGTTGGTCTACTTTTCATTTTTAGTATAAGCATGTTTCACTGTGCGCCTTTATGCGAGCAGTTCAGTTTTATTAAGCTTTAAGATCTGTGACTTTTTAATGAAGTTGTAGTATTATGTGGCTGTGCAACTTAGGGTTGGAAGTGTATAGTGTTACTAGTCCTTTGAGATATGGTTAAACAAGAACGATTGTTTATGATTGATTATTCACCACGCCTACTATCTATGATTTTGGTTGCGGATGCAAAATATGATTCTTATTCGTGTTTATGTAATTCAATTAAAGTGAAAATTTGTATATTGCATCAGTAAGAGGGTAAATGTTTGAATTGAAGTTTATAATAAAGTCTGTTTTGAGTCAAATTAAAACTGTAAAACAATCACAAGCTTGTCCATCACCAGTGATCCCAGGCTTACTATTTCCTTTAAATAACTGTGGTGAGGCTGTAATTTTTTATTTTCTAAGGAATTGAGTAGTACCACGATTCAGGGAGAGACAAATCCGGTCTGAACAATATCTGACTTTGACACAATTGTCCTTTGATCGCATGGAAAGCATCCCAACATTCCTGATTCCAATCCCAAACAGTACTCTTCTTCAAAAGTTCACACAGGCATGAAGCATTAAAAGCTTGGCTGCTACAAAATTTTCTATAAAATTCCAGTTAACCCAAAAAATGATTTAAGCAGTTTTTTGTTGCAAGGAGTAGGAAAATTATCAATAGCATCAAGTTTCTCTTTATCAGGTGCTATTCCTTTCTCAGATATAACATGTCCTAAAAATTTAACTTCTTCCACTCCAAATTTACGCTATCTATTTTCAAAGTCATACCTCCTGATTCCAGTTTTGAAAACACGTCTCTGTAAAGATGCAAATGTTGTTCCCAAGTCTTTTCAGTGACCAAAATGTCATCAACATACACAATTAATTTTGAACTCGCTTCATCCAAAGACAGATTCCAGAGCTCTTATGAATTCAGCTACAGATACATTTAGCCCAAATTGCACCACACAGTATTGAATACACTTACCTCTATAAAAAAAAATGCAGTATACTTTCTAGAATTAATTTCAAGTGGGATGTGGTGAAATCCAGAGGTCAAGTACGAACTACTCACGTATTGTACATAATCAAATTTGTTCTCGGTGTGGTCATTCTCTCTGACAAGAAATTTATTAAGATTTCTAGAGTCCAGAACACTCCACCATTTCTCTTATTTACCACAACCAAAGGATTATTGTAAGCACTCCTACTTCTCTCAATTACAACCACGTTTCCATTTTCTGAATTTCTTTCTCAACATCTTTCCTTTTTAAAAAATGTATATTGTATGGCTTGAGAAAGAAAGGTTGACAGTCTGTAAGGTAAAGCATGCACAGACAGCCTCTCACTTTCCTTGGTCTTTCACTGAACATATTTCTAAACTCCAATGACGAATTCCTGAGTTGTTTCTTTTGTTCGTCATTAAGAGTTGCAGCTTCCCTTACTTTAGAATCTACTACACATTCAAAATCCTGATCCTGAGTATCATCAAAATCTATATTGTCAACAAACACATGGTACTCACCTTGGCACAAAATGTTTTGCAAATAGTTATAACCTTTCCCACAGTTTAAAATACAGAAATTAGTTTCCTTAGAAGTATTAATTCAAAAAATGTGTGTGAAATCTTATGGGACTGAACTGCTAAGGTCACCAGTCCCTAAGCTTACACACTACTTAACCTACATTATCCTAAGGACAAGCACACACACCCATGCCCGAGGGAGGACTCGAACCTCCGCCGGGACCAGCCGCATAGTCCATGACTGCAGCGGCCTAGACTGCTCGGCTAATCCCACGCGGCAGAAGTATTAATTTAAGGTTCGAAACTAAACAATTCTTTAGCAATCCATCCAAAACAAGCCTCTATTTTCAGTATCCAATTCACACCGAAAATTATATTTTCTTCCATACTAGGGATCATTAAGTATCCATGTGCAAAGGTTTTGCCTTCTATACTAAAAGTTAGAAGTACCTGAGATTTTACCAGTTTGCTTTGCTTCCTGTAGCTCCTCTTGTCTTTACAGCTACAATGGGCATTTTCACAAAAGTCGTACTGTACTTCATCTTGTCCCTAAAATTTTCAAATATACCACAAATCGGGTTACCTGTACCAATCAAACAGTTACCTTCCCACTGATCAATCTTAGTTTCAATGTAAGGACACAAAAAATCTGAATCATCTTCTCTGTTGTCAGACATTTCATGCAAAAGGTCAATTTCAACTTCATCAAATGCTACATCCACACTGTCTTCACAGGGTTTTATCAACTTTATTAGTATCATAGCATTACCTTGGTTACTCATGTTGTCAGGTGAAGATAGAACACCTGAATAGTTTCCATGGCACAACCAACAACATTTGTTACAGAAGGAACACAAAACACATCACTGTCAAAATTACACTTCCTGCTTAGAGCTTCTTTCACTTCATTCCACCAATCTGGGTACAAATTCTGACTAACCATAGCTAACTTATTCCAGAATGCACATTTATCTATGCACCCAAAGACTGGAAAGTTACACACGTCACTCCAGTATTCAAAAACGGTATTGAAATTGCGTGCTTGTGGAATATTGTCTAGTTATGTGACTGGATTCTTAGTTTCCTATCAGAGAGGTCACAGTTCGTAGTAATTGACGGAAAGTCATCGAGTATAACAGAAGTGATTTATGGCGTTCCCCAAGGTAGTGTTATAGGGCCTTTGCTGTTCCTTATCTACATAAACGATTTAGGAGACAATTTGAGTAGCCGTCTTAGGTTGTTTGCAGATGACGCTGTCATTTATTGAATAAGAAAGTCATCAGAAGATAAAAACAAATTGCAAAACGATTTAGAAAAGATATATGTATGGTTCAATTGGCAATTGACCCTAAATAACGAAATGTGTGAGGTCATCCACATGAGTGCTAAAAGGAATCCGTTAAATTTTGGTTACCGATAAATCAGACAAATCTAGAGGCCGTAAATTCAACTAAATGCCTAGGAATTACATTCTTGAACAACTTAAATTGGAAGGAGGACATAAAAAATGCTGTAGAGAAGGCTAACGAAACACTGCGTTTTTTGGCAGGACACTTAGAAAATGTAATAGATCTGCTAAGGAGACCGCCTACACTACGCTTGTCCGCGCTCTTTTAGAATACTGCTGCACCGTGTGGGACCCTTACCAGATAGGATTGACGGACTACATCGAAAAAGTTCAAAGAAAGGCAGCACGTTTTGTATTATCGCGAAATAGGGGAGAGAGTGTCACTGAAATGATACAGGATTTGGGGTGGAATCTTCTCACGAAATCCCAATCACCAACTTTCTCCTCCGAATGCGAAAATATACTGTTGACGCCGACCTACATAGAGAGAAACGATCACCATGATAAAATAAGGGAAATCAGAGCTCGTACAGAAAGATATAGGCATTCGTTCTTTCCGCGCGCTATACGAAATTGGAATAATAGATAATTGTGTAGGTGGTTCGATGCCAGGTACTTAAAAGTGATTTGCAGAGTATCCATGTAGATGTAGAAGGTGTTAATTCTGCATGGTACTGCTTGTCCATTAAGTAGCAACTAGTGTCATGTAGTGGCTTCTAACGATAAATTTGTTAAGTAGTGGCTTCATGCAGGAGTATTGCATTGTGTTGTATTGAATAAACTGGGGACCTAGAAACGACAGAGAGGCTTCGTCCCCGCCGTAGCCCTCAGTGGTTCACAACGCCACAAGAGGCTACAGCAGTCCACTCACTCTACCGGCGCCCCGCACCGAACCCGGGTTATTGTGCGGTTCGGCCCCCAGTGGACAACCCCCCCCCCCCCCCCCCTGCCCTAGGAACCCTAGGAACGCCTAACATTAGACTCTAGTGTAACCCCAATGTTTGCATGATTGAGTAATTATGGTGTACGCGTTCGTGGAGAAAGTGTTTGCACAGCAATCGCCGACGTAGTGTAACTGAGGCGGAATAAAAGTAACCAGCCCGCATTCGCTGAGACAGATGGAAAACCTCCTTAAAAACCATCCACAGACCGGCCGGCACACCGGACCTCGACACTAATCCACCGGGTGGATCCGTGCCGGGAACCAGCACGCCTTCTCACCCGGAAAGCAGTGCATTAGACCGAACGGCTAACCGGGCGGGCTCGCGCAGGAGTACTCAGCACTGTGGTGGTTTATTTAGAAATGCTCTCTGTCGGACATCATTTGAAGTAAATGGAATATTCCCGTACAACCCCAATGTATATTCGCCGGAGAGCTTTGAACCCCTTCTCGTGTAATGACAAGAGACAAATGTACAGTTCATATCATGAAGTGTTACAATACGACTGGCGCCAGTGGTCCAGCGAAGGAAACCCCGCCAGGGACTTCTGCTGTATTGCTAGTGGTCAGTGGTGCAAGTGTGCAAGCTCACGGTCCATTTCTGACGTGACTTCTGAGAAAAGTGTCGTTCAATTGACAGAAGGAAACGGTGTGCCCAAATATTAGGTATAATCTCTATCGATGACAAAGACCGCTCCCAAACAGAAAGAGGTGGGTGGTGGTGAGGAGGAGATGGTGGATAGGAGGAAAATGAATGGAATAGTGATAAACAGGATTTTCTAGAACAGGAAAGAAGCATTAGGCGAAAGGGAAACAGCTCACAGTTCCACAGAAAGCTGACTCCGGAAAAAAAATGTATTTACCCTAGGTGGGCATGCATTTCGATGACTGGATCCAGTGTGAGAATATTAGAATTATGCTATGATGACTGTACCAATTATGAAGGGGAAAGGCGTCCTCTCTGTGACTACCGGTAAATTTCAAATGTGAACTCTTGCCCGACTGAACGTGGGTTGCTATTCGATTGTGTCGGTAAGAGAACGCACTTAATGCTTTTGTACTCTCGGTCTTACTGTGTTTTTCTGATGAGTAAATTGGCATTTATTTTTACATAAATTGATATGTAGGAGCTTAAATGACAGATTGGTGTACAAACTGTTACATTACAGTAAAAGATTACCTGTAAGTAGACAACAGCATTTTTCCTTAACTGCATACTTTGTACATACTTCCATGGATGAAACAGCGAATTTGTGTTTAACCAATACAACAAATAAGCTTTATTATGTTGCCACGATTCCCAGTGTTCCTCCACGAGACGGCAGATCGAATGAAAAACCTAAGACCAACAGTAACAATGTCTCTGTAACGCTGTGCATACAGGTGTAGATGAAGAGCACGTATTAAGGCTGGAGCAATTGCGCATAGAAAGGAAAGCATAAATAATTGTTTCGCACCGCTGAATTTTTAGCATGCTAACACTGTCTTAGTGATTATTGTGACGTAACATTTAGATATGTTTACAAATCCCTACATATCTGTCGTTTCATAATCACACTAAGCATAACCCATCTGTCGTCTCTGTTGTGGAAGATGCGAAGATGTCTGAAAGTTCGACGTTACTGAAACAGGCAGGAAAGTGGTTTGGAAGCGGTGCGCTAGGCTCTTTGCGACTGAGTGTGGTTGGATTGACATTTTACCATCCTTTATATAATTTTTCAAACTCAAATTTCATTAAAACAGAATCTTCAGATCCGACGCCAAGTTGGAACACCCGACGTGCTTATGTGAAGTGGGCACTAGATGGCGACGAAGACGCGCACCCTTCAACTGATGAGAGTGCAGCGTGAACGGTAAACGAAAGCACTCTTACTCTGAAACAGGGACCTGCATAAGCGACTTGGTCTCACTTCAAGCAACAACATCCCTCGCATACGACACAAAAACACACAAAACTATCACCTGATCATTGTCCTACAACTTATTCAGAATGGCATTCAGTAAACATTAAACGTGATAGCAACGTGCACAATGTTTTAAAATCTAGGATTCACAATCAGAGAGTTACACATCATGTTTCCACGCGCCCAATTATTAAAAGAAGTTATTAGGTGTTAGTACACAGTAGCGGCATCTCTCTAAACTACACCCACATTAGGAATAGCTTAAACTAGGTTTTCCGTTTAGACCGGGTACTTAAGTCCGTTACAATAAACAGGCATTACCATGATCGAATAACTAAGAGGCAGAAGCCTGATCAACATTCCAGTATGCAGCAGTATGCTCAGTAGTAACTAGCGCTCTAGACTAATTTATCAGTAAAGAATTAGAACAGTTCTCAAGGAAGCCTCTGAGAAAAGTGAACGACCACGACGAGGAATACACATCCGTCGTTCCTAACGCAGCAAAAGGGCACAACTTAAAAAATTAGCACACGACCGTAGTATAAGGTGTACGGTGCAGTACACCAAATGTTCACATAACACATCCGTCAAGGACATCGCTCCGTGAAACCGGATAAAACACGCAGCGGCCGTCCTCAAGCCACACACGGATCAGGACACGTCGTCAACGTAAATTCTCGTGTTCGACACAGGAAATAATGTCAAAATCACGACGAGAATACTCAAAGCAAACACAGAGCACTAGAAGGCGGCGATGCAACTAAGCAGGCCCAAGCTCGTTCAACAACCTATCAACAAAGCCATGACTAACTAATGAATTCTTGCAAACCGCATGTCGTCGCACAACAGCAGAGAGTGACCATCTGAAGTTCAGCAGTGCCTCCAATCTGAATTTAACTGCTCGAGATTCCACTCAGTACACGTGTGAGACTGTTTGGTCATCCCTATAGAATTGCATTTTCCTCAACAGAAAGCTCAGTACATACCACTGAGATACGGAATCACATTTCAAACAGATACCACAATGATCTCAAAACTTGTCAGCTAATATAAGACAGCAACAGACAAACTGCAAACCATCAATCTCTCACATACACTGCTGGCCATTAAAATTGCTACACCACGAAGATGACGTGCTACAGACGCGAAATTTAACCGACAGGAAGACGATGCTGTGATATGCAAATGATTAGCTTTTCAGAACATTCACACAAGGTTGGCGCCGGTGGGGGCACCTACAACGTGCTAACATGTGGGAAGTTTCCAACCGGTTTCTCACACACACACAGCAAGTTGACCGGCGTTGCCTGGTGAAACGTTGTTGTGATGCCTCGCGTAAGGAGGAGAAATGCGTACCATCACGTTTCCGACTTTGATCAAGGTCGGATTGTAGCCTATCGTGATTGCGGTTTATCGTATCGCGACATTGCTGCTCGCGCTGGTCGATATCCAATGACTGTTAGCAGAATATGGAATCGGTGGGTTCAGGAGCGTAATACAGAGCACCGCGCTGGATCCCAACAGCCTCGTATCACTAGCAGTCGAGATGACAGGCATCTTATCCGCATGGTTGTAACGGATCGTGCAGCCACGTCTCGATCCCTGAGTCAACAGATGGGGACGTTTGCAAGACAACAACCATCTGCACGAACAGTTCGACGACGTTTGGAGCAGCATGGAATATCAGCTCGGAGACCATGGCTGCGGTTACCCTTGACGCTGCATCACAGACAGGAGCGCCTGCGATGCTGTACTCAACGATGAACCTGGCTGCACGAATGGCAAAACGTCATTTTTTTCGGATGAATACGGGTTCTGTTTACAGCATCATGATGGCCGCATCCGTGTTTGGCGACATCGCGGTGAACGCACATTGAAGCGCCTATTCATCATCGCCATACTGGCGTATCACCTGGCGTGATGGTATGGGGTGCCATTGGTTACAGGTCTCGGTCACCTCTTGTTCGCATTGACGGCACTTTGAACATTGGACGTTACATTTCAGACGTGTTACGACCCATGGCTCTACCCTTCATTCGATGCCTGCGAAACCCTACATCTCAGCAGGATAATGCACGACCGCATGTTGCAGGTCCTGTGCGGGCCTTTGTGGATACAGAAAATGTTCGACTACTGTCCTGGCCACCAAATACTCCAGATCTCTCACCAACTGAAAACGTCTGGTCAATGGTGGCCGAGCAACTGGCTCGTCATAATACGCCAGTCACTACTCTTGATGAACCGTGGTATCGTGTTGAAGCTGCATGTGCAGCTGTACCTGTACACGCCATCCAAGCTCTGTTTGACTCAATGCCCAGGCGTATCAAGACCGTTATTAGGGCCAGAGATGGTTGTTCTGGGTACTGATTTCTCAGGATCTATGCACCCAAATTGCGTGAAAATGTAATCCCATGTCAGTTCTAGTATAATATATTTGTCCAATGAATACCCGTTTATCATCTGTATTTCTTCTTGGTGTAGCAATTTTAATAACCAGTAGTGTAGTTGCACTACCAAAACAGACACGACACGTGTTTGCCCAAACACCGATACACGTCACAGTGGAACCAATCACAATGGACCATTAACCGATTCCCGAACACATGATACCAGATAGAATAGGAACAACCGGCCAGTGTGGCCGAGCGGTTCTAAGCGCTACAGTCTGCAACCGCTCGCCCGCTACTGTCGCAGGTTCGAATCCTGCCTCGGGCATGGATGTGTGTGATGTCCTTAAGTAGTTTAAGTAGTTCTAAGTTCTGGGGGACTGATGACTGCAGAAGTTAAGTCCCATAGTGCTCAGATCCATTTGGACCATTTGAGACCAGGAACACATTACGCCAAGCAAAGTCACTACAAAACTCACGCTGACAGCAGCTCGTCGGTGCCTGCCGCAGGAACGATCTAATCTGGCGCTAATAGAACAGGACCGAGGCTAGCCAGTGTCTTCACATTTCAAAATAAGCTACAAAGAAATACGATAAGGGAGCGAAAGAATTTAAAATCGCTTCCACTTCCAAGCGCATACCGCGTGGGATCTAACACCGTGCCGATTTCGATGCATATGGCCGAAGTCACTACGCGAATGCTGCAATCACAATTACGGAAATCGAATAAAGGGGTTTCGATTGGATTATGCAATTCATATCGCAACGTACATCTGACAGCGTTAAACATCTGGAATAAGTTATTGAGGATTAAATTTCGAAACGTTTCGCACGCATGCTAAACGTAAGTATCCTGTTAGGAATGACACGTCGCGCTGGAAATCTCGCCAAGCCATCAAACCGATATCACTGGACGTGCTGCCTAAACCTGCCGCCAACCACACGCTCACTTGTGTAAAACATGAGAGCGATACAAATTCAAACTATTCCTACACGGAGTTCACACATCAGACAAACACAACTCGTATTCATAATCACTAACCACGCTTCGTTTGTTAAACCACACCCAGTGGAGCCACGCATTTCAGAATACGTGACTGATGATAGATTAGGAACACAAACACATACTGCGTTCATCGCAAACCAATGGGATTGTAAGTTTGTCGGTCCCTACAAAAAACAGCTCTTAAGACTGATGGCAGAAAGGAAAATTCAATCCGATACTTCAGACATTCGACGAATGAGTAACCACGATCAAACACCAAAACAAAAGCTTGAAATACTTCAGCTAAACGGAAGATGCTAAACAATATTTAGCTCCTCTGTACTGCCAATGACTGTACGAGCGAAAGCCTGTTACAACGAACTCTCAATACATGACTTCACGTCTCGGCGATGCAACAAGGAAAAGTTATGGCCACAACCGCATGAGGCGGTCCATACTGCTCGCTAATTCCGAGCTACTCAAAGTCACTCGAGAGCAGACCATTAATTCGGCATTTAACAGCTGTTTAGTGCAAAATTCTGGGCTCCGACGTCGATCGAAGTTAAACGAGGAGTGGACTGCAACAAATCTGACCGTGGCTACCACTCGACTTTCTCGAGGTGACCAGGGTTTTGTAAGCGTGCGGTACTAAGATGGCGTTTCGATGTTATGGATGGCACTTGACCATTTAAATCGTGACTGACGCCGTACTGGAGTGACTGTGGGCGGGGGAAAGCCTTTTGAAGATTATAGCGACAAGAAGTTTGACGAGAGATTTCACCTGTCAAAAGAAACAGTTGGATGGTTGTTAAACGAAATTAGTGATAGGTTAGAATTTCCCACCGATCGTAATAACCCTACAGCGCCAATGAACAGAGTTTTGATTACTTTAAATTAAATGGCACCCTTGTCTACAGGAATAACTAGATCTATGATAAGCAGATTTTTACGTACAGGAAACACGTAAAACCACTGAACATCGCATGTTGTCATGGGATGGTTTAGTCGGCACGAAAGCGTTACGGAGATGCTCAACAAACTCCAGTGGCAGAGGCTAGAAGAGAAGTGTTGTGCATCACCGAACGGGTTCACTGTTGATATTTAGATAGAGCTCTTCCCGGCAAGAGTTGGACAACATATTACATTCTACCACACAAATACCGCGAAATGATCACGACGCGAAAATTCGAAAAATTAGAACTCAATTCGGAGGCTTACCACCGATCATTCTTCCCTCGCGCCATTCGCGAGTGGAATAGGGAATGAAGGATCAGTTAGTGGTAACCTCCACCACACACCGTTATTGAATTTAGGTGTCTGTACTGTAAATGTCATTAACAAACGCATGTTGACGATCCGACTATCCAGAAACATCACACATTTTACAAACTGCCAAGTATACCAGTCTCTAAGAAAGAACAAAAATCACCTTTCCAGTCAGGAACATAAAAAATAATATAAAAAAAATACAAAAAAGAATTTTGGGATTACGTCTTCCTCATCTACTATATAAAACAAAGGTTTACAATATTACAGTTAAATAGTAAGTTTCTGCGTTTATAAATACCGCATTGAAAATATCTTAAATGAAATTTCGGTTAGCGCTTCCAAAATTTCAACCAATAACGCGTTATAAGACACTCGGGCAGACGTCAAAAAAAAATTACATTTAAGTAAGATAAACAAACCAAAAAACAGACACTTGGAGACACAAGCACACTCCTTCATGATCAGATGTGGAGCTTGTACTAAAGCTCTTAGTCATAATTCAACCAAACATAACGTACTAGTCTATATAGCAACTGTTGTAAGTAGGCTGTTTAGGTTTTTATGTTGGTAAAGCCACGTAGCGCTCTATATGAAAATCACTGGCTGTGCTGTGTGCAGTCTGTGGCTGGTTGGTATTGTTGGAACATTCGCTATTGTAGTACTGCGCAGTTGGAGGTGAGCCGCCAGCAATGGTGGATGTGGGAAGAAAGATGGCAGAATTCTGAGAGCGGACGATCTGGACGTGTGTCCATCAGAAAATTTGTATTACTGGATATCATGAACTAATATATATATGATGACTTTTGAACATAGGTAAATACATTGTTTGTTCTCTATCAAAATCTTTCATTTGCTAACTATACCTATCAGTAGTAAGTGACTTCAGTAGTTAGAATCTTTTATTTAGCTAGCAGTATTGGCGCCCGCGGTATTGCAGTAGTTCGAGTAACGAAGATTTTTGTAAGGTAAGTGATTCATGAAAGGTATAGGTTATTGTTAGTCAGGGCCATTCTTTTGTAGGGATTATTGAAAGTCAGATTGCGTTGGGCTAAAAATATTGTGTGTCAGTTTAGTGTTGATCAGAATAAGTAAAGAGCGAAATGTCTGAGTACGTTCAGTTCTGCTCAGCTGTTTGAAAATCAAATAACATAAGAGGTTTACCAGCACTGTCATATATAAAATTTTCTAAGGGGACGTTTCACTGTTTAGCATGTAATAATTTCGTAACGTTCAGACACTTTTGTTTTCCATTTCGGCAGACATAAACTAGCTGCCTAGTAGTGAGGTATAACCTCATTTCTACTGTGGGCGAAAGTGAGAGCATGTGCGAGGCCCACTAGAAACAAATACAGGCCACGGCGCTTACGTCACAGCACGTGACACTGGAGGTCTTAAAGAGTGCCAGCAGCCGTCTACGGCCGAATTACTTCGGACTAGTTTAATAATTGTTAACTGCGCTTTTAAATGTGGGGTACTTCTAGAAGCACACTACTAAGTTAAAACCTGAAGTAGGCACATTTTTATTGACATACTTATTTCCTGTGGGCCCTGCACGGATTGGACCGTTCGCGAAATATAGCCGACAAGATGACTACTCTGATGTCACAAGTTAGTTGTGAGGCCCATATTTCTCGTGGGCCGCGGAGGATTTGACTCACCAGCGATTGTCTAGGCGGTCGTGTCCAGATGCATATCTCTATCACCGTCTATTCATTTCCATTGCAATACACCGTGTTAACCGCGGTCAAATGCACTATTGGCTGACAATTGTGTGCTGATCGGCAATTAAAGTTGACGCCCCGTAGAGACACTTAAAATTCGGTGTACTTTTAACCACGATCATTGGAGTTTGGTTAACTTGCTTTTGACTGAGGTTGGAGGACTTGGCCACTAGTTTCTGGCCGCTGCACGCCTCACGTCGCGAGAACAGTCACCAGAGATCGTCACATTGACTGCAACGGCGTTCACGGCAGGTGGCGGGATTTCAAAAACACTGGAAGGCGGGACCACAAGGCACAGTTATTACAGACCATGGTCACGACCGTTTTTTGATTTTGCTTTTGTTTCTGTTAGAAGATAAAGGGTCATCTTAGAGTATTTAAGTGGAAGCATTCCTCAATTTCTGCTGTGTCAGAAGAACTTCTCAAATACGTGTATGACTTCGTTCTTAGGCGACAGTTTTCAAGGAAACAGAAGCATTTGTGGGGCGGCAGTGGGGTGAGTGGACTGCTGTTGCCTGTTGTGAAGTTGCGCACCACTGAGGGCTATGTGGGGACGAAGCCTCTCCATCGTTTCCAGGTCCCCAGTTCAGTACATACATACATACATACATGAATACATGAAGATCTCGGGTGAACACCATGTGTTAATCTCACTGGTCACTTTCGTCAAATCAACACATTCTTTATAAGTGGTGAGTTACCTCAAAGCCTTATTCCACAAGACAGCATTGAATGGAAATATGCAAAATATGTCAGGGGTCTGATTCGTTTGTTACCAAGAGTAGGAATTCTATGAAGAGCAAAAGTAGCTTAACGGTTTGAAGAACTCAGTAATGTTCTGCATCTACTTCAAACTTTCCTCAGTATTACCAACCAAAAATTTGGAGTATTCTACCCCGTTTACTGACATGGCTAAGGTGCAACATCAATTGATTGAATAATACTAGTGGGTTTCTTCAGAATTTATGGACGCCTCATTTCCTGAGAAACACCACATAATTCTTCGTAAAATATCATTTACTATCTTCTCTGTTGATTTTTCTGTAATGGGATTTATTATAAGAATAGTTGTTGATGTTGTTGTGGTCTTCAGTTCTGAGACTGGTTTGATGGAGCTCTCCATGCTACACTATCCTGTGCAAGCTTCTTTATCTCTGAGTAACTACTCCAACCTACATCCTTCTGAATCTGCTTAGTGTATTCATCTCTTGGTCTCCCTCTACGATTTTTACCCTCCAGGCTGCCCTCCAATATAAATTGTTGATCCCTTGATGCCTCAGAACATGTTCTACCAACCAATCCCTTCTTCTTGTGAAGTTGTTCCACAAACTCCTCTTCACCCCAGTTGTATTCAATACCTCCTCATTATCAATGTGATCTACCCATCTAATCTTCAGCATTCTTCTGTGGCACCATATTTCGAAAGCTTCTATTCTCTTCTTGTCCAAACTATTTATCGTCCATGTTTCACTTCCATACATGGCTACACTCCATACCAATACTTTCAGAAACGACTTCCTGACACTTAAGTCTATACTCGATGTTAACAAATTTTTCTTCTTCAGAAACGCTTTCCTTGCCATTGCCAGTCTACATTTTATATCCTCTCTACTTCGACCATCATCAGTTATTTTGCTCCCCAAATAGCAAAACTCCCTTACTACTTTAAGTGTCTCATTTCCTAATCTAATTCCCTCGCATCACCCGAGTTAACTCGACTACATTCCATTATCCTCGTTTTGCTTTTGTTGATGTTCATCTTATATCCTCCTTTCAAGACACTGTCCATTCCGTTCAACTGCTCTTCCAGGTCCTTTGCTATCTCTGACAGAATTACAATGTCACCGGCGAACCTCAAAGTTTTTATTTCTTCTCCATGGATTTTAATACCTACTCCGAATTTTTCTTTTGTTTCCTTTACTGCTTGCTCAATATACAGATTGAATAACATTGGGGAGAGGCTACAACCCTGTCTCACTCCCTTCCCAACCACTGCTTCCCTTTCATGCCCCTCGACTCTTATAACTGCCATCTGGTTTCTGTACAAATTGTAAATAGCCTTTCGCTCCCTGTATTTTACCCCTGCCACCTTTAGAACTTGAAAGAGAGTATTCCAGTCAACATTGTCAAAAGCTTTCTCTAAGTCTACAAATGCTAGGAACGTAGGTTTGCCTTTCCTTAATCTTTCTTCTAAGATAAGTCTTAAGGTCAATATTGCCTCACGTGTTCCAGTATTTCTACGGAAACCAAACTGATCTTCCCCGAGGTCGGTTTCTACCAGTTTTTCCATTCGTCTGTAAAGAATTCGCGTTAGTATATTGCAGCTGTGACTTATTAAACTGATAGTTCGGTAATTTTCACATCTGTCAACACCTGCTTTCTTTGGGATTGGAATTATTATATTATTCTTGAAGTCTGAGGTTATTTCGCCTGTCTCATACATCTTGCTCACCAGATGGTAGAGTTTTGTCAGGACTGGCTCTCCCAAGTCTGTCAGTAGTTCTAATGGAATGCTGTCTACTCCCGGAGCCTTGTTTAGACACATATCATTCAGTGCCTGTCAAACTCTTCACGCAGTATCATATCTCCCATTACATCTTCATCTACATCCTCTTTCATTTCCATTATATTGTCCTCAAGTACATCGCCCTTGTATCAACTCTCTATATACTCCTTCCACCTTTCTGCCTTCCCTTCTTTGCTTAGAACTGGGTTGCCATCTGAGCTCTTGACATTCATACAAGTGGTTCTCTTCTCTCCAAAGGTCTCTTTAATTTTCCTGTAGGCAGTATCTATCTTACCCCTAGTGAGATAAGCCTCTACATCCTTACATTTGTCCTCTAGCCACCCCTGCTTAGCCATTTTGCACTTCCTGTCGATCTCATTTTTGAGACGTTTGCATTCCCTTTTGCCCGTTTCATTTACTGCGTTTTCATATTTTCTCCTTTCATCAATTAAATTCAATATTTCTTCTGTTACCCAAGGATTTCTACTAGCCCTCGTCTTTTTACCTACTTGATCCTCTGCTGCGTTCATTACTTCATCCCTCAAAGCTACCCGTTCTTCTTCTACTTTATTTCTTCCCCCATTCCTGTCAATTGTTCCCGTATGCTCTCCCTGAAGCTCTGTACAACCTCTGGTTTAGTCAGTTTATCCAAGTCCCATCTCCTTAATTTCCCACCTTTTTGCAGTTTCTTCAGTTTTAATCTACAGTTCATAACCAATAGATTGTGGTCAGCGTCCACATCTGCCCCTGGAAATGTCTTACAATTTAAAACTTGGTTCCTAAATCTCTGTCTTACCATTATATAATCTATCTGATACCTTCTAGTATCTCCAGGATTCTTCCATGTATAGAACCTTCTTTTATGATTCTTGAACCAAGTGTTAGCTATGATTAAGTTATGCTCTGCGCAAAATTCTACCAGGCGGCTTCCTCTTTCATTTCATAGCCCCAATTCATATTCACCTACTATGTTTCCTTCTCTCCCTTTTCCTACTATCGAATTCCAGTCACCCATGACTATTAAATTTTCGTCTCCTTCCACTACCTGAGTAATTTCTTTCATCATACATTTCATCAATTTCTTCGTCATCTGCAGAGCTAGTTGGCATATAAACTTGTACTACTGTAGTAGGCGTGGGCTTCGTATCTATCTTGGCCACAATAATGCGTTCACTATGCTGGTTTAGCTTACCTGCACTCCTATTTTTTTACTCATTATTAAACCTACTCCTGCATTACCCCTATTTGATTTTGTATTTATAACCCTGTATTAACCTGACCAGAAGTCTTGTTCCTCCTGCCACCGAACTTCACTAATTCCCACTATATCTAACTTTAACATATCCAATTCCCTTTTTAAGTATCATCTGCATAATGTACGAAATCTACTTTTTGAATTGTAAATAGGTCACTCACATAGATAAGGAATAATAGTGGACCCAAAATTGCGCTGTGTGGTACTGTCTTTGCGATTTCTCCCTAATCACTAAAATTTTCTATCCTTTCGACATTTTTTGAATTATTCAGAACAACTTTTTGCAGTTAATAAAATATATGCACAGTTGCGAATATGGACAACTTTCAGCTGTATCATCGAATGACGACAATGAAAATTTGTGCCAGACTGGGACTAAATCTCGGATTTCCCGCTTATGGAAAGCGGTCTCCTTAACCACTTTGGCTATTCAAGCACCCTTCATGGTCAGACCCAAACTTTCATAAGTCGTTGTCCATATGTTGACAACCTGCACTCGTGGATTCATTATGTATGTTCCTGTACAGAGGAGACATGTGCAATGTGGGTGCTTAATCTAGGATTGAGAACAACTGTGTAAGTTGAAATGACAAGTTTAATGTAGCAAATTTTAGCACAAAAATTACAGCTTTTACACAGCTTTCAACTCGACGACATAAAAACAGTGCAATGGATAACGCATCTCGCCAACATCAAAAAGTGAAATGATCCTATACACAACTGTATTAAATATTAACTCTCTGAAAGAACATTAATCTTAAGCGCAATAATATGAAGGTTGAATTAGAACTTTCTTTACAAAATTGCTCCTACACATACATTATGATGTTGGTCAGTACTACGAAAATCGTCCGATTCCGGTTGAAAGTTCGATACTATTTACGATGATAATCAAATCTACGGTGGATGGTTAGTTATGTGACTAATTTGAGCTCAAGATTACCCAAGGCCGCTCGAGTTTACAGTGGACACAAGCTGGTGAACCTACAAAGTTTACGCCTCTGCACGTGGTATTTACCTTAAGCTGCGATGAGCTGCCGACTGCAAGGCCGCTCTCTCCCACTGAAATTCCTACAAAACTAAACAGGCCTGTCCTGAACTTTCCAGCAGAAACTTTCCCTATATTTTTCGTTATGTGAGAAAACAGATACGCCGGCCGGAGTGGCTGAGCAGTTCTAGGCGCTACAGTCTGGGACCGCGCAACAGCTATGGTCGCAGGTTCGAATCCTGCCTCGGGCATGGATGTGTGTGCTGTCGTTAGGTTAGTTAGGTTTCATTAGTTCTAAGTTCTAGGGGACTGATGACCTCAGAAGTTAACTCCCATAGTGCTCAGAGCCATTTGAACCTAAACAGATACTCAGCCCTAGTCTTAGTATGTGGTGATATACACGCTCATGGTTGGAGCAGCTCAATTCTCGCAAGAACAATTAACTAATTTGGCTGGTTCGTTTCTCCACACTTGGAGCTAAACGTTGCTACAGCTGATCTCTAGCTGGATTGTAGCCACTGTGAATGCAGTGTCCACACAAATTTCTTCTCTGCGTCGTACAGAGCATTAAGCGCTCCACTCTGCACTTGATGCCAGTTCAGAAAAGAGTCCCCAAAAATTTGTCTCTTGTCCTACTCATGGCAGAACTTCCTCCCCCACTTGGATTCATTTGTTCTTCACGTCACAGCCTTTTTCAACCAATAGGAGCCTTCCTCTTATTTTGTGGAAACTCTCTCTGCCAATCGCAATGTCCCTTCCATCAAACTGCATCGAAACTTCCGTATTTTTCTCCTTCCTAGTGCGTTTTCGCCAATCGGACGCTATGTGCCCGTTCTAGACGTCTAAAGTACATTGATCTTTTCGTGTGTCGCACTCACTGGACATGTGATCAAAATGCATTACTAGTTTTTGTTCATATCACGTGGGAATTCCGAAACGCAGCTCTCAAAAGCTTTTTCTCTGTCCCTTGTGCAGATGTGCCGCCACAAGCGGTCCTCCCTCCTGAATCACCTGGTTGGGGTCGCTGACCTTCCTCCTGCCACCCCTTTAAGTGGTTTCCACCGTAACCCCTGCAGCACGCCTTTACTACGCCGTTGTCCGCCTAGCTTTTCAAACTAAAAACGACTCACGTTGCCTGTTTCACTTTCCGTTCAAAGGCAGCATTGTACAAGAATGGTGTGTTAATTACCGTCAATTTACTGTCATCACTTTTTGCATTACATAGTGATAGGCAAATGTTTTCATAACTGCCGAATTACGTTAGGTATCATATTCACCTTCGTTGCAATGTATAAAGCTCTCGTGTAAGGTTCGAATCTGACCATTTATTCTGCCACCTAACATATTAATTGAACTTTCCTTCAAGGGTGACTACAGTCACATAGAATTTTTTGAATGAAATTTGCGCCATTTAACTATAAAGTGTTCTTTTTTTTTTTTTTTTTTTTTTACATAATCATGATTTCGGCATTATATTCTCAAATGCATGTTTATAAATTAAAATATGTTTCACCTGGCTGTGACATGTCATGGTCACAAATATTTTCTGGTCTCATAGACAAGCTGTCATATCACAGTATATGAGTACGCCGCAAAGATAAATAATATGGCTGACATTGTGCACAGTGAAAAACCATGAACACACACTATGGCGTATTTAACAGCTTGTATATTCCTGATGATGAATGTAGGTCATAGGAGCGTATTAAATACACCATACTGTGTATTAATAGTTTTTCACTCTGCACAATATCAGCCTTATTATGTATCTTCAATATATACTCATATCCTGCCTATAAGAACAAAAATATGTGTTTTTTGATGATGACATGTTACAGGCAGATCAGACATATTTTAAGATTTCAACATGAACTTGAGAGTAGCTATAAATCATGAGTGTGTAAAATAAATAAACAATTAACAGTCAAGTGGCGGAAACTTCTTTCAAAAAAATTTAATTGAAAGTTGCTTGCCTGGTATCAGTGGATAAATACGTTATTGCACTGCAGACGTGGCTGTAGAAACAGGCATTGTGGTGACTACAACCGTTATGAAATATCTTAAATGTATTCACAGCTGTGAATGTGGACGATCTTGAGCAGTCTGGGTTCGAGTCCTGGCCTGACACAAATTTTCAATGTTGTCATTCCATTACACAGCTGATGATCGTTGATATTAGCAAATGGGTATACATTTCGTGTATTTGATAACAGCTGTAGTCGTCCATAGCGCATGTTCCTTTGGACGTGCATGTACTGCAATATCGTTTTTGCAGTCTGTTTCTTATTATTCAGACTAATTCTGTGTAAAACAATCAATTCTGTAAAACCTGAGTTTTTTAAGAGTCTGTCATGGTCTACACAATCAAATGCCTTGGCGAGATCACAAAAAACACCAACTGACGCTATTTGTTATTTAAGGCCTGTAATATTTGCTGAGTGAGTACATAAATAGCATTCTCAGTGAAACAGTCCTTTTGGCATCCATCCTGTGATATGCTAAGTAAAATGTTTCTATTTAAATACGAGACTACTATTGACTACATTACTTTCTTAGCATATTATGAAAAGAGATACAAGAAAGGAATTTGGAAAACAATTAATTCTTTCTTGCCATCTCTCTTATAAAGAGTTGTAACAATTGCATATTTTAATCTATCTAGAAAAAATTCCTGTGCCAATGATTCTTCTCCTGAGTGTCCTCACTCTGTTGTAAAATTCTTTGCTCGTTAGCGAACATCATGATGTTTATTCGGTCACCCAGTTTTTTCTTAGTGCTTCGGTTCTAGTTGGATTTCCGTTGTCTATCGATGTCGTCAATGCATGAGGGGCCTTCAATAAGTAATGCAACACTTTTTTTCTCAAAGCAGGTTGGTTTAATTCTTGATTCCGATACACCATATTATTGTCCACTCTTTTGGCTACAAAACCCTACTTTTCGACATAAGCTCCGTTTAATGCAACCGTCTTACGCCACCCTACTGGGAGGGCGTGCATGCCCGCATGGGACCACTCTACTGGTCGACGTCAGAGCCAACGTTTTGCTGCATCAGCAACCTCCCCATCATCCACGTGGACCCATCGAGGTGGCGTAGTGGTTAGCACACTGGACTCGCATTCGGGAGGACGACGGTTCAATCCCGCGTCCGGCCATCCTGATTTAGATTTTCCGTGATTTCCCTAAATCGCTTCAGGCAAATGCTGGGATGGTTCCTTTGACAGGGCACCTCCTACTTCCTTCCCCATCCTTCCCTAATCCAATGAGACCGATGACCTCGTTGTTTGGTCTCTTCCCCCAAATCAGTCCAATCCATCATCAACGTGCTGTTTGCTGCGGAGTACATCCTTCATTGGGCCAAACAGAGTGGGGTGAGTGAGGAAGAACAGTCCAATGAAGTTTTATGAGCCGCTGTCAGGTGTGCAGACTTGTGTGAGGCCTTGCGTTGCCGAGGAGAAGGAGAAGTTTGTTTGCATTTCCCTGGCAACGAACACGCTAAAGTCGTTTCTTCAGTTTCCTGAGGGTAGCACAGCACACCTCAGAGTTGATCGTTGCACCACGAGGTAGGCCTCAAGCAGAATAACCTCTTCAGGGTCCCAGGAGACTGTCGCTATGGTTTTACCGGCTGAGGGTACTGCTTTGAACGTTTTCTTCGAAGGGGATGTAGTGTGGCACCACTTCATAGATTATCGTTTTGTTTCCGGTTCGAAGTGGTGAACACATGTTTTATCGCCTGTGACGATGTTCGACGAAAAATTGTCACGCACAGGCAATTCCGCACAGATGGTCCTTCGATGTTCTTCATGGTCTTCTGTTAGGCGGCAAGGAACCCAGCGGGCACACCTCTTTGAGTGCCCGGACTGGTGGATAAGTGTGTCAGCACTACCAACAGAGACGTCCAATCGTGCAGCGAGGTATTTGATCGTTATCCGTCGATTACCTCGAATGAGAGTGTCATCACGTACCAACACTATGGGAGTTACAGCCGTGTACGGGCGGCCGGCATGCGGAAGACCGGACAGATTTGCGCGACCTTGTGCGGTGATGATAGACGCCGTGCCCAGCGACTCACCTTGCTTTTGTTCATTGCCAGATCTCTGCAGACATTCTGCGAGCGCCTATGAGTATCGGTGGTGCTCTGGTTTACCGCCAAAACAAACTCAATGACAGCGCTCGTCTTGGAGCGCTCCTCGATTACAGACGACGTTTTGAAGGCGACGTATAGAGCCGCCACCTATGGGAACTTCATGAAACTATGTGGACTGAAGCGGGAACATTCCATGATATCCCGCATCAAATTCCGCATTTTTTCAGCCGAAATTGGCTGAGAAAAAAGTGTTGAATTATTTATTGAACATCTCTTGTAAGTATTACAAAATATAAGAGATAAGACATACTCCTGTCTCACACCTCCATTAACTGTTACGTTACCAGTCTTCTCTCTACATTTGTTGATGATTTTTGTTTCCTGATATACGCCTTTATATTGTGTATGAAGTACATCTAGAGGGTTGGATCCCCTCCTTCGAAAACGTCAGATTGCAAAGCCTGGGCTACTCTCAGGGTGGAATCTCCGTCTTCGAAGATTGTGTGTGTTTGTTTGTCTGTCTGTCTGCCCGCTGCTGTCGCTGTTCGTCCGTCCGTCCGCCTGCTGGCTGTCCATCGCCGTCGTCGTAACCGCCGCCGCCGCCGCCGCCTGCTGTTCGTCCGTCTGTTCGCCGCCGACGCCGACGCCGACGCCGACGCCGCCTGCTGTTCGTCCGTCTGTTCGCCGCTGCCCATCGCCGACGCCGACGCCGCCTGCTGCACGTCCGACGCCGTTCCGTTCGTCTGCAATGAGTACTCCCACCTCCACCGTCATCTACACCTCCCCCTCCCCCTCTCCCACAGTCACTTCCTGGAGTGCCGCCTCTGGCCTCCCTCCTTCCACCTCCCCTTCCCTTCCCCCACTTACCCACCCCCCTATCTCCTCCCCTGCTGTATACCCACACCTCTACACCCTTCCTCCAGCCTCCACACCCTCAACAGCTCCCACTACTACCCCCGCCCTCACGTACGCCTCTGTTGCCGCCTCTGCTGCCGCCCCTCAAGTGGTTGGCTTCCCCTCTCTCACCGACCCCGTCGCTTCGTCTTCTGCATCTCCCGCACGCATCACGTCGCGCCGAGCCACCATCGCCACCACTGAACCAGCTGCTTCTCCCGGTGCCTCCACTACGCCACAGGGATCTGCCACCCGCCACCTCCCTCTCCTCCCCGTCCCTCTCCCCTCCTCCCAGCCTCCAGTCTCCAAAAAACCCCAAAAGCGCGTCCTTACCGAATCTGCTCCCGCCACTTCCCACAAAAAATCAACACCACCTCCCCCTCCCCCTGCCGTCACCATGGACACCACCCCTCCTCCTGCCACCCCTACCTTGGCCCCCACCCTCCACACCTTTGTCCTGTCAACTCCCGATCCTAAGTTCCTCGACGCTCGTACCCTCACCAAGGAAATACGAAAGTACTTACCTGGTGCTCCCATCTCCCAACTCATTCCCCGCAGGGACTCAGTCCTTATCAAGTCCCCGTCCCCATCCTTTCACACAGACCTCCTGCGAAAACTCCCACGAGTTATGTTTGGCCCCCATGCCTCTCTGACACCCTTCCTTTCCGCTTCCACTCCTCATCAGCCCCAGCCTCCCTGTCGCCCCCCCACCTACACCGCTGTGATCACCAAGCTCAGCCCGGTGATCAACGAGGATGAAGTGTTGGTAGAACTGAACTCCCACCCGGACTTGGAAATCCGCTCTGCCCGCCGTATCCACAATGCCTCTGGTCCCACCTACCTCATGCGGGTATTCTCAGAGTCCGCCCCGTCCATAGACCATCTCCTCACCCAGGGTGCCCTGATATACCACCGTCGCCACCCTGTTGAATCCTCCAAATCCCCTCCCCAATCCTACCGTTGCCAGCGGTGCCTGATGTACAATGACCACCTGACTCCCAACTGCAAAAACCCCCCCACCTGTCCCCATTGCAAGGCCTCCCACTTTCTCAAGAACTGCCCCAACCTCGCTGCTCCTCCTTCCTGTAATACCTGCAATGGCCCCCATCCCACATACTCCCACAAGTGTAAAGCTAAACCCCCTCCAGCCACCCCTGAACTTACAGTCCCAGTTCATCCCGTCGATCCTCCTGTCCATCCTAACAATTCCCTCCGTCCACCCCCCACGGCCGAGGACATCATCCGGTTCATTATCGTTGTACTCCAAAACATTCATCCTTTTCAGCGCCCGCACACCTTCCAACAAATATCCCTTGCTGCTCGCTCTGTTTTCCACCTGAACACCTTCGCCACTTACTCCCACAACCAAGCCCACTTCACCTTCACCCGCCTCGACACCCTAGTTTAAGTCTCTTCCCTTCCCTCTCTTCCCCCCCCCTCCTTCCCGTCATGGCGCGGCACGAGTCTCGCATCCTCTTCCAGAACATTCGCTCCTTCCGCTCCAACAAATACCTCCTCATGCACACCCTCTCCCACCACCAGGTCGACACCTTCCTCTTGAACGAAACCTTTCTCCAGCCCCACCATTCTATCCGCACCTCCCCCTATATCCTCCACCGCACTGATGCTCCTGGTCCTCGTGCGCAGGGTGGAGTCGCGATTGGCCACCTTAAGCATATCCCCATCCGGCCACAACCTCTCCTCAATGACCCCACTGAACACCTTATCCTTAGCGTCTTCTTCCCCTCCCTCACCATTACCTGTGCC
This sequence comes from Schistocerca serialis cubense, assembly GCF_023864345.2. Lineage (NCBI taxonomy): Eukaryota > Metazoa > Arthropoda > Insecta > Orthoptera > Acrididae > Schistocerca > Schistocerca serialis. The sequence goes on along the minus strand of NC_064639.1, from coordinate 726,001,936 downwards.
ACCATCTATGTCCGCTCCACTGCTCCTCTTCCTTATGACTTCATCTCACACATTGACCACACCTTCTCCACCTATGTGATTGCCGCCGACCTCAACATCCATAGCCGCACTCCTGCTGCCCTTCGGCGGTGGCATCAGTTCCTCTCCACAATCCAGGGTGACCTTGTTCCCATTCCCCAGCACACCCGACCCGAAAGTAACACCACCCCCGATGTTGTCATTGCCTCCGCCAACCTCCTTGGGCGTATCACTGTCGCCGTCCTTGACCCCACAGGTAGCGATCACCTCCCTGTCCTTCTCACCATAACGTCTGCAAACCGCCCCCCTCCGGCTCCTCAACCTGCACCCCCTCCCAAGGTCGTCCATGACTATCGCCGTGCCAACTGGGATGCCTACCGGGACTCCATCTCCACCCAGGTCGAAAGCCACCCTCTTACCTATTGCCATCCTGACGACATCATCCGCGCCTCGTCCTTCCTTCAGACGGTAATTACTGACGCCGTGGAGGCCCATGTTCCTACTAAAACCATCCACCCACACCGTCCCACTCTCCCTCCGCGGGCTGTCCTCCTCCTCCGTGAATCCCGCTGCCTCTATCGCTCCTTCCTCCACACTCGTGACAGGGATACACTCCAACGCCACCGGCAAATACAGCGACACGTACGGAACCTTATTACAGCAACGAAACGCCGGGACTGGCGCCAGACCTGCACATGACTCAATGCCACCCTCCCTATCAACTCCTCCAAGTACTGGTCCGCCTTCCATCGTCTTACTGGTTCCCTTTCCGCTCCCCACTACCCCCTTCTCCATAACGATCGCCCCCTTCCAGACAACCTCAGTAAGGCCAACCTCTTCGCTTCCCACCTTTCCGAAGTCTTCTCCATCCCCGATGATCCCCACTTTGATTATTCTCTTTTCCCCAGCGTCATGGAACGTGCTGATACCTCAGTCGCTCCACTTGCTCCTAGTCTCCAGTACTTGGGGCAGTTGCCCCCCTCCAATGTCAACACTCCCATCACAGCACAAGACATTAAACTTCTCCTCCAGTCCAAACGCAACACGGCCCCTGGTCACGACTGTGTCACCTACCGTCACCTTCGAGAAAGCCCCTATTCCTTCCTAACTGTCCTCGCCCATCTCTATAATGTCATCCTCTCTACTGGCTTCTACCCTGACCTGTGGAAGACCTCCCGCATCCTCCTATTCCTCAAACCCAACAAACCCCCTTCAGCCGCCTCTTCCTATCGTCCCATCTGCCTCACCTCCGTCTTCAGTAAGGTCTTTGAATTCATCCTCTCCCACCGTATCCATCGGCACCTTGCTCAACACCACCTCCTCCCCCTTACCCAGTGTGGCTTCCGACCCTCCTTCTCTGCTGACGACCAACTCCTCAACCTTGTTCACCTTCTGTCCCTCCAGCTCAACTCCCGTCGCTCTGCCATTTTTGTTTCCCTTGACCTCCAAAATGCCTATGACCGTGTATGGCATCCCGGTCTCCTCTTTAAACTCCAAACCTACGCCCTGCCTATCAATTTTGTCCGCCTGGTCGCTTCCTTCCTCTCGCACCGTCCTTCCTATCTCACCCTCCACAACACCAACTCCCGTATCTTTTATCCCACGGCTGGTGTCCCCCAGGGATCTGTCCTCTCCCCTCTCCTTTATCTCTTGTATACAGCTGATATGCCCAAGCCACCCCCACCAGTCCACCTTCTCCAATATGCTGATGACATCGCCTTCCTGGCTCTCTATCCTACCCTTCAACGGTCTCAACGTACCCTCCAAACCCACCTTAACCAGTTCACCACTTGGTGTAACCAGTGGCTCCTCTGTCTCAACCCCTCCAAAACCCAGGCAATCATCATAGGCCGCACCACTCGCTCCTTTCGCCTTCACGATTTCTACCTCACCCTTTATGGTCGTCCTATCCAACTCACCCCCACCCTGAAATACCTTGGCCTCACCCTTGACCGACACCTTACCTGGACCCCTCATCTCCTGACCATCCAGCAGAAAGCCCATTCCCGCCTCCGCCTGCTGAAACTCCTGTCCGGCCGGACATGGGGATTGCATCCTTCTACTATCCTCCACACCTACAAATCCCTCATCCGTCCTATCCTCTGTTATGCCAGCATCGCCTGGATCTCCGCCCCCACCCGCTTTTACAAGGCTCTCCAAATCCTTGAACGCCATGCGCTCCGCCTTGCCTTCCGTATCCGCCTTCCTTCCCCCACACGGCTCCTGTATGAACTGATCCCCTTCCCCCACCTCCTCTTGTTCCTCCAACATCTCCGCATCCTTTACATTGTTCGCAGGGTTGATCCCCCCCACCCTCTGGTTTCCTCCTTCCTCTCCACGCCCCGCCCGTTGCCACGCCTCTATCGCTGTATCCCTCCCTCTCTCCACCTCCACACCCTCCATCTCCTTCATCAGGGCAATTTCCTACGCCTCCCCCTCCCGGATGACGAACTTCGCCGTGACATATACCCTTCCTTCCAACTATAACCCGGCCTTGTTCCCCCCCCCCTCCCCAGGGCCCCCTTCTCCTCTTTCCTCGTTCTCCCAGAGCGGATTTTCTTCCATCCCCCCCTCCCCTGAGACCCTGCACCCCATACTTGCCTCTCTCCTTCCCACATCCCTCCCTACCTGGCCCTCTTCTGCGCGCCCCCCATTCCCCTCCCCCATCTCTTCCCCTCCCTCCCTTCTTCAGGTCTCCCTCATCTCCTTGAACCTGGCAGATCCTCTGTATTGATCATCATCAGTGTGCCACGTCAGTGTTGTGTTTAGTGCTGTTTCTCGTGTGCGTCAAGAGGTGTGATTTTAATTGTGTACTGCCTTGAGGTTCGCCGTCAGTGTTACGTTGTGTGCTATGCCATCCGTCAACACCTTTATGCTCCAGTCATACTGTGCCTTGTGTCCTTTTAATCGTCGCAGTGTGTGGCTTTTTGTGTGTGCTACTTTCAAACAGTTTTTTATCTCCGTTTTACAGTCACCCCGTTTTTTGTATATTGCCTTCCGTGATGTTCTCCCTTTTTTATATCTATGTTCGCCTTCTTCTCTCCTTTGCTGTTTTTAAATGTCTTCTATTGTTTTGTTCTATGTCTTTCGGCTGAAGAGCAGCGTATATGCTGCTGCCAGCCCGCCCCGATGGGGAATTGAAATACAATAAAGAAAAAAAAAAAGTGTATGAAGTACCTTCGTCTTCCTAAATTTCCCCACAAAATATATCGGGTGACTCGCTTGAAAGCTTTCTTGTAGTCTGTAATACAATGTAGGTTTCCGAACTAAACAATCCTCATTTCCTCTGTTTTCTCTGATTAAAGTAATTCTGTCATTTCCTGTGTTACACCTTCTCTCCTCTTACAATAGCATTTAGTTGACTATTCGTGCATACAGCTTGTAACAGTTATTAAGAATTTTTCATATTAAGAAGATTTATTCCGCGGTAGTTTTCGCGGTTATTACGAACTCCTTTCTCATTGCTTCAGCTGTTGTCCAGGGACGTGGTATTAGTTTCATTTTCCCGCACGTCTTTGCTACTTTCAAAGTGAAGTTCAAAAATGGTTCAAATGGCTCTGACTTAACTGCTGAGATCATCAGTCCCCTAGAACTTTGAACTACTTAACCTAACTAACCTAAGGACATCACACACATCCATGCCCGAGGCAGGATTCGAACCTGCAACCGTAGAGGTCGTGCGGTTCCAGACTGTAGCGCCTAGAACCGCTCGGCCACTCCGGCCGGCGTAAGTGAAGTCCTTCACATTTTAGTAACTGCGTTAATCCCATCTAGTCTTTTAAATTTCCTATTTTTCATTTCTTGTAGAGCTCCATGTGGCTCGTCCATTGTTATCTCGCACCTTTTTTAAATTTCCCTACGTCCTTGGAGGTGTTTCTCGTAACGACAGCTAATTCTCCTCCCCCCCCCCCCCCCTCCTTCATAGCTTCTGGTAACGTTCAACCGAATTATCTTTGTCAGCTCTGTGTAGTCGAGCATCCTCTTTTAATGTTTTGTTCAACTTCTTCGTCAGTTTATATCCTGCTTCCTGCATAGGTGAATATTGTCTTTTATGTTCTTGACTTAACTTGTTCCCACACCCGCTTTTCTAATCGCATCGTCCGCATGGTTGCGCTTTGCCTTATACCGAGGTCTAGCCTCTTCTTTGAATTGGGAAGTTTTTAGAGTATGCATTTTTTTCTCCCGTTACTACTATTTCAGTCTCTTCATTCCACACCCTCAGACCTCCCCTGCTTCAGGCTTTTTTGTTCTTTCCAACGGCCTCTGCAGCTGCTTATATGATGCTGTCTCTTATACTGTGTCGTTGCTTGAAGCTGTCATCATCTGCACTCATTTTATTCCGTATTGCTCTAGCCGTCTTTGGTAAAAGTGTTTTATCCTTTCGTCTCGTAATAAATATACTTTATCCACTTGATCAACCGGTCATTTATGACTGCTGTTTTGCTGCTTCCATCTGGATGGAGATGTACCAACGACCAGAAATAGCTTCTTCCATCTGGAGGCAGATCTCTCTTTCCAATTACGAGAAAATGATCGGAATTGAGGTCGCTTTTTCTGCAGACTCCTACGTCCTGTACGAGGGAGCTTACATGTATTTTAACAGTAATGTAATCCGTTATCGATATGTTATCTGTAACAGCCCATCTGTATTTATAAATATATTTTTTCTGAAGGTTTGCTTTTTGTTTACGCTATTGTAAGTTTCGAAGCTTCCTAACTTGTGTCCGGTCCTGCTTATATCGTTTTCCCTAAATGTCGCTAATACATCTTTTGTTTGGGTGTTACCTACTCCTACGTTTAAATCACTACCAATAGTAAGCCATCATAGATTATGAAGGTTTCTTCTCTGCTCCATCTTCTGGAGAATACACACCTGTTTTTATCCTCTTTTTTATTATTATCATTACTATCCGTTCGTTACTGAATGTGTAACTTTGTATTTCGTTTCCTCATTTATTGCATACAAGAACATTTGGAAAGAGGAGTACGTTCCTTCTGATTAATAACCGTAGATGTTAAGCAGGTTTGAAACTACATAAGAATGATCCGTCAAGTTCATATTCATTGAAATAATCCTTCGAAACAACAGGTGCTGGAGACTACTCATAACCGACAAGCTATTGTCTATCCAGTCTAAGTTATAGTTACTTTAGGTCCAGTACGAACGTGTTATCATAATGAGAGATATGGATATAGACGAGCTACTTAACACCATACGCCTATTGCCTCTAGCGTCTACCTAATACGTCACATAGTCACATTTTTATATGGCGAGTTGCAGCCGAGACAGGCCATCCAAAATTTATCAGAAACGAGTAGATGTATCGAGGTGCAGCTTTAGCTTAAATTAGTTACATCGCACGGTATTGCGAATTTTCAAGCGTGCGCTGGAAGAATAACTGACGATACACTGTTAAATTCCCTTTATTATTATATCCGTATTTTGCGGCTGTGGAGGTGACCGTATTCAATACTGAGGAAGTTTGAATAAAAATACCTTCAGTCTCAAATTATCCATTTTTTGTTACATATTCGTGTAGTACGTAAAGAAATATGAATGTTTTTGTTGGACCACTTTTTTCGCTCTGTGACAGATGGCGCTGTAATAGTCACAAACGTATAAGTACGTGGTATCACGAAACATTCCGTCAGTGCGGACGGTATTTGCTTCGTGATACACTACCCGTGTTAAAATGGACCATTTACTAATTGCGGAAAAGGTCGATATCGTGTTGATGTATGGCTATTGTGATCAAAATGCCAAACGAGCGTGTGCTATGTATGCTGCTCGGTATCCTGGACGCCATCATCCAAGTGTCCGGAGCGTTCGCCGGATGGTTACGTTATTTAAGGAAACAGGAAGTGTTCAGCCACGTGTGAAACGTCAACCACGACCTGCAACCAGTGATGATGCCCAAGTAGGTGTTTTAGCTGCTGTCGCGGCTAATCCGCACATGAGTAGCAGGCAAATTGCGCGAGAATCGGGAATCTCAAAAACGTCGGTGTTGAGAATGCTACATCAACATCGATTGCACCCGTACCATATTTCTATGCACCAGGAATTGCATGGCGACGACTTTGAACGTCGTGTACAGTTCTGCCACTGGGCACAAGAGAAATTACGGGACGATGACAGATTTTTTTCATGCTTTCTATTTAGCTACGAGGCGTCATTCACCAACAGCGGTAACATAAACCGGCATAATATGCACTATTGGGCATCGGAAAATCCACGATGGCTGCTACAAGTGGAACATCAGCGACCTTGGGAGGTTAATGTATGGTGCAGCATTATGGGGGGAAGGATAATTGGCCTCCATTTTATCGATGGCAATCTAAATGGTGCAATGTATACTGATTTCCTACATAATGTTCTACCGATGTTACTACAAGATGTTTCACTGCATGACAGAATGGCGATGTACTTCCAACATGATGGATGCCAGGCACATAGCTCGCGTGCGGTTGAAGGGGTATTGACTGGCATATTTCATGACAGGTGGATTGGTCGTCGAAGTACCATGCCATGGCCCGCACGTTCACCGGACCTGACGTCACCGGATTTCTTTCTGTGGGGAAATTTAAGGATATTTGCTATAGTGATCCACCGACAACGCCTGACAACATGCGTCAGCGCATTGTCAATGCATGTGCGAACATTACTGAAGGCGAACTACTCGCTGTTGAGAGGAATGTCGTTACACGTATTGCCAAATGTATTGAGGTTGACGGACATCATTTTGAGCATTTATTGCATTAATGTGGTATTTACAGGTAATCGCGCTGTATCAGCATGCGTTCTCAAAAATGATAAGTTCACAAAGGTACATGTATCACATTGGAACAACCGAAATAAAATGTTCACACGTACCTACGTTCTATATTTTTAATTTAAAAAACCTACCTGTTACCAACTGTTCGTCTAAAACTGTGAACCGTATGTTGGAGACTATTACAGCGCCATCTATCACAAAGCGAAAAAAGTTGTCCAACTAAAACATTCATATTTCTTTTCGTATTACACGAGTATGTAATAAAAATGGGGGTTCCTTTTAAAAAAAACGCAATTGATACCCGTTTGACATATGGCAGCGCCATCTAGCGGGCCAACCATAGCGCCATCTGGTTTCCCCTTCAAGCTAGACAAGTTTCGTTCTTTGTAGTCTTTTCGTTTGACGCTTATTTCGTGAGATATTTGGCACGGTCACGATCAATGGACCACCCTGTATAAGAGCGAATATGTTATGTATTAGATGATTTACACCTGAAGATGGACCCATAGGGTCAGAAATACATCGTGTACTTTAATAAAACACGAAAAAATTTGACTGAAAGCGTTTTTATTCAAACTTACTGTAAATTCCCTAGTTCCCCTCGGATTCACTGTTATGCTCATAATTCGATAACATGTACGATTACGTGCTCCTTGACTCCACCTGAATCGTACGCTCTCGAGATTTTAACTAAAAGCCTATTTGTGATTGATAATGCCTTTTATCTAGTGTTTCCGGCACTATATATTGTTGGGTGTTTGTATGACCCTATGGCACTGACCAAATAAAGCCCGTGTGTAAATGCGCAACTATCGTCTTGTTAGTCCAGAACGATAAGAGTTCCAGACTGGTGGACTCACAAATCACTTGAGTTTCGAGACTGACTACCCTTGTAAATCGACTGAACTTCATTAGAATTACTCCAGTTAATCGCAGTCTGGAATCTGCATTGCACATAACCGCATTTATATGATTTTACCAAATGCATCCGCTCCGAATGGGTACTGATAGATATTTACGCTTGGAATGATTTCAGAGCTTCATCGGAGCTGATGTAAAGTGTTATCTTTCCAGTGATTGATGTGCATCACATTTTGTTGAAGGTCAGCTGCCGATATTTGCACCAGTCCACTTTATTCCGGAGAGTGACTTCCTTGTTTTAACTGCAGTGTTCACGAACGGCTTGAGAGAACAATCTTTCCCTTCTACCACGGTATTTGTACGTACATACATTGGATAACATTGCCCCTATCACACGTTCCTGACGCACACGTAACACCGTCCTACTGCCCGCCCCCCACTCCCTCCTCCATTCCTCTCCCTTTCATCTAACGGAATGGGGCTTGCTGAGTTGCTGATTTGACATTGATTCTCACAGAGGAGTTGTTCGAAAAAAAAAAAAGAATCCGCTATGTGGACACAAAATTTACTATGTGGACACAAAACTTGTACCGTAATTTTTGTAGTTGACTCCTGTAGGCGAATACGAAAAGAACATGGTAAGCTGCAGAACAGAGTAAAGCGGAATATGCACATTGCAGAGAACAAGCACACTCATTTAATCTGGGGCTGCTAATTTTGTTTCGCTACTGTATGGAAGAATATGCTTAGTCTGTGTCTCTGAGAGAAAATCTGCAGCAGCCGTGGAAATCTCCACTGAGGAAAACGAATACATCCACAAGGTTGCGTTTCTAATACACACACCTTCCATCTTACAGGCACTGTAGTATGACAAAAGTACGTCACAAAATATACAGGGTAAATCGGAACTCCATCGACAGAATTTCAGAGGTTCTTCAGGGATATATTCTGAATATTTTGATGTAAGGGACCAACGGTCCCCGGCGGCTCGTTGCTGAATAATAATCGTAATGTAATTATGATTTAATCGGTTTGTTACCGCAATCGCACTTGTTTCTATGAAAATATCGTTACAGAAGTGAAGAAGCTTGTTAAATTTAATCACCGAGACCTACAGCACAGATTAATGCAACAACATCAGACAGGTGCTACAGTGCTGTGATGTGATGTGGTTGACATCGCTGCGGGAACAACTCAGCGTAGCGTCGTTTTCCCGTTCTTCTACTGCATTCAGTGCACCCATACAGGAGGCGCATATCGGAAATTCTTCATCTATAAGTCTGTCCATAGCATTTTTTTTCTTTATTGTTATTTTGATACCTTATACAAAAGGTGGGCTGGCAGCGGCAATGTTACAGCGCTCTTAGAAGGATTGGGGAAGGTATTGGGAGCGTTGCAGGGTGGGGGCGAGGGCAAGGAAGGCAGTGTCATCGGCATACTGGTGGAGGTTGACGGGGGGTGAAGGCGGCGGCATGTTCGCCGTATACAGAAGGTAGTTGATAGGAAGGGCGAAAGTTTGGAGCTTGAAGAGGAGACTGGAATGCCATACACGGTCGTAAACACGCTCAAGGTCGAGGGAGAGGAAGATGGCGGATCAACGGAAGTTGAGCTGTTCGGAGAGGAGATGAGTGAGGTGAAGGAGGTCATCGGCAGAGAAGGATGGTCGAAAGCCACGCTGGGTAGGGAAAAATGGTTCAAATGGCTCTGAGCACTATGGGACTCAACTGCTGAGGTCATTAGTCCCCTAGAACTTAGAACTAGTTAAACCTAACTAACCTAAGGACATCACAAACATCCATGCCCGAGGCAGGATTCGAACCTGCGACCGTAGCGGTCTTGCGGTTCCAGACTGCAGCGCCTTTAACCGCACGGCCACTTCGGCCGGCCGGTAGGGAAAAGGAGGCGGTGCTGGCGAAGATGCAGGTGGCCTTAGTAAGGCCAATCACTTTGCCTCCTACCTCTCTGATATCTTTACCCTTCCTGACGATCCCCAGTTTGATTACTCCCTCTTCCCAGATGTCCGCGATCGAACTGACACCTCTGTCCCTCCCCTCGCCCGTGGCTTCTAGTACTTGGACAACATTACACACAACGAACTCATTGCTCCCATCACTACTCAGGATATCATCACTACACTCCGCACGAAATGCAATATCGCTCCTGGTCACGATCGTGTCACCTATTGCCACCTCCGCGAAGCTCCTGCCTCTTTCCTCTCCACCCTGGCCAGGCTCTACAATGCGGTCCTGTCCACCGGCTACTACCCCGACCTGTGGAAAACCTCCTGTATCCTGATGTTCCTTAAACCCGACAAACCGCCATCTGCTGTCTCCTCCTACCGTCCCATCAGCCTTACCTCGGTCTTCAGCAAGGTCCTGGAATCCATCCTCACCCGACGCATCCACCAGCATCTCCGCCAGCACCGCCTCCTTCCCGTTACCCAGTGTGGCTTTCGGCCGTCCTTCTCTTCCAATGACCTTCTCCTTCATCTCACTCATCTCCTCTCCGAACAGCTTAATTTCCGTCGTTTCGCTATCTTCCTCTCCCTTGACCTTGAACGAGCCTATGACCGCGTGTGGCATTCCGGTCTCCTCTTCAAGCTCCAAACCTTCGCCCTTCCTATTAACTACGTCTGTCTGATCGGCTCCTTTCTTTCCCAAGTCCTTCCTATGTCACCATCCACAACACGGATTCCTACACCTTTATCCCCTCCACCGGTGTGCCCCAGGGTCCCGTCCTCTCCCCTCTTCTGCACCTCTTGTATATGGTGGACATGCTGCCGCCTTCACCCCCCATCCACTTTCTCCAGTATGCCGATGACACTGCCTTTCTTCCCCTTGCCCCCACCCTGCAGCGCTCCCAACACCTTCCCCAATCCCATCTTGACCGGTTCACCACTTGGTGCAACCAGTGGTTGATTAAGGTCAATCTCTCCAAAACCCAGGCGATCATCATAGGCAAAACCACCCCTCCTTCTGCCTCCTTGATTTTTATATCACCATCTATGGCCGTCCTATCGCCCTCACCCCCACCCTCAAGTACCTCGGTGTCATCCTCGACCGTCGCCTCTCCTAGACCCCCCACCTCCAGACGATCCAAGCCAAGGCACGCTCCCGCCTCTGTCTCCTCAAACTCCTTTCCAGCCAAACTTGGGGTTTGGACCCCTCCACCACCCTCCATACCTATAAATCCCTCATTTGCCGTATCCTTTGCTACACCCACCCTGCCTGGATCTCCACTCCCCTACCTTTTACAAATCCCTTCAGATCCTAGAACGCCATGCTCTTCGCCTCGCCTATCGCATCCATCTCCCCTCCCCAACACGGATCCTGTGCGACCTAATTCCTTTCCCCCACCTCCTCCTTTTCCTCGAACAGATACGGATCCTCTACACCTCCCGCAAACTCGACCCTCCTGACCCGCTGGTCTCTCCCATCCTCTGCCACCCCCATCCACTGCCGCGCCTGTACTTCCATGTCCCACCTGCTCTTCATCTCTCCACTCTCCACACCCTCTCCCAAGGTGGCTTCCGCCAGCTCCTCCTCCCTGATGATGCCCTCCTCCCCTCCATCTACCCCTCCTACCAACTTTGATCCTCCCTCCCTCTTCCTGTGTTTGTTCCTTTGGCACCCTCTCTCCCTTCTCTCCCCCTTCCCTCCCTCCTCCCTTTCTCCCCACTCCACCCCCGGGCTTCCCCTACCCCCGTCTCTCCACTCCTCCTCCCATCTCCTATGCCATTGGCATCTTTGCTTCCCCTCTCCCTCCCCCTCACCCTTCTTCCCCTCTTGGCAGGTCCCCGGACTCGCACACGTTACGTGGACATTCGCACGCCGGAGATCATCGCCATCCGTTTCTCGTGTGTGCAGTCGTATTTTGTGTTTAGTGTTCACTGTCACGCTCCATCGTTCACATGTGCCATCGATATCATCAGTGTTTGTGCGTTGTGTCAACAGTTTGTAGTGTGAATTATCGTCGAGTGTGAACGGCTCCATGTTTTGTATTCTATGTCTACTGTTTTCTACCCGCCATTATGTCAATGATGAATATTCTTTCTGTTTTTCTCATTGTCTTCTCTCAGCCTGAAGAGTGGCGTAGAATGCTGCTGCCAGCCTACCTGTTGTTTGTACAGGTATCAAAAGTACAATAAAGGAAGAAAAAGACATATAAATGTGTCAGCTCATTTTAGGTTGACATGGCCTAATAGCCATAACATCTTCACTTGATAGTGGTCGAAGGCCGAAATTGCAATCGTGGCATAAAGAAAGTGTTAGTCACTGGCGTAAATATGATGCCTTTTATAAAATATCTGAATGGTCGAACGGCGATGCGACCCGTCGTCCTCCAGAAGGAGAGTCCAGCGTTGTGGCCAGCAAGTTAAAGGGAGCGTCACTGTTGTCGAACAGCAGGTACCATGAGCGAATGGAAACAAGACACGCTGTGCAATACAGATACGAAGTTAATTGAGGCAAAAAACCAAACGAAATGCAATGCATCTCTAACGCGCCGTCGGAGACAATGGATCCGTTGCACGAAAATACTCAGAAGCTATACGTGAACAACCTTTGAAAGTTTGTCGGCGGACTTCTGATTCACCATGTATGTGTACACTACAAGATTATGAGGGCGTGCAGAAAAGTAAAGCCTCCGAATTTGTTACTTTGTTTTCAATATCGGTTAAGGTATTACATGTCACACATGTTACTCGGTCGACCTTACCGCTTCGCTGCCACAAGTTACAACCCTCTGTCGCGACAGGGCTCCAAATTGTAGTGTGTAACATGGCGGTGTGTGACGTAACTACGGCGGTGAATGAGAAACCACTCAGAAAACTGAAAGCACGAATTCGAAGACTTCTTCCACACATGGAGCACCATCTTCTTCACAATGACAATGCCAGATCATACGCAAGCGCTGCAACATCCGATCGATGCCTTGGGTGCGCTGCCATCGGTCATCCTCCATACAGTCACGACTTGACCCCCACCCGATTTTCGTCTGTCTCCAAAACTTAAGAACACCTTCGAGGATTTTACTTTGATAGAGATGAAGCGGTCTAAGCAAAGGTGAGGTTGTGGCTCAGTCAACGTAGTGAAACATTCTGCAGTGTCGATATCAACAAACTGGTCTCTCGTTGGGAGAAGTTTGCTCGTCGGCAAGGTGACTATGTTAAGAAATAAACACGTTGATATCAAGAATAAAGATGAAAAATGTTGACAACGTTTATTTTATTGAAAAATCTGTAAGAGTTTTCACATAAAAAATTCTGAGGCACGTAATACTTCTTGTTTCCGATAAGGTATTTCATACTGTTAGATAGAGCAACATGTTTTTCAAATGAGACTGCTGATATTTATAGGACACTGAAGTGGTTCGAAGGCTACATCATCAGCAGACATCAGTGCGTTTACCATGGAACTGAAAAGTCTTCTTTGAACCAAATTATTTCAGTAGCGCCACCGCCATGAGTCTCAGGTTCGTTGCACTGTGCGATGTATGGCAATCTACCACGTTTTCAGTGTTATCTCGTCTGTTCCTCTGTCTTAAATATCAGTTTGATGCTGACGCTCTCAAGCCACATTCAAGCATAAAGTCCATAGATATAAAATCTGATAATCTGCAAATGAATGAACCCATTTGTTTATTGTCATATCGACGCAAAATATTGGCCTCAAAACGAAGGCAAAACAATATTTAACCAGATCGCAGGAAGTCTTTATGTTTGTGACTCAACCAACGACTGACAAGTAAGATTAGAGTTTAACATTCTGTGGACGGCAAGTTCGTTCCAGACTAGGCACATTGTCGCTTGGGACACGGACCACAACAAAATCGATTGTCAGGAATCTTCGCAGCGTTTAGTTTAATCGATACGTGGGAAGGAAGTGAAACGTATATATGGATGGCTGGTAATTTCTGCATAGCTTGCTCGCATTCTTTTGGGCGTAAGCTGGTTACTGTAGAAAAAATAACAAAAGCAACTGGATTTAATCACGAATGAACGTCTTGGTTGGACACGGGAACTATTGTTGCAAAATGAAACAAATCTTCGTCCCGCCTATGCATTCACAGAAATAGTCAAAACACGTTGTTCCCGCCAGAACTAAAACATAGTAGTCACTTTTTGTGTGTGAATTCCTAAGAGACCAAACTGCTGAAGTCATCGGTCCCTAGACTCACACACTTCTTAAACTAACTTACCGCTAAGGACAACACTCACATCCATACCCGAGGGAAGATTCGGACCTCCGGCGGGAGGGGCCGCACGATTAGTGACAGCGCCTCTAACCGCGCGGCCACTCGGCTTGGCAATCACTTTTCCGACTCAATCTTCAATAACCGTGGTAGAGTTCTGACTGGAACACTCTTTTTCCAATTCTGAAGTTGGCAGGGGTAAAATACAGGTAGCGAAGGGCTATTTACAATTTGTACAGAAACCAGATGGCAGTTATAAGAGTCGAGGGACATGAAAGGGAAGCAGTGATTGGGAAGGGAGTGAGACAGGGTTGTAGCCTATCCCCGATGTTATTCAATCTGTATATTGAGCAAGCAGTAAAGGAGACAACAGAAAAATTCGGAGAAGGTATTAAAATCGATGGAGAAGAAATAAAAACTTTGAGGTTCGCCGATGACATTGTAATTCTGTCAGAGACAGCAAAGGACTTGGAAGCTCAGTTGAACGCAATGGACAGTGTCTTGAAAGGAGGGTATAAGATTAGCATCATCAAAAGCAAAACGAGGATAATGGAATGTAGTCGAATTAAGTCGGGTGACGCTGAGGGAATTAGATTAGGAAATGAGACTCTTAAAATAGTAAAGGAGTTTTGCTATTTGGGGAGCAAAATAACTGATGATGATCGAAGTAGAGAGGATATAAAATGTAGACTGGCAATGGCAAGGAAAGCGTTTCTGAAGAAGAGAAATTTGTTAACATCGAGTATAGATGTCAGGAAGTCGTTTCTGAAAGTATTTGTATGGAGTGTAGCCATGTATGGAAGTGAAACATTTACGATAAATAGTTTGGACAAGAAGAGAATAGAAGCTTTCGAAATGTGGTGCTTCAGAAGAATGCTGAAGATTAGATGGGTAGATCACATAAGTAATGAAGAGGTACTGAACAGAATTGGAGAAGAAAGAAATTTGTGGCACAACTTGACGAGAAGAAGGGATCGGTTGCTAGGACATTTTCTGAGGCATCAAGGGATCACCAATTTAGTACTGGAGGGCAGCGTGGAGGATAAAAATCGTAGAGGGATACCAAGAGATGAATACACTAAGCAGATTCAGAGGGATGTAGGCTGCAGGACGTACTGGGAGATGGAGCAGTTTGCACAGGATAGAGTAGCATGGAGAGCTGCATTAAACCAGTCTCAGGACTGAAAACCACAACAACAACAACAGTTCAACGATGCGCGACCCGTGTGAAAACTGTTTCTTGAGCTGACCAGAAATTATTCGGTGCCTATGTCTGCTATGTAAGATAAATGCTTCAATACAAGGGGGAAAAAATCAGCTTGTCGACATCATTTTAAATCACTCTATTATAAGATAGTGAAGACCATGGAATCTGTCCTGAGAGACTTCTCGACGACAAGCCTGAATAAAACTTTCTCGGTTCTCAAGCCTTCTCATTTCCAGCTTTCGACACATTTCTCCCACATCGTCGTCAGAGACAGCTGTCGTAAATTCAAAATGATACTGCTTGAAAATCGAGAAGATTTCGTTTCAAGACCGGTGTTTCAGACACTTAGTCGACATCCCTGAACAGCATCAGCAGGATACTTGTGAACAGAATTCGCGGTCACTCTGCATAAGACGCAGTGTTGAGGCATGCTGCGCTTCGAAATACGCGCCCCTTCCTCCAGCGAGTACTTCGGGTGTGCTCCGATTGGTGGGGACAGTATCGCGCCGCGACCTTGCTCTGCTGTGAAGCATTCAGCACTCAGCAGCGTGTTGTCTGGCAGTTGGCGCCAGAGGTGAGTGCACGCAACGCTCTTGTCTACTCCACCTGCCGCTGCTTCCTGCCGTCTCAGCTGTCAGTTCGCAGTGTTTGGCTGTACAAAATTTCTTTTGTGACTTGCGTTTATTAGAGAAACCGAAGGTACGCCGATTTTCTGGCAAAAGGGGCCTCGTTTAGAAGCATAACATAATTCAGCTTAGAGTCGGTTATCACTAACTGCCTAAGTGAATATCCTTGGATGAAAACTTGCATATACCACGTTTTAGCATCTGTCTTAATCATCACTTTATATGATCTTTTCTTGGATTTCAAATGAAATTTCTCTTTTAAACGCGGAACGCCAATTCCTAAACCATTACTTTTATGAAATAGGTGTTACAAGATAGTGGGTGCGAAAACGACTAGATTCTACATTGACTCAGGCTATTCAGAGACGCTTACGCTTTAAACCAGTAGCAAATCTTGTTTTGGTTCCACC
This sequence comes from Schistocerca serialis cubense, assembly GCF_023864345.2. NCBI lineage: Eukaryota > Metazoa > Arthropoda > Insecta > Orthoptera > Acrididae > Schistocerca > Schistocerca serialis. Next base: position 725,985,849 of record NC_064639.1, on the reverse strand, counting down.
AACAGCTCCGAAATTAAATTATTCAAGTAATTTAAAGTGGTATCCTGTCTTTTTCTATTTTGTTTAGTGTCAGGAGTGGTAGATTCCTTGATGACTTGGAGTCTTCAATCATTTACTCTCCACATACTTCGAAATCCAGGTTCTGATTCACGCAAATTTATAAAAAAAATACAAAAAGTGTTATCGATAAAACGCGCATACAGCATGTAGTCCAAATGGCCATCAACAGAGAGTAAAGAGCTACAAGTCAATTAGCTTTACACATTACACAAGAACTGTTCAACACTGAGGGGCGCGCTTATATTTCAGTTCTGTAGTTTGTCAGAGTAACGGCCAATACGAAGTTCATGGAAAGGTAAACATGCATTAATAAGATAAATAACAATGGATGCCTGTTAGAACCCGGTAATAGTTAACGGAAGCTGATCCAACTGGAAACAATCCTGGCACTGGGTTCCTACAGTCTTTGAACACTGATGTGTACCGGTAACATTGTTCAGTCAACGTGTTCGGAAGCCTGTTGCTCCAGTTCAGTTTTTCAACGAACCCTAGGGCAGATTTATGCTGGCGAACTAAAAGCAAAATTTACCACCTGACGGCAGAGTACATACGCCGGAATCGGCTGCAACAAATAAATAAAATCTAAGTGTAACCGGCACCGGACCTTCACAACTCACAACCTGGGCATTCTAATGGGTTTATTGTAAAGCTTTGTAGTGTGATTGAGTACCCATCGTTGTGTATGTATTCCAATCTTGTTACTTAATTTCCTCCTTCCCCTTTTGTCAATGTCCTCATCCCCCCCCCCCCCCCTCTCTCCGACCATCTCATCCTCTTTCCTTTCTCTGTCCACTTTCTCCCCGCCTTTCTCTCTGTAAAATACCTCCTTCCCCTACCTGGGTCCATCTCTTTTGCATACTATCTGCGAAATTTGTTGCCAAGAGCGTTAGTAATAAAGACGTAATAAATTAAAACGTCACGTATGATGCGGCATTTTTTCTGCGTCTGTGTTTATGACGTCATAGCTCCTGAACTACATGTCATACAATGATACAACGTTACAGGTACAGTCAGTGGCATATGTGGATACTATATGCAAAATGTGTTACGAACAGCATTAGTAGCAAATAATGAAATGAATTTAAACATCATGCGCATTGTGGCAGGTTTCCACGCATCTCAGTGTTGGTAACGTCATGTCTCCTGCATTACGATAGGCAGGTAGTTCTTGTCTACGCAGCGATTGTTGTTTGAGACTGCGAGATATGAATGTATGTATGTATGGATACAAAAGTTCATCGCAGTGAGTAGGATACGATTCTGCTACTATTATTGATACGAACTATATTGCTTCCTCACAGGTCTCAGAAGAAGCAGATCAGACTAGTGGAACCAGTCGGTGACGTCATTACGTTTGCATTAATTTTCATGTATCCACCACATTAACAGGGAACCGTTGTCCTAAATAATAAAGTAGGTAATTTCATACACAACATAAATTCGAAGTGCATTTTGGTTTGGAGAATTGAGACGTTGTTCTAAAAAGCCTTCAGCTTTTTCGTTTACATTTTTACTTATTTCCACCGTTTTACAAAAGATTCGGCCATTTGGCATACTAGAGCGATTAATTTAACAAATCTTTAACTCGTGTATCAGTCTAACAATACTGTGAAACACATTTGAGTAATTAATATTCCAAGAAATAGCACATACCTTGGACTGATCTACAGAAAACTCCTATAAAAAGATCGTATTATTACATAGTATGATTCACGTGTTTGTCCGTAGCCTTGGAACAGCTTACACAATTTCCTCATTTAAAATTTGTTTACATTCTCATTACTTCCGTTATTGCCTCCTTGAACTTCTAGGTCCAGTCCGCGTTGCTGTGATGCCTTAGTTAAGTAGCACAAAACTGAATGTGGGAAAGATGGTTTGTAACTGGCACTGAACGCTCAACATTTAAATCACCGCCCGGGCTTTGGAATCCTAAATTGTAAGATGCCGTCAGTGCTGAGGTCATGAGAGGAGCAGCGCAAGCATGGACTGAAGTTATAGGGGAAAGAATCGTGCTGGTCTTCACACGTACCTTGCAAATCACTGTAAAGTGCGTTGCAGCGGTAACAGTACAATACATGTCCTACATTACTATTTCACTCCGTTCGAGTCATGGATGGACCTCGTAAGAGGGATTACTTATAGCCTTCCGTGTGAACTGTTGCCAGTGTAATTTGTTCTTCATACTTCCGCCCCTCCAACTCTTTTCCCACGTACACTTCTCCCGTGTTAGTTTTCGTTACTCACTGTTGTACGTACTGCACATAAATGCTGCACTCTGCAGCTTGGTTCCCCGAGCGGCCGCTACTAACTGATCCTGAACAGCTGTGACACCTCTGGCGCCCGTCTCTGCTTGGCGCTCCAAGCGACCCCTTGCGTCGCCTGTGCTTCAAACTGGCCCTGCGTGGAAGAAACACGGAAGGGGCAGAGGTTTATTCAAAAATAACTATTAAACTCAATGCTTGAAATCATTCAAATAGGTTTTTAAGATTTTAGGTCTCTTTCTGAGTGTGCTGCTTACTGAGACTTTTCATCATCTGTTATATCCTCATTATCCAAACGAGTCCTCACCAGCATTCGTGTTACTACATCTTCCATTTGCATTCTTCTTCCTTATACTAGGCGCTTCAGCTAGTCAAGTGTTTTGCAAGCAGTATTTTGTGTACAGGAACAATTTTTCATTTGGATGTCAGGGAATGGAAGCCTGCTATTTGCTTGACCTAGAAAGAGTCTACATAATCATGCCACATCACAAATCTTCGTGAGTAAGATCCATGAATTTCCTTTGCATGACTGACAACCGTAACTCATTAATGTTGTAATTGTCCTAAAATAATAGCCGTTCCTTTTCTGTCGACCATTTGCTTCTGTGACGCTTCTACACCTACACTGCGCAAGCCGCCACATGGTGTGAGGCGGAGGATACTTTATGTACCGGTGTCACTTATCCCATTTCCTGTTCCAGCTGCGTACAGTTCATGGGAAGAATGATTGCTGGTAAGAGTCCGTGTGGACTCGAATCCCTGTAATTTCATCTTGGTCTTTTAGCAAGATATACGTAGTAGGTAACAATATATTGGACTCTAGAAATGTACTCTCTCGGAACGTTAACAGAATGCCATACCGTGATGAAGAAAGCCCCTCTTGCAGCGTCTGCCACTGAATTTGGCTGAGCATCTCCATAACGCATTCGAGCTTATTAAATGGAGTTGTAACGAAACGTTCTGCTCTACTTTGGATCTTCTCTATTTCCTCTGTCAGTCCTATGTAGTACGGATCCCATACTGACGAGCAATATTGAAGTGTCCAGAATGAGATTTTTCACTCTGCAGCGGAATGTGCGCTGTTATGAAACTTCCTGGCAGATTAAAACTGTGTGCCTGACCGAGACTCGAACTCGGCACCTTTGCCTTTCGCGGGCAAGTGCTCTACCAACTGAGCTACCCAAGCACGACTCACGCCCCGTCCTCACAGCTTTACTTCTGCCAGTACCTCGTCTCCTACCTTCCAAAGTTTACAGAAGCTCTCCTGCAAACCTTACAGAACTAGCACTCCTGAAAGAAAGGATATTGCGGATACATGGCTTGCCACAGCCTGGGGGATGTTCCCAGAATGAGATTTTCACTCTACAGGGTGCGCTGATATGAAACTTCTTCACAGGAGAGCTTCTGTAAAGTTTGGAAGGTAGGAGACGAGGTACTGGCAGAAGTAAAGCTGTGAGGACGGGGCGTGAGTCGTGCTTGGGTAGCTCAGTTGGTAGAGCACTTGCCCGCGAAAGGCAAAGGTCCCGAGTTCGAGTCTCGGTCCGGCACACAGTTTTAATCTGCCAGGAAGTTTAATATTGAAGTGTGTTGTAAGCCACCTCCTTTGTTGATAGATAACATTTCCTGAGGATTCTTCAACTAATCTGTCTGGCACCTGCCTTACTCGCGATTGCTTTTATACGGGCCTTCCACTTCAGACCGCTCCATGCGCATGCTCCTAGATGTGTCACGGAAGTAACTGCTTCTAGTGATCATTATCCAATTTTGTAATCACACAATAAAGGGCCTTTCTGTCTTTGTATTCGCAATAAGTTACATTTATGTTGATGATCAATTACCACTGCCGGCACCAAACGTAGATCCTCTGCAGGTACTCCTTCATTTCGTTAGGTTTCTGTGTTGCGACTTCTCTGTATATAACAGCATCACACGTAAAAACCCCCATGGGGCTTTCGACGGTATCTACTGGGTCACATGTATGTATTGCGAAAAGTAGTAGTCGAACAAAAGCCCCCCGGGGAAAGGCCGATGTCACTTTTGTGTCCGAAGACTCCTCTCCGTTCAGGGTGACATGCTGTATTCTGTTTGCTAGCAACTCTTCAGTCCAGTCACGCAGTTGGTCTGATATTCCACACGCTCATTTGGCGTCAGTGTGGAGATGTATCGAACGCCTTCCGGAAGTCAAGGAACACGGAATCTGTCCGAGGACCTGTGTGTACTGCTTCTGGGTCTCGTGGACGAACAGAGCTAGCTTGGTTCCACACGATCGGTGTTTTCAGAACCCATGATGTTTTTCAGGAACATTATAATACGAGAGCATTAAACATGTTCCAAAATTCTACGACAGAGGTCAAAGACACAGACCTATAGTTTTGTGCGTCTGTTCGACGACGTTCTTGAAAACAAGAATGACCTATTTCTTTCCAATAATTAGGAATGCTTTGCTCAGCTAGAGACTTTTTGTCGTTCGTGCAACGTTTTAGAGGAAGAAATGTAGTGTCATCTTCCTCTGTGAAACAGTTTTGGAAAAGGACTTTTAGTATTTCTGCCTTTTCTGTGTCATTCCCTGTTTTAGTGCCGTTATGGTTACAGTGTGTCTGTACAGCTTCGATCTATTTACTGCTTCAACACAACACCGGAACTTCCTAGGATTTTCTGTCAAGTTGGTAGATAGTTAGATTCGTTGAACGCTACATGCATAACCCTCCTTACGCTAATGTTGGCTTAGTTACACTTGTTTCTGTGGAAAACTTTGGCTACGTTTAAATTTGCAGTGAAGCACTCTTTGCTTTCTTGGCAGGTTCCTAACACGGTTGTCAAACCACGGTGGGTCTTTTCCGCATTTCTCAATCCTGTTCGGCACATACTTGTCTGAAGCGTGTTGTACGATGCTCTATTCATTGATGCTCAACATTGTCAGCGCTGGACATGAAATTTCAGGTAATCTAAATCTGTTTCTTGTCGCTCTTCCTAACAGGAAGATATTCCTGGCTCTTTGTATTCCTATTTACAGCGGTGTTCAGTGATGCTGTATCGGACTTATGATCACTGATTCTCTGATCTAAACTGAGTCGAAAAGTTCAGGTATGTTTGTCACCAGAAGGTCTAAATGGTATCTTCACGAATTACTTCTCTGATTAACCGCTCAAGGTAATTTTCGGATAAGACACAGGGAACAACTTCACATGATTCGGTCCTTACTACCCGTCCTAATCACTTGAGTTCCTAATCTATAGCTGGTAAGTTAAAATCTCCACCTAAAACTATAACATGACCAGGAAATTTACGTGAAATATTCTCCAACAGTTTATTTATTGCGTCACTACTGCTGCTTAGGCAGAGAACAATCGATGTTCTTGTTGGACCCATTTTGAACATTTACCTTCACCCAAGTTATTTCACATTGAGTCTGTACTAATCTCACCAGATATTATGGTATTATTTATTGCTATGAAGACGCCTCCACCACCAACGTAGAAACTAGCTTTTGCAATAAACATTCCAGTCGGAGTTGAGAATTTCATTGCTATGACATACGGATTAAGCCACCTTTCTGAACCTAGTACTGTGACGGCATTGTTGCCGTTTGAAAGCGATGTTAGTTCCGATCATGCAGTTAAATAATACTGTATTAGCATTTTCTTCCTCCGATGTTTATGATAATGCTACTCTCTGGATTCAGAAGGCATCTTATCGGGCCTGTGGATGATGGTGATGTTTGTTTTCTGGGACGCTCAACGCGCGGTCATCAGTGCCCGTACAAAGTCTCAATTTTTTCATAGTCCAATTTTATTATACAGTCCAGTTTAGCTACTGTCACGAATGATAATGATGATAATGATAACACAAACACCCAGTCCCCAGACAGACAAAATCCCCAACTCGGCCGGGAATCGAACCCGGGAGTGTCTTTGGAGGCATTTCTCCATTATAAAAAAAAATTACACATGTGTACGTGTGGCGTGCACTAATACTCTAGCATCCGCTTCCTGCGTTTAGCGCACGCCTGACCTCTGAAGGGGGTCCCCTACAGTTCTCCACGGGATAGCGGAGGTAGGGAAACTTGCATCCGATATCGTCACAGAAGCGTCTGAGCCTCTGGTTTAGACCTTCCTCTCCACTCCAAACCAGAGGACCGCGACAGGTTTTGGGAAAGACTGCAAAACGATTGCTCTCTTCCACTCTTGCAGGCGAGGCTAGCTGTCTCCACCAAATCAGCCAGCCGCGCGTAAGAACGTAGGATGACCTCTGAACGCAGGCGGCAGGCATTCGCGTCTACATGAGGCGGGTGCACCCAGTATGCTCAATCGCTGCCGGCAGAGTCTTATCCATATCTCAGACGACACTGCCCCCCCCCCCCCCCCTCATAAAAGAAAGGTTCAAATGGCTCTAAGCACTATGGGACTTAACATCTGATGTCATCAGTACCCTAGACTTAGAACTACTTAAACCTAACGCCATCACACACACCCATGCCCGAGGCAGGATACGAACCTGCGAACGTAGCAGCAGCATGGTACCGGACTTAAGCGCCTAGAGCCGCTCGGTCACATTGGCCGGCTCCCTACCTATCTTCATTCAATAAACAAGAAACTGAACACTAGCTCTGGTGTCTTTTAGGCGGCGCGGAAGACGACACTATAACCAGCCGGCCGAAGTGGCCGTGCGGTTAAAGGCGCTGCAGTCTGGAACCGCAAGACCGCTACGGTCGCAGGTTCGAATCCTGCCTCGGGCATGGATGTTTGTGATGTCCTTAGGTTAGTTGGGTTTAACTAGTTCTAAGTTCTAGGGGACTAATGACCTCAGCAGTTGAGTCCCATAGTGCTCAGAGCCATTTGAACCATTTGACACCATAACCTATGTCACAACGAGTAAAGTACGAGCTGCTATATGAGCTGAACATAGGTGTACGCCGCACAGGGGAACAAAAAACTAACGGATGGCTGCTCTACAATGTTCACATTACTTGGAGAGAGTCGGGTATAAGTGCGGCATCCGTTGACTACGCGAGTAACTAGTAATAGTACAGTAGTAGTGATGTGTAGGAACATTAATGGAACGTTGACATAGACACCGTCGTATGTGGAGCAAATGACAGGTTTTGGTTCATTGCTATGACACTGCAAAAACTGTGGAATCTCTGTCAATGAGAGATTTCTTTTTTAAAAAAACACCGCTTTCGTATTCAGTGTCAGCTGCTCATGCTCCAGTGTGCCGGCACGGTAACTCAGCGTGTTTGGTCAGGGGAGTGGCCACACTCCGTAATTAAAAAACAGTGAAATTATCATCGAAGGACTTTGAAAGCAATCTGTGACAGCCACACAGAACCACTGATGGTAAACGACGAAGAAACAGATCAAAAGAAATAATATAAACAAATAGTTGGTGCTGCTGCCTCCAGATAGCACGGTTCCGATTTCTATTCCCGACCAGGTCGGATTTTCTTCCGTTGGACACTAGATGTTTGTTTCATCCTAATCACTTCATCTCATCTTCGTCAAAAAGACACTAAAATCACTGAGGTTGCGTCAAATAGAAAAACTTGTTCCAGGCAACCGAGCAACTCTCGACGGTGTCTCCCGAACAATAATGCCATACGATCATTTCACTTTGTTATGTTCACTTTCAAATATGCAGCATCGAAACATGGTATCTCAATAGAGAACATGAAATGTATAGAATGCACCATGTGAGTAGTCAAGGTTTGATTGCTTCGTGGTACAATGTAACGAGAAAGCTGAATTAGAAAATTGCAAAACAGGTTTTCAGGTAAGAAGCTCTGAATATTTTTCAGGCTCCTACGTAACACTTCACAGGATCGTGATAAAATTAGAACAACAAGAGTCGCGCTATGCACTGAAAAAAATGATTATTATTCCCACACTTCACCCATACACACAAACATATGGTACATTCTGCCATACACTTCAGTGCTTCGTAGAGTACTGATGCGGAAATTCCCATTGTTAATTTAACGGAAGAGATTCCAATTTTCAAGCAATAAACTGCATACTCAACGTTTTTAGTTATGAGAACGCTCGCTGTAAAAGATTAGAGTCATATTGTACCAAATGTCTTTTCCATGAATGATCTTAGCAGATAGACAATCCATTAGTTCTGAAAGCATCTCAGATCTCCCAGCAACAGAGAAATCTGAACTTCTTCATTCATTCAAGATATCAGTGAGCATGATGTCTGTATTGTACAAGTGATTATAGTGTCGATAAACATGTTATAGAAAGGTACGAAAAGTCTCTGCATAGTAAATGCAGTAAAAACAATTTTTGACTACACGAGCACCCGGCAACGGAAACTACCACTGAATAGGAAAGTGTTGAAGATACATACCACGTTATTAAATCTGGCTATAAGTTGAAAATAATTTCACCTTAGCAGATAGTACCGAAAACTTGTGACTTTGAATTTTTAATAGCTATGAAAATACTTTGTAGGATTTAAAATGAAAAAGTTGGGATTCATACAACTTAGCTTATCACGCAGGGGGGCCTGGTTCGATTTCCGGCAGGGGACTGGATGTTGTGTGTTCATCTTCATTTTCATCATTGCCAGCAAGTCGCTGAAATGGCGTCAACTGAAAAGGACTTGCAATACGGCTGCCGAACTTTCCCGCATGGGGCCTCCTGGCTAACAAAGCCATACGCTCATTTCCATTAGTAAGAAGATGACTTACTCATGCGTAAATTATGTATAGCGTTAACCCCACGCTTTTTGCTTTAAATCTTAAAACTATTTTTATAGCTGTTGAAAATTCAGTCACAAATTTCCATGACTATCTGTATGGGCTTAGGAATCTGTACGGTAAATAATTACTATTAAAAACAGTCTTGATCACGATTTATTTAACAAGGTGACCGGTTTCGACCACTACTGTGGTCATCTTCAGACCACTGAGTAGGAACCCCTTTCTCTTGGAGAAACCGGTCACCATGTTAAATAAATAAATCGTGATCAAGACTGTTTTTAATAGTAATTATTTACAAGACATTGATCACTGCTGTTCCCCTAATGCATTCAAAAGTAAATCTGTACGGTGTTAGGGGAAATTATTTTATACTTTGAAAGGTGGCTACACTGAGCCACAGCGCCAGAGATTGTGCCAAAGAGTATTATTCCACCGCCTCCACTGGCAGTGCTTGTCGAGAACTCGTGGTGGATAGTGCTTGCTGAGATGTCGTAGTGAAAAGTTCTTGTCGAGAAGTGGTGGTGGAGAGTGCTTGCTGAGATGTCGTAGTGGAGAGTGCTTGTTCCATGTTTTATCCAGTTGTTTGATGGGCTAGACAGCAGATGTTGTTCGAATGGAGATATTGTAATGATCAGAGTGCTTTTCGTCAATATATATGAAGGTAAAATATTCCCTGTTTTTTTCATTATTTCAGTGTCTTAAATAATGCGTCATTACAGGTTCAGTCAACAAAGCATCTGGCTCGTGTTCTTGTATTAGAGTGTAATTCTGGTTTCCTTACGCAATTATAGTATTTCTTTTTTTTAATTACTTCAGTATAAATAGTATTTAAAATTTCTTGTCTTGTTGGAGAAGAACCGTGCCGGATGTGTACGTTGAATCACACTCCCACACACAGAACAATTACGCTTGTGTTTTGGTTTCGTAGGTTTTATAGTTGCTGGGGACTTAATTAATTAATTGTGTTAACGAAAATATTCTTTCTTTCTTTCTTTGTTGCTATTCTATGCAGTCAGATTGCGTACAAATACTAGTCAGGGCCAACCGTTTACGAGACTTCGTAATCGGACATACAGCTACAAAAATTTAAAAAGTATTTGCATTTCATACTTATTAATTAAGACCCCATGCACGTGGCGACCGCTGCTTCGGATCGTCCCTTGGAATTCTTCTGATTGTAAAAATAGTAGACAGTAGTATTGTTGTAGTAATTTGTAGTTTAGTAATTGTAGTCTATATTGCATGTGTAGATTTGGTAATTGGCATTCTTCTAATGGTATTTTGCAAAATTTATTTTTTGTTGTCTTGTCTACGGGTTTGATAATTTAGTGCAATTATTTCAATTGTTCGTTAATCGTGTTTGGGGGAAGCATTTCGTGTGAATTGTATTGTCGGTGATAACGTGTTATATTCTCTGTAATTTTCGTATTGTGACAAGTTTTGTATGTTTTGTAAATGATTACGCGATCGATGAAAAAGGCGAAAATGATGAATAGTGAGAATGACGAAATTGTTGACATGGCGAACTCGCCAACACAGGACAACAGTATGATGAATAATGGAGTTGAAAACAATTTAATAAGTCGGGAAGACAGTCCGGAACCATTTCAAAATTTTTCTCAATCAGAAAATTCACAGAATACGAGATTAACGATAGAAGATTCTGGAATAGTATCGAACACAGATGGCTTTACAGCTATGACGAAGGAAGCTGGTTTTGTGGGAAATGTTAGGGGCGAAAGGAATTTCGTACAAGTTAATATGGAGCTGTTGATGAGTGCAATATTAAATTTTCGATCTGAATTTAAAACTGAGATAGGAACAATTAAAACTGAGATAGGAACAATTAGAACTGAGATGGGAACTATGGAAACACGGTTAGACTCAGTGGGATCACAAATAGGAACAATTAGAACTGAGATGGGAACAATGGAAACACGGTTAGACTCACGAATAGGGACATGTTTCAAAAATATGAAAGATGAATTAAAGAAAGAAATCAGAGAAGAAGTACAACCGATTTTGAATGCTCACAATAATAGATCAAATTCAATAGAAATCAGACAAAGGGAACAGGATAGAGAACAGGAAGAAAGAGATCGCGTGATAGTACAAAAATTTTCAGTGTTAAATTTACAACGTGCACACGATAAGGAGGAAATATTTGAGAGAATCGAGGAATCCGTACCAAATGACAGAATAAATAATCTAACACAACAATATGAACAGTTAACTACCAAATGTGTTAATACTGTAACCCGAGTCGCGACACTTACGGAAGATGTAAATAAACAGAAAGAACAAATAGGTGATTTATCGGAAAGAGTTGAGGAGATTTCAGATAAATTGACAAGTCTTAGTTTAAATGGGGACAGAGATTCAGATGATACAGCACCATTGCCATTTGCAGAAACCGAAGAGTACCAGAACATAAATAAACATGTTGAAAATCAGGGAAAATTTAATGAACGCGTTAAAAGGGAAGTTGAGGCATTACGAAAGCAAGTCAAACAAATTGATGGCGAAATCGTAGGAAAAGACAGTAGAAGAAATTTAGAATCACAAATAGCAGAGGGGTTTGAAGAAAATAATTTGTTTCATTTACGGGATGCAACAAGAGAGCGCCAGGCGCGTGAACTTGACAATAATCGACATTCGGACTGGGACAGACGCGGTAGGTCTTTGTCGCCACGAGGAGAAAACTTTGACTGTAAACACTTTTTAACTGTTCGGAAATTTAAGATCTTTCGCAATTCTAAGAACGACATACATCCATATTCATGGTTAGATCAATTTATGTACGCAAATTGGCCACTAAGTCACAAACTAGAAATTATGTGCAGCTATTAAAGTCCTCAGGGGATTCACTACTCCAAGTGAATATGTGCCGTAGCGTGCATAGGGCCCCGAGCTGTCGTGGTGCTATTTCCCTTTTAGTTTTCTGCACCGCTGCCTACTCTTTTACTATTCTTTGCATCTGTCAAAACAACTCTTCGACTATCTATCTATCTAGAGAATCGTTAAACAATAACCGGATATGACTATTTTACCCAAAAGTGATTTCGGAAATTACCGTTTGGACTTACTATATCTTCTGCAGCATTCATTCGTAGTTTAAAGGAAATTTTACCTGTTTATCTTAGTGACAATATTACTTCATATGTTGACGACATTCTTATTGCTAAACGTTCTTGGAGTGAACACAACAAAATTTTGGATTCATTATTACGTATTTTTGCAAGAGTTGGCATTACAGTGAACTTAGAAAAATCTGAATTTGGTCGTTCTCAGCTGAAATTTCTCGGTCACATTATTTCTACAGAAGGTATTCTTCCTTATCCAGAGAAACTAGACGCTATTCGTAATTATGCTGTTCCTACCACAAAACGTGATGTTCATAATTTCCTTGGTGTCTGTAATTTTCTTAGACGCTTTGTTAGATTGAACGATTTGGCCACACCTCGTTTTTGCGATCTATCTGGAAAGTTCTTACTAAACGAAAATCGGTCGACAACTCTGTTTGGTTAGTTTGTATTTCTGATGAGTGGGTCAATAAATTGATTTGGTACACACATTTCAGTTATGCACACTTTGGTCCCAGAAAATGCTTTTATAAATTACGAGAAAATTGCTACTTCAGTAATATGGAAAACGTATTCGACCTGTTCTTGCCAAATGCAAATTATGTCAAAAGGCTAAGCCGCCAACTATTTCTCACAGAGCACCGTTGTTTCCTATCATTCCAGCAAAATTAAAGGAGATGGCTGTAGTCGATTTGTTCGGTCCAGTAGTTAGTTCTGCTAATGGTTTTGCGTACATTTTCGTAGCAGTGGAATTGACATCAAAATATGTGTGTTTTACACCTTTACGCAAAGCAACAGCTCGTTCAGTATCTAACGCTTTCATCAAACATTTTCTTAAAGAAGTGGGTCGTGTTGATAAGGTTATATCAGATAATGTATCACAGTTTCGTTCTAAAATTTGGCTTCGTACTCTACGGCGTCGTAAGATTAAACCAATTTTCATTTCACTTTTTCACCCTCAATCTAACGCTTCAGAGAGATGGATGAAGAAAATCAATAAATTGTGTCGTCTTTATTGTCATTAGAATCACAGAACTTGGGATCAGTATCTTCATATTTTTCGAAAGATTCTGAATGAACTTCCTAATGACTCAACTTCTTTACCGTCTATACTGATATTAAAAAATAAAGCAGCGACAAATCGCATTTCTGAAATCGTCCCTTTTCCGCCTACACGGAAACTGCGGCATTCTGAAGTTGTCAACCTGGCTCTGCAAAATATTGCATCTGCGGCTGCTAGAAGAGAGAAATCAGCTAAGCGTCCTGGTCATTTAAAAACTTTTTCAGTTGGCCAAAAGGTGTTAAGTCTCATCGTTTGTCTCACAAAGGAAAAGGCTTGTGTTGCAAATTGTTTCTGCTTTATAACGGTCCATATAGAGTTCCCAAAATTATTCATGATAACACTGTCGAAGTAGAAACTCTTAAATCTCGGCGCTCTAAGGGAGTACATCATATATCTAACGTTAAAATTTTTGTGGAATGACATACGTTTGAGAAACTAACAGTTATACGTAAACATGCAGAGAATACAAGGATACCGCGCTGTGTTTTGGCGGCGGCACATACTCAAAGCAACAGTCAAGTCTGCGTGCCGCACAAGGCAGTCGTTGACCACAAACAATTACTTCCTACGTCACGCGCCTACAGCTGATAGAGCGCTCAGTGCGAATGCACTGACAGCCGTAAACAAATACACAGTGTAATTTCTCCGAATAAATTCAGTATAAAGCTATAGTGACTTGATGAATTATGTTATTAACGTTCAGTATTTTTCAGGATACGGTTGTATAAAATATTTAAGAACTTCAGGTAAATTCTGTGTGTCTCCGACGTTAAGACGACTTGCTATCTAGAAAATTTCAGGAAGAATGTAATTTTGAAGAAGAAACTAATAAACTAGAAAGGGTAACTATTAATTGAGTTTATTTTTCAGGTAACATATTTCCACTTAGGTATGTACTTTAGACGTAATTTGCTGCTCGTGATTACGTGATTCATACTTTGTGCTAATTTCATGTTCTATGAGTTTACTTGTGAAGCGACGTGCTTGCGTACGTTAACTGATTTTGACAATGATTGATTAATGAACAGGGTTGTTATTTGTATATATTATGCATCGCTTGGCTGCACTGCTTTTTCACTGATGTCATATTTTTCTATTATGTGCCTGCTGTGCTTATTTATTTAAATTATAACTGTCACCTGATTAATTGTGCTGACTGTGATTATGTATGTAAGGTATACTTTGTGATTTATCTGCTTGCGCCTTCATGTTTACTTATTAAGATTACATATGAACATTTATGTGCCTGCTGTGCTTATTTATTTAAATTATAATTGTCACCTGATTAATTGTGCTGACTGTGATTATGTATGTAGGTTACACTTTGTGATTTATATGCTTGCGCCTTTATGTTTACTTATTAAGATTACATATGAACATTTATTTTCTTATGCTGATATGATGCTAATGATCTGTTTATTATGTAAGATATATGTTTGCTGCTGTGCATATGGATTGCATATTTACACATTTCTGTTTTGTTGTCATAACTACTCCTTAATTTGGTATATAGAAATGCTGATGTACTGTGTATGAACATAGAGTGTAGGTCACACTATTGTATTAATTATAGATTGTTTGCTTGGCAGAGCCTCGTTGTAAGAATTGTGCTGCATCCACTTGTTGACATTCTGTTCTCCACTGGTATATTTACTCATTATTGCATGTTTTGCTTACGCTCAGTGTCTTACATTTTTAAGATAAAAAAATGAACTGCTATAATTAGACGAACGACATTAGTACAAGAAACTTCATAGAAGTCACATGAGCTGAGGTTTTATGGAAGCTGTATAAATTTATGCTAATAGGAAGGAAGCTAACGACATGACATACCAACACTAGGTTTAGACCATTGACAGTTATTACACTACATTCTTCGGGAGCAATTGAAATAGCAAGTGACACTTGACACAAAAAATACTCCACATGTTTGCTTCTGCCATGATTCTTGAAGTGGTGTACACACTGTGAAATATTATGATCATTCATACTACATAATCGTACTTAATTACTGGGAGTTATTCGAACTTAAGTCTGTTAGAGGTCATGTATGCATTTTTTTTTTTTAATTTAATGATGGACAAGGTAACCAAAATGTATTTTATAATTCATAATGAGTAGAAGATTTGGCTCAGGTGGACTACACAGAGGTTGTGTGTGGACATTGTGTCTTCGGATTGTATGGGATGATGAACTGAAGTTTGCACTAGGATTTTATCTGTACTTGTTCGAGGAGACTGACTAGAGGAAAGCGTTGTTATGGAAGTGAAATGATATTGGCAATAAGGTTTATATGTATTGACGTATTGAAGAGGTATTATTGAGGTATTGAGATTATGTGAAGTTGATGATTATTGGAGTTTTGGTGGATAAAAGGTAAAGTAAGTGAGGAGCATATTTTTTTTTTTGCTGGTTTATATGGAACAAGGAGGATGAAGATGGCAGACTAGAACACTCAAGTAGAAGGAAGATTGTCTACACACACACTTTGTTAAATCACTAAGCAGTATATCTTTTTTTTTTTTTTTTTGGGAGAGAGGAAGTATTTGCATATCTTGGCACACTGACAGTTGTTCAGAAACAGTACATTTGATTTGGCTTGGCAAACACTGCTCTTGACATGATGACTATGACGTTGACTAACTATTATTGACTGTTATGCACTATGCCACTACTACTTGATACACATGATGAACATCAAATTTTGACAGAATTGCATTTACACAGTTAACACTATTCAATTACACAGTAGTACTTAATGTGGATGAAAGATGAGTGAGTGTGTTTTGTATGTTTTCCCTTCCTAATCCCAGATAAGTGGTACCGACTTACCTCCTAAATATTATTTTACTTGTTTGTTGTGGCTTGCACTGACACCCACAAATATTATAGGTTTACTGATATTTGTGCATTTGTAATATTTAATATGACAATTATCTGATATCATTTGTGTGTTTCTTATAATTTGTATGTTTAGTGTAAGAGTATTGATAATAATTTTGTAAAATCAATTGTGTGTGCATTCAAACTGTTGTTCACACCTGCACCTGTTCAACATTGATGTGTGACACTTAGAAATGTTTAATTTCTGCTGATGAACTGTCTGATTAGTGATGGTGAATATTATGGACTGTTACCTGCACTTGTTCAACATAATGCGTGCCACTTAGAAATGTTTAATTTCTGCTGATGAACTGTGTGATCAGTGATAGTGAATATTATGGACTGTTACTTGCACTGTTTCTACATGATTGGTGCAACTAGGACATGTTTAATTTCTGCTTATAAACTCTGATGAACAGTGTGATTAGTGATAGTGAATATTATGGACTGCTGTCTGGACCTGCTCATCATTGATAGGTGCCACTGATGAACTGCTTCTACTGACATAATGTCACTTGTTGGTGTCCGCACCTGTTTAACATTACTGGGTGCCACTGATGGACTGCTTCTACTGAAATGTCACTTGTTGCTGTCTGCACCTGCTCAACATTGCGGGTGCCACTGATGGACTGCTTCTACTGAAATGATGTCACTGATGGACTGCTTCTACTGAAATGATGTCACTTGTTGGTGTCTGCACCTGTTCAACATTACTGGGTGCCACTGATGGACTGCATCTATTGAAATAATGTCACTTGTTGGTGTCTGCAACTGTTCAACATTGCCGGGTGCCACAGATGGAACTGCTTCTGCTGAGATAGTGTCACTTGTTGGTGTCTGCACCTGTTCAACATTGCTGGGTGCCACTGATGGACTGCTTCTACTGAAATGTCACTAGTTGGTGTCTGCACCTGCTCAACATTACTGGGTGCCACAGATGGAACTGCTTCTACTGAAATGATGTCACTTGTTGCTGTCTGCACCTGCTCAACATTGCTGGGTGACACTGATGGACTGCTTCTACTAAAATGATGTCACTTGTTGGTATTTGCACCTGTTGACCATTCCTGGGTGCTACTGCTGGAACTATCAACTACTTGTTTTTTTTAATCACTGAAAGCATTTTATGTGAACTTTTGTATAAACTGATTTTTTTGTGTATTGTGTAAACTATTATGTAAAGTCACATGGATGAAAGAATTTGTATTGCTTACTGTATTTTATATATTAGGTTATTGAAAGGTCAGTGCAAAGCCAAAATTTTATCTAATTGTGTGATATTTACGTATTAATATTATCTTTTATTTTTGTCTGTATTTTTGTGGACGAATTTGGTGGTATTGTCACCAACAATGCTGGCAAAAATACCATCAAATTCTGGCCCGTGGAGGAAGGGCATATGAAAGGTGGCTACACTGAGCCACAGCGCCAGAGATTGCGCCAGTGCTTGTCGAGAACTCGTGGTGGAGAGTGCTTGCTGAGATGTCGTAGTGGAGAGTGCTTGTTCCATGTTTTATGCAGTTGTTTGATGGGTTAGACAGCAGATGTTGTTCGAATGGAGATATTGTAATGATCAGAGTGCTTTTCGTCAATATATATGAAGGTAAAATATTCCCTGTTTTTTTCATTATTTCAGTGTCTTAAATAATGCGTCATTACAGGTTCAGTCAACAAAGCATCTGGCTCGTGTTCTTGTATTAAAGTGTAATTCTGGTTTCCTTACGCAATTATAGTA
Source organism: Schistocerca serialis cubense (assembly GCF_023864345.2). NCBI lineage: Eukaryota > Metazoa > Arthropoda > Insecta > Orthoptera > Acrididae > Schistocerca > Schistocerca serialis. The sequence continues at coordinate 725,968,061 of NC_064639.1, read as the reverse complement.
TTTCTTTTTTTTTAATTACTTCAGTATAAATGGTATTTAAAATTTCTTGTCTTGTTGGAGAAGAACCGTGCCGGATGTGTACATTGAATCACACTCCCACACACAAAACAATTACGCTTGTGTTTTGGTTTCGTAGGTTTTATAGTTGCTGGGGACTTAATTAATTAATTGTGTTAACGAAAATTTTCTTTCTTTCTTTGTTGTTATTCTATGCAGTCAGATTGCGTACAAATACTAGTCAGGGCCAACCGTTTACGAGACTTTGTAACGGGACTTTCAGCTACAAAAAAAATAAGTTATTTTCATTTATATAATTCAGCCCCCATGCAACTTTTTCATTAAGTTTAAAAAACGCGGGGTATTAAAAGTTCATTTTTACTTACATCATTTTCTGCTTTTTAGTCTTGTGTTTTTCAATCCATTTCAAACACTTTGATGATATTCCAACAGACATATAGTAAATTTCAAGTTAATTTCCCTCCACCTGACTCCACCAATATATTGCTTCCTCTTGCGTATGTCTCCCGAGAAGATCATGAGTCTCAAAATTATAAAGATTTTACCTCACATGGAGACTTACCAGCAATCCTTCTTCCTGCGAACCATTCGACTAGAACACGAAAAGGGGGAAATGTCAGTGATGCATAGATTGACAAACTACCCCTCCACCGCACACCAGATAAGAAAGAGAGATAATATTACAGTGTCACCCTGTTCTGAGCTATGTTTAAAATTTAAAGTCTCTAGCTCATCGGGAAATTAGTTTAGAACCAATTACGAAGTTTGTACAGAACAGATAAACCAGAAAGCGATCTCACAAAAACGTGCTATAATTTTAAGGGCATTATACGATATTATACAGTATGCGCATTGCAAGAGAACGAGAGACGACAGATCATGGATCAACAGCAAATTTATTAAGATACTACGTAAGCAGAGCGTTTCAGCACAGATTCAAATGAATCCGAAACAGTGCTAACAGAACGAATGCGACAACCTCCGTTCTGAAAGCGTTTTATAAATCTGAAAGAATAATGAGACGTTTTCGTCACCAGTTCCGTATGTGGATAAGTGTCGAGTTTCCCTATCAGACTGGCTCTAAACAGGAAGACGATAAAGAGAAGACTGCAGAGTATGTAATGGCTTCCGGTACTGAATCGCTGAAGTTCCTTCCCTTGATTACGAATTACTGAAGTTATATGAAATAGGAATAATTACTATTTCAACGTCAAGGACTGGGTCGATGATGATGATGATGATGATGATGATATATGTATGGTCATTGTGAATTAGAAAAAAACTGACACTTGATACAAGATGCCCTCTGTAACTGACGCGTTACCACTTAGATCATACATCTGTTGGTAGGATTATTAATCTCCTCGCAGCAGTTTATTTTCCATGTTTGAAGTGCTTATAAAAGGCAAAGATTCATCCAGTTTTTGAAAAAGATCAGAAACTTACAGCTTATGTAGTCAGTGGTGCAGGCTCTAATATGAAGAAATATAAAATAATGCACGTCAGCATAGAAAAATACTCGATATTTTCTATAGTCCCACCACCAACACCACCACCACCACCACCACCACCACCACCACTCTAATATGAAGAATTATAAAATAATGCACGTCAGCATAGAAAAATACTCGATATTTTCTATAGCACCACCACCACCCTGGGATCCCTCATATCTTTCGTGAGTATGTGCTTGGCCATCATGTGCTCCAGCTCTTGCAGCGCCACTTCCCTTTCTGTGCTACTATTCTTTTCTTCCCACTGTCTTACCAGGGATGGTCTTCTTGGCGCCGACAATGCTTGGATTTGGTTTGATTTTGTACTCCCGTTTTCCTGTCTTCTGACACTTTCTAGAACTTCTCATCCTCCACTAAAAGCTCCCCACTGTTGAGTTTGACCTCCCATTCCTGTTCCAAATTTTACAGAAGCGCGAATTGTGCAGGGGAGATCGCCCATGGTGCACATTCCTTTCGTGCCTTTCGTCTTTGCGCCCCTCTTTTCTGGCAGAAGTGCTGCATCCAAAATCCAACACAGTAACCATCTCATTGTGGGGTGTCATAAACTGCCTGCATGGCAGTAACCCCCTGACCATGCAGGGATTGGGCTACTGGTGGCGGAGTTGGAACTCTCCACGTATGCCAAGGAGTATGTAGACATCATGGTTGGGGAACGGGGACTCTGGGCAATGGTTAACTGACCATGTTGCCATTGCTGTGGCTGGGTGGCACTCATGGGAAGCCTCTGTTCCGACTGGGTGCCACCGAAGTGGGTGACTTGCAAATAAAGTGGATTAAAGTTTCTTCTGCTGGTGAAAGAAGGGATTATCACAATGCAGAGAGATATGACCCCACAGTGTTTCCTTTCTTGGCTATGCTAAGGGCTAAGGGCTAAAAGACAGGGGCGAGATATTAGTCGCAAGGACTGATAGAGATTCGCTTTTTGACCACAAAGCCATTATTCTTTGTTGAATACTCTTAGGGCTGGTTTGAGGAAGTAGCAGCTATTTCAAAAATGACAAGTGTTTCAGTTCTGATTAATATGACATTCCCCACTCCGTCGTGGGCCGTACCCTCTTGTGAGAAGCTGGGTGACATGTCTGTAACTATCACTCCCCACCCCCACATCCCACATCATCATCCACTGTAGCCTCCTTTTACACACTGATGATGAGTTACATGCCAGTTTGAAGTGACGGGGTGTGCATTTCGTCTTTCATGTCCAGTGGGGACCAAAGCAGAACAAGTTAGGTACTGTGGCCTTCCTCTTGACCGCTGAAGACGACTTAGTCTGAAAAAACCAGCGTGATGGTGTATTAACGCAATGTGAAACCATATATTTCCCGACCCATGCTGTGCTTGAAATGCATGAGATTTGGGCACATGTCTTCACGTTGTAATGCCAGCCCTATCTGTAAGTACTCACACATCTGTGTCAGTTGCTGCAAGCACCATTCCAACTGCTCACGTGGCTGCACCATCTTCCAAAGAGAGAAGAAAATCCTAGGATACAAGACTCGTCACTGACTCATGTATCAGGAGGCAAAGAAGAAGTATCATCGTTTACATCATGCCATGTGTAACAGATGTTTGCTACAGCTACAGCATCATCCTCTCTAGCAACAGTACTCTCGACTTTGTGACTTCTATGTGGCGCCCTCAGGGCTGCCTGACTCTAGACTATATCTGCCCTCTTTGCGTTTGGGGCACTCCTCCTACTGTTTCCTCCACACCAATTTTCGGAGCGTCCACTCACCTGTTACTATGGATGTCAAACTCTAATCTCTAACTGGAGAAGCAACTCCCTCCTCTAGTGACTCACCAGGAAAGGGTCCCTCAGGAAACTCCCCTCGCAGGATTTTGCTGATCTATAACTGGGTACCAGGCAGTGGCTGAAAGACCTATGGGTTGCTGGTAATAGAGCTTCATGTTCCTCCTCCTGTCCCCGAAACCAGGGCAGACAAGTCTTCTTGGATATTCAAATCATCCAAGGAGAAGAGGGACCAAAAGAAGACCTCAAAGACAGAGGAGGTTCCTATGGTCTCCAAGCCACTGGATCACAGATGCTCTGCCTTTGTACCTGAGGCAAAGTTCCCAATAGCCTGAATGGCACCAGATACTTTCATACAACCTGAATCAGAATCGATGTATAGTAATGCTATATGCTCCCAACCTGTGGCAGCAGGCGACCCTGTGGCATCAACTACCCCATTAGTGGTCCCTTCACACCCCCACAGAAAACAAATAGCGTGATATGTCAGTGGAATTGGCTGAGCTGCAACGTCTCTTATGTTTTTGCCCTGCTTTCCGCATTTCTGCCCAGGAAACTTGGTTACTAACACTGCCAACCTTCTGCAGCTATCGAGGCTAAATTAAGAATCGAGCTGACTGACAGATCGTCAGTTGGAGTTTGCACGTATGTTACTGACTCTGTCTACAGTGAATGCATACCACTCAGTATGACTATGGAGGGTGTGGTTTTTCATGTGAGGACATCTCTGAATTTTTCTGCCCATAATGTATCTCTCCATCCTGATAGTGAAATGTCAGGTCATGTTGCCTGCACTGATTTCTCAGCCCCCCCCCCCACCCCACCCCACCCCACCACCACCACCACCACCACCACCACCACCACCACCACTCTTCCTCCTACTGGGTGACTTCAGTGCCCACACCACTTTGTGGAATGGAACTACGATCACTGTCTGCAGTAAAGCTATCGAAACTTTGCTCACAGAGCTTGATCTCTGCCTCTCGAATATCGGTACTCTCATACATTTCAATGTGGCATATGGGTCTTATTAGGTCATTGATCTTTCCATTTGCAGCCCTAGTCTCCTCCATACATTGGAGTGTCTATGATGACCTGTGTTATGTTCATTTTCCGATCATTCTGTCACTCCCTCAGCATTACTCGCCTGGATCTCCACCCAGATGGACTCTCAACAATGCTGATTTGGATGCCTTTGCCGTCGCCCTTAGCACCATGCTACTTGTAGGTATCGATTAGGCTGTTCACAGCACAGCTGCAGATAATCTATTGGCAACAGACTTAGCAACCCCGTTTTTATCAGGATCTCATCGACAGAAGACAAACCTTGCTGAACTTCAGAAATCGCTGTCGCCCCAATCACAACGCCATAAGCGACATCCATTGGTGGAGAAACTCGTTGCCTTTAAATGGCTCTGTGCCTGGGTCCACTATCCAAAAAACGACATTATGTTACTATCAGTGACCCTCCTTTGTAGATTCGGCACATCTATAGACAACAGTCTCTTGCAAGTGTCCCTGGGTCTCTCTGAATGGTGTTGTCTATACTGAACCAGATGCTACCAGCAATCATTTTGTTCTGCATTTTACACACTGAGAATCTTCATCTGAGAATTATCAGCCTGCATTTAGTTTCCTCAGACAGCAAGTGGAGCGATTTCACTTACCTTTCATTGCACATTAACTCCAATACACTACTGGCCATTAAAATTGCTACACCACGAAGAAATGCAGATGATAAACAGGTATTCATTGGACAAATATATTATACTAGAACTGACATGGGATTACATTTTCACGCAATTTGGGTGCATAGTTCCTGAGAAATCAGTACCCAGAACAACCATCTCTGGTCATAATAACGGCCTTGATACGCCTGGGCATTGAGTAAAACAGAGCTTGGATGGCGTGTACAGGTACAGCCGCCCATGCAGCTTCAACACGATACCACAGATCATCAAGAGTAGTGACTGGCATATTGTGACGAGCCAGTTGCTCGGCCTCCATTGAACAGACGTTTTCAATTGGTGAGAGATCTGGAGAATGTGCTGGCCAAGGCAGCAGTCGAACATTTTCTGTATCCAGAAAGGCCCATACAGAACCTACAACATGCGGTAGTTCATTATCCTGCTGAAATGTAGGGTTTCACAGGCATCGAATGAAGGGTAGAGCGACGGGTCGTAACACATCTGAAATGTAACGTCCATTGTTCAGAGTGCCATCAATGCGAACAAGAGGTGACCGAGACCTGTAACCAATGGCACCCCATACCATCACACCGGGTGATATTCCAGTGTGGCGATGACGAATACATGCTTCCAATTTGCGTTCACCGTGATGTCGCCAAACACGGATGCGACCATCATGATGTTGTAAACTGAACCTGGATTCATCCGAAAAAATGACATTTTGCCATTCGTGCACCCAGATTCGTCGTTCAGTACACCACCACAGGTGCTCCTGTCTGTGACGCAGCGTCAAGGGTAACCGCAGCCACGGTCTCCGAGCTGATAGTCCATGCTGCTGCAAACGTCGTCGAACTGTTCGTGCAGATGGTTGTTGTCTTGCAAACGTCCCCATCTGTTGACTCATGATCGAGAAGTAGCTGCACCATCCGTTACAGCCATGCGGATAAGATGCCTGTCATCTCGACTGATAGTGATACGAGGCCGTTGGGATCCAGCATGGCGTTCCGTATTACCCTCCTGAACCCACCGATTCCATATTATACTAACAGTCATTGGATCTCGACCAACGCGAGCAGCAATGTCGCGATACAATAAACCGCAATCGCGATAGGTTACAATCAGTCCTTTATCAAAGTCGGAAACGCGATGGTACGCATTTCTCCTCCTTACAAGAGGTATCACAACAACGTTTCACCAGGCAACGCCGGTCAACTGCTGTTTCTGTATGAGAAATCGGTTGGAAACTTTCCTCATGTCAGCACGTTGTAGATGTCGCCACCGGCGCCAACCTTGTGTGAATGCTCTGAAAAGCTAATCATTTGCGTATCGCAGCATCTTCTTCCTGTCGGTTAAATTTTGCGTCTGTAGCAGGTAAATTCGTGGTGTAGCAATTTTAATGGCCAGTAGTGTATATATAATGCTCTATTCAGTAGATGAGGATTCAGCTGTGCCTAAGCCCTTTGCCCTGACACAGCTCCAGGGCCAGGCCACATCCATAGCCAAACGCACAAACACCTATCAGTGGTTTGTCAACGTCATGTCCTTCGTATTTTCAACTGTTTGTGGAGTGAGGGTCAGTTACCATTTCAGTGGTGAGAAAGTGTGATCGTCCCAGCACTGAAACTGCGTAAACACTACCTCGAGATGGACAGCTATCGCCCAGTTAGTCTTGCGAATGTTCTCAGCAAGTTGCTCGAACATATCGTGACCTGGCGACTGTGCTCGTAAGTTGAGTCTCAGGATCTTTTAGATCCTTGCCAGATTACTGCTGACAATTTGGTCTGCCTGGAATCTGTCATCTGGTCAGCTTTTGCTGGGGGCAACACTTTATCACTTTCTCCTTTGACTTGCAAAAGGCTTTTAACACCACATGGTATTATCATACCCTCATGACTCAACATGAATGGGGCCTCCGGGGCCCACTCCAAATTTTTGTCCAGAACTTCTTGTCGCACCGTTCTTCACAGGTTCACATTGCTGCTTCCTACAGTACCCTTCATAAAATGGGGTTCAGCAGCGCTCTGTATTGAGTGTGCCGATTTTGTAGCGGATATCAATGATCTAGCTGTGAGGTCTACAGTGACACACTGCCTGTAAGCTGACGATTTTTGCATTGCTCTTCTACTGTGGGCATTGCTGAAAGCTGACAGCAGGTTGTTGTTAGAAAAGTGCAGTCCTATATTTTTTGGGACTGGTCTTTGGTACCCAGTTGATGCGGCTTCCTCATCTTCACCAACGTCAGTGAACATGCTGGTCTCAGCGACCTACCTTAAAGACTGAAAATCTCATTTGATCCCATGGGTTTTCGCCGCCTGGTTCTGGCCATACTTGATTAGTTTCTGGGATTGAAAGAGGTATACACTGAAGGTTCTATGGTAGATCAAAAATCAGTTTTGTCTGTACACATGGATGTTGCAGTGAACTACGCTCCCTTGCTCGAGTCCTCACTCACATTTATTCTTGAACCACTGAGAAGTTCTTAATTGGAAGTTACTCCCAGAGTGGTCTTCAGGCTATGGACCTGTGCTATCCTTGTCTCCCATGGCTTGCGACTATCCAGGATCTTCCTTCCAGCCTCCATCAAGCAGAATGGTTAGTAGTCTTTATTTGGACCCCAGGTCACTTTAGGATCCCAGGGAACAAACGTGCTGACTTGTTGACAAAGTTTACTACGATGCTGACTTGGGGTTACCAGAAATGGACCTTTTGGTCGACTCTACATTGTTGGAAGCCTGGAACATGGATTGGAGTGCACTGGTTCCTCCAAACTGCGATCAATAAAGGGGACCAGGATCGTGTTGCAGTCTTCACATTGTGCTTCTCACTGTGGATCTACCATTCTGTTGCCCTTACGTTAGCCACACTTGGCTGATATGTGGCCACACCCTGCAACAAGAAAATCCACTCCACTGTCGGCGTGGCACCTGTCTGAAGGTGACCCACATTTTACTGGACTGCCCTAATTTGTCTACCTTACAGTGAAATCTTAAACTTCCTGACATGCTGCCTCTGATACTAGCGGACGATGCCAAAGTGTCTGACCTGGTTTTTACCAGTAAGGTAGTTTCTACTTCTCTCTGTGGGTTAGGTCACATTGGCCACTTCGGCTTCTTGAGGGCTTGGATGGGTGCCACATCTCCTGATCCAACACACAGGACTTGTCTGCTGTCCTTCCCATCATTTTTTTCTTATTCTTTCACATCTGTCGTTGATTTACTGTCTCGTCTTCGTTGTTCTCTTTCCTGAAATTTTACCAACTTGTCTGCATTCTTTTGGTAATAAAGGTCGAGGAAACATTGGTTGGGTGGAGAGGATGATCTCTCATTGCATAACTGTCTTGGAAGCCTCCAGCTGCTTTCTGAGCGGAGCAACTAACCCACCTTCACTCTCTTTCCTCTCTTTCATTTCTGCTTCTTTCTGTCTCTTGTTTGTATTTATTCCTCAGTAACAATAGGGTTCACCGGGATTTATCTTCTTTGTGCCTCCCCTCTAAAGACTCTTTGTAGCTTGATTGAAATAGAATGAATGGACTTGATGACCTCATAGTTCGGTCCCTTTAACCCCATCAATCCAGTTTTACTTGCACCAGTGTAAGAAGTCGCTGGAGTCAGGCATAAGCGTCTGAAGTGAATAAGATGGTATAGACCTATAAAACTAATTGAATGGAAGGCAAGTACATGACGGAAATTCGTTGATACGACAGTTACTGAAAGCTTTTTGCGTTATTTATTGTAGAACAGATCTCGTTGCGGTTAACATCTGTGGTTTTCTGCTTAATTTTAGACGGGGAAAAACGTTAACTTTCAAGAACCCCCTTAGTTTGTTTGTATATCTCAACTGACACTTCCTGTTTTACCATACAAACTTCTCGAATTAAATAGTATACTATTCTCACAATTTGCTCTATTAGTGTAATTTATTTTCTTTATTTTTTTGATGTTTACTAGTAAATGTACCTTTTTAGTTTTTAAGCCTTACTTCTTCATTCCCTGCTGCCCTTTTATCTAAGCCTAAAGACATTCACATGCGCCGGTGGTGCAAATCTTTTTTGATCAGCTTATTTGTGTTGATAAACTGTTCACTGATGCCCATAGTGCTACGATATTACTCAACACATTCGTCTCACAAACTGAATAAGTCTTGCACTTTTCTGAGACCGTCACAGCTTGCTTGTACTGATTACTGAGGAGTAAATTTTCCTACATGTTATCCCACACTTCTCTATATTATCACTGCTACAGCTGCATCTGATCACTAATCCCATCTCTGTGAATATCCTGAAACAGACAATATCAGTTTATCGTAAATATATCTAGCGCGTTTCAATAAGCGAGTGCTCCCACCATCTGTTCTTGAAAATTTTTGTAGAAATATTTGTAAGATGTTTCAACTTATTCACCACTCTTGAAACTATAATATTAGTCTGTTTGGGGAAATAGAAATCTTAACTGTTGTGGAATGACTGTAACAATGTTACGAACTTGTAGCTGAGTTTCTCTGCAAACATATCGGCTATTTCTGTGGACGAGTCTAAACCCTGCACAGCGACCTAAAAGCTTATCTCCTCAGAGAACACGATTGCCGTCACTATTTCACTGCAACAGATGTATGGCATTCTCTAATTTTCGATAGCGAATATTACGAGAGCAAGGCGAAAGATTTGCGCTCGTCTACAATAGCGGCTTTTAGGACATTCTCCATCTATTTCTTTTAGGTAAGTACTTTATAGGGACATGAAAGTTTCCTAAACTATTTGCAGTGGGTAGACGCAAGCCCAAAAATTCGATTGCTTACGATCTGCAGTATACTCATATACGACTGTTAACGGCTTCATTGACTCAAAACGTTTTCCTATCGCAGATTTCCTTTCATCTGAGAATAGACTGAATTCACATGATGATAAATCTGCTGAGCAGAGTTGACATTCCAACGACTCGTGCGGGAAATCTTTCGTTTTCCCAAACGTACATCATGAGGAGTTGGATTGTCGTGCAGAGAGATGCATGTATTTCTTTCGGACTACAGGTCTCTTACCACGTGATATTTCATCTAGTTGGTCGAGAAGACTAGCGTAGTATTATTGTTTTACCCTTCGCAGAGTAATCAATATCAAGTAATTCGTACAATGTACTGACATATTAAACACACAAGCTGCCCTGGGAATAGTTAGACGCTAGACTACTCTGTGAAAACTTCTTACCAACTGAACTCCTAAGGGGTGACTCAGTAACCACAATTATCGTGCGTTAGACTTCTTTTACCTTAAGAGGTTAGATCACTTCCAATGAAAAGCATCAGTCTTTATTTGAATCTGTCTGGTAAACGATGTTAATAGATTAGTTCATATCTCTGGCATAAGAGTATGCGCATGAAATCCAGCGATTAAACTGATCGTTTTGTGCAAGTAACCGGACCAAATATGAAGGACTGCATTACAGTGACTTATTTTAACTGTTTTATGTCCTTGGGGACGTGGGGATACACCACTACTACAATGAGGGTGTAATATAGTTGATAAACAATGCAACTACGACAGAGTTCATACCAGACAATTTGAATAGTAATGCTAAGCTATTGTTAGCCTAGAATATATTCATTGAAGACTGATGGTTCATTCATACTAAAATGTTATATAAATCAAAGCCATATTTCTTTATGTTTTAAACAGGAAGGAAGAAGGAAAGATGATCAAAGTTTAACATCCTACCAACATCAGGGTCATTAGAGATGGTTCATATTGTAAACAAGAGGTCTACTTCACAATATGTTAAAACTACGTTATACCTGCAACACACAAAAATGTAACATAAATATTTGGGTATTTTACATTACAGAAATTCATATTACACAGAATTTCGTTGTATGTAGTACGCAAGTGGAAAAAAACATGTTGCACAGCTCATATTTTAATCTTGCGGATTGAATTTCTTTTAAGTTCACCTTGAGTGGTTCAGATGTTTACGTTGGTCAACGCTGCTTAGAGCGTTCAGGTTTAATTCTTCATCCTGTAGTTTGTCGTGTAGTAGTAGGACAGAGTTTCGAGAGACGACTCTCAGCACCGCATTACCTCCAGTGGCCAATTATTTGTTTTTACAAAAAAGTTAACAAAACAGCACCAACAAAGCTGATCGGTGGTTCGACGGAGCGGTATTAAAGTTGTGTCGGTCTTGTCTACTTTCCCCCAGCTATTAGTGATCGATCTACCGTCTGCTTCGTTGGTACATTGCGGCGGCATCATACCTCGAGAAGTGTGAACATGCAACAAATCGTTCAATAGCATCAGTGCACTACAATTAAATGAGACCGTTCTTCATTTGTGCTCGAATCCGTCAAACACTGTGTTAAATATTGTTTCTCACATTTATCTATAACTATCACTTCACTTCATGTCTAAATTACTGTGCGTGCGTGCACAGAAAATAGCACCTCCTAGCGTCAAATATGTCAACATTTGTTCGTCACATATTCACTAAGTTACGCGTAATTACACCCACGATTCCTTATTAGCGTTGAGATCATATTCTGTAGTTTCGTTTGGTACTAACAGCATATTCACTCATCCTAAATATCGATATATTATGCGCGCAAACAAAGTTGACACTCGGCGCGGTGTCCGATGGGAATGGCTGTATGTGGGAAATGCGTTTACGCTTGCTCCCAGCAGCCACCGCGCCGAGTATAAACTTGCTTCGCAGATATAGTACACTCTTGCACAGTAGGTGCAATACAACAATGCGTCAGGGGCTGTTCGCTTCAGAGTTTGTTGGCGATTTTAAATCGGTTTACAGTATTTACCATACCCTTCCTATGTATGCTTCACACTTACGTTTCCTTTTTTCTCAAGTGTAAAGTGACATCACATGTCTGAATGATCTATCTGCCACAGAAATGACGATTCACCAGATCGTTCACTTACAAAAGGCAAGTGTTCGCCTTCATCTCTTTCACTGTCAGTTCCCTGTATGATTTTACTGCAGTCATAAATAATTTGATCATATGGAACAGGTCAGTTACTCCTCCTAACTGGATGCTCATCGATTCGACGTTCTCCATTACTCTCAGAAACGTAGCACAAATTTTCCTACTTTTGCAGAAATTCGAACATGTTTTTCTTGGTACTGGGTTCTTCGAACTTTTGTTACAATTTTTTTCGCCATACTCGGTTTTTATTATTCTATAGCATATGCTACGCATAGTGCTCGTTCAAAGCATAATCGTTGATTTCCTCCCACTTACATTTTTTTTATCGAACGTACTTCGAGCTGTGTATCTTTTTTTTTTTTTTTTTTTTTTTTTTTTTTTTTTTTTTTTTTTTTTTTTTTTTTTTTGTTAAAGGTCAAAATTATTTCTCCATAGTATTAGACAATTGATTGACCCTGTGCGAAATTTCCATGAGCTGTTCTGACTTCTCTACTTTGGCGCACTTGCCGATAACTTTCCAAGTTGGTCTGGTTTCTCAGCAAGTTCAGCTAATTTGTTTACTTTTACTTGAGCGAATTTAACTTTTACATCGCGCACCTAGGAATTAATTTTTCTGTAATTTTCATTATTTTGATTAGTTTCTCCACTATCGCGTCTACTTTTTGCGATATTTCATTTACTTTTTCGCACTGCTTGGCTAGAACGTCTGATTCTTACATTTCTTTTCGAAATTTCATCACTCCACTGCGGGACTGGCCAGGCACCGCTTCATCACTCATTATGACAAAGTACCGACAATAAAAAATAAGCAAAACAGTAATGACGCAGTAAGCAGCTAGTTGCGGAGTGGTAAGCTGCTGGGCAAATTAAACCGTATTCCCATAAACAATAATTCATTATCCCTTACGCAAAACAATCTCTTATCAGCAAAGTATAAAAATTAAGATGGAAGACTCAATTACCTTTAAACAAAATCAAACAATATCAAAATGTTAAAAGCACAGAACAGTTTGTAAAAATACACAAACGAGTCAAGACAATATTAGCAATTTGCGACCAAGCGCTTCAGGTCAAGCGATAATGATATTAGCAATGATGATGATGATAGTAACAATCATGAGCAGCTAAATTACTGGCCTTGGTCCAAGCCGGTTGTTACAGTATAGTTCATTAGAATACAAGAAGGTCCACCAAAAATATATCCATAATGTTAACCCAAATACGCCAATGCTGGTGGACAGGCTACAACATTTTGTTCTAACACAAATTCCTCGCCCATGGCCAATCAAATGTTTGCAATGAGTTAGGTCTCTCAAAATGTTAAACACTCAGAGTACTGAATTTAGGTACATGCAAGGCCCACAGTGAACGCGAAAATGGTTTTATATTTTAAAACTCTGCCGTCGGCAAACACAGTAGTATACCAATGGCAACCTCTCGATAACGCTGCCAAAGATTTTTACAGATAGCTTTAGAGAAAGGATTTGACATAAATGGTAGTGAATAATTTAGTACGAATCATTCAGATTATTCCGAAAGTTATAAAATTAACTGGGCACTATTGCACATTATAGCAAACGATCTTTGCCAGAATGGTAGTGACATTAAAATAGAACCTCCTTACAGCAACTAAATTAAGTCAAATGCTCGATTAGAGAAAGTAAGAGTTAAAATAGTGAATGGCTGACTATAGCCAAAATAGTGAATGGCTGACTATAGCCAGCAATACATCAGCTTAAGACCATTGGAGCAGCAAAGGGAGATAACAGCATAGGAGGTGAGCACAATGAAATGCAGTAGATCAGTACACAATTTACAAATTATTGCAAATGGTTGAAGCGATTTTGCATATTTACTGTAACTATATTATTTGACAAATTGAGTCTTTCACATAACCCGACACAAAAAAAATCACGTGGTGTTAGGCCGGTAGAGCGTGGAGGCAATGATATAACTTGCTGATCATCAACCGATCCAATGGTTCCGCAATTTCCTGTTTAAGAATTCACAAATAACATGGTGAAAGTGACGTGAAGCACCACCCTGTTAGTAGACAAAGTCCACAAAGTTCATCTCCATTTGTGGGATGAGCCAGTTTTCCCATTACGTATGTCCTGCAAATGTCTTATTGCAGAAGAAAAAGGGACCATAAACTTTCAACCTGCACAAAACTAATTTGTGGTGACTCGAATGTTTGCACGATAGTGCGGGGATTTTCTGGCCTCAGATTTGCACCTTGTACCAGTTTAGGTGCCATTCACATAAAATGTTGCTTTATTGCTGAAGATGAGTTTCTCATAAAACCCACCCTCTTCCATCAGCTTTTGCAACTATGCCAAAAATTCGAAGCTTCTGACTTTGTCATTGGGAGTCAGAGCTTGTAGTAATTGCAGAAGGCTTCAGCTTCAGTCTTTTGCTTAAGATCTTCCCCAAAACCAGTTGTGGTTTGTCAACTTTCTGCTTGCTCTGTTTGGCCACTTCTGTAGGCTACGTGCGAAACGCGACGACATGCCGTCGACCGTTTCTTCACTCACTGCAGGCGGACCCGTTGATTTCCCCTTGTAGAAGCATCCTGAAGCTTCAAACTGCACATATCATCGCGGAATGGAGTAGGCAGTTGGTGGATCTTTCTTTTCTGAGCTTTGTTCTTAAGTGTTGTACTGTTGCGGCTGACAGACATGAACGAATTTCAGGTACACATACGCTGTCTCAGCGCCTGTGGCCATCTTGCCTAAATGCTCACTGCTGCGTTCTAGTAGTGCGGTTGCAACAATACAAAACTTGAGTTTTTCTGTATGGGTGTTGAGTGTTGTGACAATATGTTAGTTAATTTAGCTACAGTGAATTTATGAAACCCTTTAAATTATCACCTGTTTTGCGAAGACATAAGATACGTCCATCCAGTAGTGTATAAAGGATTAATTAGCTGTGGACTTATTTCCACTGAGACACACACAGCAGTACAGCAAGGCCCACTTCCAGGCCCCCTCTTAGTTCCCCTGCAGTTTACAAACTGCATTAATCCTAGTACCTCTAAAACAAGAAAATACATGCACCAATGAGAGGGGCAAGCTGGCGACCACAAGAAACAAACGCCAAGAAAGTTTCAGACCAACTACTTGAGCATGCAGCTCCCTTGACAATGTAAAACCAGAAGCTTGCACATACACTAACAAACCACACCACTCAGCACTATTACAACAGTGCCAAAGTTGCCAATAGTAAATTTAATGATTAGCCCACATTTGCGAAACGTGCTCAGAATCGCAAGAGACAGCCCAATACAGAAACAAGCGATCACATACAGTGTGTAAACTTTTAGATGGTAGACCTCTCCCTAGTCCTGAATCTGTAGAAGTCGGTAAACGTCGGGAGGCTTCGATAGGCAGTTTCGACTGCTGCCAACATTACGTAGCTGACTGTGTTGTACAAGGTAACCATTGTCGTCTGCTTCGTTATTGTTTTGCGCTGTACTGTTTTGCGTGTTTTTATTGTGCAGTTGTGCCAAACATTATCAAAATGAGTGAAGAGGCAGTTGCTGGCCCATCTCGGGAGTCGCCAGCTACCCCTACCGGTAGGCCTACGGTTAGAAGGAAACCACTATTACGTGCTCGCAAAATTATATTGCGTGTGATTGAATGCTGCGAAAGGGAAAGGGAGCAGAAAAAATTGCTTCACTCCATTTACAAATCTTCAGTGAGAGCTGCTACATACACATGACAAAGCATGCGTAGCATTGGAAGATTCAAACAGTTTTCCAAGAATCATCCTGGCGTATCACCACAAACGCCTGGCAGGAAAAGGTGAGTTTCCATTTCAGATATTTTGTTCGCGATCACTTTGAAGGAGCCCCCTATTTCGTCCAAATTACCTTATATTTCATTTTTCCCTGCTACCGTGTTGCTTTGTATGGAAACACCACTGGTCAATGTATTATTTCGAAACACATTCATATTACAGTACATTTCCAAATTCAAAAAAATACATGCAGTGCAGAAGGCATTGCCTTATAAATCTTTCTCTCTTTTAACTTAGGAAAAGAAGAGGAGAAATCGAAGTAATGATCGATGATTTCAACCAGCGTGTCATTCGCGACACGATAGCGGAATTATATTCAGAGCGGGAGATTGTCCCGAGCCTACGAACACTGCTTCCAGTTTTGCACGACAAAATAGTGGAGTATTGTCTCGCTGAGAAAATTACTTTTGTCTATGGGATTCATATGGCGTAAGGTGGAAAACAAGAGGAATGTGTTGTTAGAGCGTCCAGACATTGTGCACTGGCGATCTCGTTTCAGTGTTGACATGAAGAACTTCAGGGAAGCGGGCAGAAAGATATTTTATCTCGATGAATCGTGGATCGATAATAACTTAACGTTTGATAAATGTTGGCAGAGGAAGGGTGACTTACGTGAAAAGAGTGTCGTTAGTGTCACTGCACGGGGGAGCTCATTGAGAAGACTGATAGTTGCAAGTGTCGGATCCAAGAATGGGTCCGTCAAGGAAGGGCAACTTATGTTCTGGGCAAAGTCGACAAAGGGCGATTATCACGGTCAGATGAATTCGGCAAACTTTGAGAAGTGGTTCGGAGAGAAGGTACTGCCAAATCTCCAGCCTAATTCAGTAATAGTTATGGATAACGCTCCTTACCATAAAAGACAAACAGAGAGAACTCCAACGAAGTTTGACACGAAAGTGCGAATGCTGGAGTGGCTGCAACGCAGAAATATCCCCTGTGATGAGAGTATGAGGAAGGACGAGCTGTATGCAAAAGTACGAGCGAATAAACCAGCTGAGAAGTCTTTTGCTGTAAACCTGTTGGCTGAAAGCAAAGGCAATCGGATGAATGGTTTGTGAGCGCATAGTAGACAAACCTACATACATTCATTGTTACATATATATAGATTTTAATGTACATGACGATTTCAGTTTCGTTTACGAACAACATTTAAAGCGAGTTTTACTTCCAAGCCTTCCGTCTGCTTTCGTGTAAGCATGACACGCAATTTGTAGTGCCAGCACTGCAAGTGGTAGGCGTGCCTTGTCTCCCCCCCCCCCCTCCCCCAACGGCTCCTCTCCCCTTGCCAGCCAATGCTTACTACCTCCTCTCCCCGCACTTCCCTCACAACTCTGCCGTCTTACAGTTAACACACAGTACATGCCCCGCAGTATATCAGGCAGCCACAGGAAAATCACTCACAAACCTGAAAGACAACCTGGATGCCAGGGTCCCAGTACTTATCAAATCCAAAATTGCTGTCCGTAGCTGGAAATGGGCGCTCAGTATAAAATCCGCAGTCCTGATGCGAGACGTATTCCCAGGCCAAAACGCGCTACCTCCAAATAGTTGAGTGCCTGACAGTCTGACTTCCAAGCAGCGTCTTGGGCTCACAACACTGACCCTAAACCATACAACCATACTGCCAACGTAACGCGATATTCATCCCACAGGGATATCAACACGTCCACAGCGACAGAGGACACCGAACTGTAGGGTATACACACTAACACAAGACGTGGGAATACCGCGCACGTCTAACGACTGCTGCTCGGCGTCGTCTCGTTGCCCTTGGCGAAAGGCGTCCTTCGGTTACGCAGTAACTGCTCAGATACATTAGCCGTAAACGGCTGCTATCGACACAAGCGAGCGGCCCCGATATGGAATACGCATGGCTCGAGTAACACAGCAGACAACGAAGACTACCTCGCACTGTGTTCTCATCTGACTCGATGCCGCAGTGACCGGTGTTCGTCCAAAGCGCTGGGCGAGTTCATTCGTTTGTTCGGAAGGGGAAGGCCGATAAGTTTTTTCCACTCTTCGGCCCTCGATGACGGAATCGAGGCGCTTGTACCCTGCAGTCTTTCTCAAATGATTTTATGGAAACTATTCGGTAAAAAAATCATTTTTGCTTTACTTACAGCTATAGCAGATTCATGATGATGTGCCCATTTCGTTAATGGTCATAGTTATTGTGATATTTACGTGAAAGTAAGACAATACGCGAAATTCTAAAAAGTGGGCAATGAAAAATAGGTCACTATGATTCTGGTTTGGTGCTTATTACACAACGTTTTTGAGCATGAAATTTAGCTAACATATTGAATTTTTCATTAGACTTAGGTAGAGGTACCTGTCTGTCCCCATTCTCGAGAAAACTGATGTGACGTAGCACACTCATTTTCGATCGCGCCGTGCCAGCGACAAAGCCAGAGTAAAATATATGCAACATTCCCCATATTTCGTTAACGATTTCAGATATCGAAATGGGATTTTGGTAAATGATAGCTCGCGAAGATGAGAGTATTTTACCATACCGTTGTTATGTAAAACTTAATTATCTACCCTGTTATTCCAATAGCTACAGACTTTTTTGGTGAACGAATGTAATTTTTAAGGACCATCCATAGCTGGGGAAACGCGAAATGCTAGGGGTTGTGGAACAACATATGTGAAGACGTTTAAACTACTACTGCCTTTATTTTCCTCAGTTCCTCACTTAATAAACTTAACAAACCACTGTTTTAGAATTCTTTCGCGATTGTGTCTGCACAAGATGTCAGTGAGGTGAGACAGTGTAAACTCTGCTGTGTTTTGGCAAAAGAAGCAAATTTTGACATGGAAACTACAGAAATGTGTAGGTTTTACTCGAAATTCGCCACTCATGATGCTTCTCTGAAAGTTACAAATCGTTAACAAGCCAGGCAATAATAAATCGCTGCCTTTTTGGCTGAATTTTTTTAGATGTTAACTAAAGCAGAGGTGACAATAGATCTTTTTGAATGGTCAGCATGCAAGTGTGCGCGGGAAGGGGCCGTACTCAAGATTTACAAAAAATGTGAGCATAGGCTTCAGTTTAGAAGGCCCTTCCAGAGTTCGGCATTTCTTCTACAGCGCTCTGAGCGACCTCCCATCACTGGCCACTCTTCTCATGCTTCCCAAGCCGACTGCGCATCTAGGGGCCACGGTATTTTGCGCGCACTGCAACCTTGGCTGCAACCAAAAACAAATGACCACCGGGCGAAGCCTTCAGTGTTGAACTAGTTCACATCTAAGGAGCCGACCGGCTGGCGGCTCACACTCCCTATTAGAAGTGTTCTTGTTCGTTCAGGATTGTTTCTATCAGGAAGTGCGTGCTTCACAACGGTATTAATGGATCAAAGATAGAAAGAAGGGTAGCATCGGTCGTAAATTTTTAATCTGTTTATTGCAGATAGATTTCAGCTACACTGTGTAGCTATCCTCAGTACTGTTTGTTATCCGTAATGTTAATGTGGCATCATTTTATTGTATTTACGATGAGTCATCATGACGTGGATATAATTGCACTAAAAATAGCTTCACAATAGCTGAAATTGATCTCGTATAAAACAGATTAAAAATTTACGACCGATGCTGCGCTTACTCCTACCTTGGTTCCTGTTCATTGTGTCAAACAAAAGATCACGAAAGTACCGCATCTCTGGAATGAGACTGTGTGCTTGAAATCCAGCGATTAAACGCATCGTTGTACGTAAAAATCTCTTCCAATCTCACTTACCACTTTGTAGTCAGGTATTTTATTGAAAATTAAGGAAAAAATTCACATAAATCTTCACCACCTGTTGTTTAACTTCCGCTGTGGTAACCCGTCCAAAACAGATTTGTGAGGGCAAAGTTTCAGTTTACCCATGTGAAGGGAACACTTCAAAATTTTATACAAACTTACTTAGTCTCAATTTAAAGTTGACACTTAATGTGCATTATTACTCTAGATACACCAATAAACCAAAACCAGAAACATTATCATTGGTCCTCGTATAACAGCATTTACGCCAGATTGAGAGACTCTTCTTGGTCTGTTATATGAGCTGACTGTTTCCAAATATGCATCAACATCGATGTGTTCCATTGGGTCCATATTAGGCATATAAACGTAAGTTCACTGTAATGCTCATCAAAACTCTGCAGCACGATTCTGGCCTTGTGACATGGACAGTTATCGTGGAGATAGATGCCATCCCCCTCGGGGAAGACATTAATCACGAAGATACGCAGCTGGTCCACAATGCCACGCAGTCCCAGAGTCCACAGCTAGCATGGCGCCGTCGACTATCACAGGTCTCATGGAAGCCAGGCGAATGTCACCCATAGAGTAATGCTGCCTCCACTGGTGGCACGGAGCATATTTTGTGAACACACACGCCTGGATGTTAGCACATATGATACAAGCATCGACCTGGTGTAGCAAGAAATGCGATTCATCCGACCAAGCGACATGTTTCCACTGATCCATGGTCCAATCTTGATGATCCTGTGCCCACAGCAATCATAATTGACGATGCTGGTGGGTCAATATGGCGAAAGTAGGGGTCATCTATTGTAGAACTCCATGTTCAGAATGTGCGCTAAGCGGTGTTCTACGAAATTTTTCGCCTGCACCAGCATTGTTATCTGTCGTTAAATCTGCCACAGATAGCCGTCATCCGGCTCCACAGAGCGGGCGGGCCTCATATTACCACTTTCTGCAATCAGGTTCGCAATATCCGATACGCTCGTTCCCAGCCACCATTTGATGGCAACCTGCCCTTTGTCAAAGTCGCGTATATCGGTGGATTTCCCGATTAGCCAACCCTGTCGACACTAGAATGATTCCACATTCGTGTCTGCTCCGCTTAATGTACTTCCCTCACCACTTCATATGACCTCAGCGCCACCACGCGTCATCCAGACACGCTGTGGACAGTGCTCACAATGTCTTTTCTCACCAGCGTATATCGTCCTCCCGCCGGCTCACGAGGAAGTTGGTGTGTGAGCGTACTAGTATTGTGAAACAGGTAAGGTGTGTGTGAGGCCGACCAGCAGCCGCCCCACCCAGGGAACCTCGCAGACTGGGCCCCAGGGCCGTGCCGAGAGAGAGAGAGAGGGGACCGGCCAGGCCACCATGCCGCTGCTCCAGCTGTTGTGCTTCCGCCAGTCGCGCGGTCGCCTTCCGCCATGGCACTCGCTGCGTACGTCCTGCTGGCGTTCGCTGCCCTCATGGGGACGGTAAGTTCTCCGGGCAACACTGTTGCTGACCGTCAGTGCTAGGCTCAACACAGTTTTGTACGGCGCCGTCTTTCTGTTTTCCGTCACCGAGCTGAGAATTGCGACATTTCAACTGTCTCTTTCCCCTTACTCCAAATTTCCCTCTACTCACTCCCCCCCACTACTCCTGCATTCGTTATGTTTTTTTCTTCCTGTGGTTTTGTCGTGTCTTCCCTATTTGAAGCTTGGTTTTTCTTGAAAAGCCTGATGTTCTTACTTCATAATAGATCCCCCTGTCTTGTAGGTTCCCTTCTAATCAAACGCAGACATCTCCCACTGGGGACACAGTGAACATAAATTCAGATAGATCAGCTGATGTGTTGCCACCAGGGCAATAATTATCTATGATACTCGCATGTGACAAGAAAACCGGTAATGGAGAATAAAATTATACGCAAACCGATTCCATCATTTTGATTAAAAAGTTTTTGTGTTAGGCTGCGTCATTTAAAACGCTAAAACAACTAGACAACCGACGTTTCGACCCTCTTCACAGCGGTCTTCTTCAGGGCCGATTGAACTGGTGGATCCATGGGATGCTCATCGCAATACAATCTTTCGTTTGTCAGGTGACATACGACGTCACATTCGGCATATGACTGGACAGTTCGACGTCAGGATACTTTGGAGAGGAAGCTGCACGACTGGACACTGCGTGTGCTACTCTAACAGATGACGGGCAGCAACAGCAAATCGGCAGCTTGCACCTAGAGGCAGCGTTTTCCTGGAGCACGGCGATGACGTTTGATATTCCTCTTGTGGCTTCTTTTATAACAGGTTCTTTTCCTGCAGCGGCCAAAGCTGTGCTCACGCTGCAATGAACATTTTTCTAGCCTCTCGAGTTTTTCGCACTGCCCGAACGCAAGCCCCGCCTGTTTCGTTGCTTGGTCACCTGTAACGCTAGTTGTCAACCCCAAATTTATTTTAATGCCATGTTGAATTCCATAGTCCCAAAACTAAAATGCTGTGTTCGGTGGGTTTGTTATCACAATTTGCGAGCTAAAAAAATGCCGTGCTTAGATACACTGATGCCTCAAATATCTATCAAAGGTGCGTCGATTTTTGTGTAACAGGATACAGAAAAACACCGGAAATGCGACGTCGGTGTCTAAATGCGTTACCTTCAATATACTTCTGTTTACAGTTACGACTCAGGCTACTTTTTTTTTAGTCTCGCACATCACGAATGCTACACTTGCACATATGCAATAGTCATAAAATACCTCCAGCAAACACGAATACGTACGTTGTTCTAGCAGAACGGAGCAGTGTTGCCTGTATTGCTGTTTCTCTTTTAGTTCGCCAGATCTCTTTCCGAGAAGTTATGCACAATCTGAAGTATGCAGTGTATGTAATATGATACGACAGATGGCGTGATAGGTGACAGTTACATAGTGCAATGAAAATTTATACATGCATCACACCAATAAGAACACTCACAATTATGTGCAGTGCTATTAAGCAACAATATGTAGCGCTCTCTCTCTCTCTCTCTCTCTCTCTCTCTCTCTCTCTCTCTCGTCCAGTCTTAGAGTATTCTTCGTCTGTATGGGGCCCTTACCAGTTGGGTCTCATTCAAGAGATTGAGAAGGTCGTCTTCTCCGTCGGTCTCCATGGGCGTCTCTTCCGCGGTCTACGTATCTGCAGAGGCAGAAGGGACCACCGTTTCCAAGGGGGTCGTCTTCTTACAGTCGACGGATGTTCCCGGCTCCATGACCACCTCCCCAGCAGCCTGCATTTCCGCGTCGGCCAGGGAGACAGTCGTTTGGGTTTCCGCGTCTACCCCCATACTGGGGGGATCGGCACCTCTTCAGGTATCATGCGAGGTGCAGGGATACCTTGAGTTGTCACCTCGCGACGCATCTCGTCCAGTTCCGCCCTCTCCTCCGCCATGGCGGATTTGAGCGCGGCAACGGCGTCGTCGCTGGCTTTCCGCAACGTTTCGCGGAACCCACTGTCGTCGTCTTCGCGGCGGCGCGGCCCGCTTCCCCTGCTTGAAAATTGGGGAGGGGCGTCCGCTTTGTCTTCATGGGCCACCTCTTCATGAGGAAGCCGGTGCGGCGCCCCCCCCCCCCCCCGTCACCCCACCCCCTCCCCCGCCATCGCCATCTATCTCCTCCTCCCGTGTCCAGGTACGCGTGCTGGCGGCACCTCCGTTATTCCTCTACCTGCCCCCGAAGCCTTTTCATGGTGATGTATCTTACTCTTCTTAATTAGACTAATTCTAGGTTCCCAGGACTTATTAAGGATGCATCTATTGATTGATCTTCGGTTCCCTTACCCGAATCTCTATAGATTATGTAATGACAGTCTCAGAAGTTAGACGTCTGTGTCAGAACCTTAGTATGGTCGTAATCCATTCCGTGTAATTTAAATACGCAATTTTTCACAACTGTCGACTTGTTTGGATGTTTTCGTCTCTGATGTGCCGCTGGCAACGATCTTAATCATGCACTGTCTGAAGTATTTGTCTTGCCACACTGACAGATGTCGTCTTCGACGCTACCAAGCAGAGTCTGTGTTTTAACTCGTTGGAGGAAGACTGTCTTCACTTAGCGTTTGCGGAGAATTCGTCCTATCTCTCCGGATAACGTGCCGAGAAAGAGATATACACAATAACATAATGTTTTCGTCTTCCGTGGTCATGTGAATATATTTTAATTCACTTGCTAGCTATGTCACGGAAATGTTATGTTTTCATTTGGTGAGAGAGGTGCGCGCGAGGTGAGAAAAGGAAACATAGAAATCGCGAAACGTAAACATGTGTCTCGTGGAGATTACTCAAGCAGCTCTGCGTGATTCTCCCAGATACAGTCGATTCTCTGTGGCCAAATGCTGTTCGAGCGATGGGTAATGGACGCTCAGGCCTATCAGAGGAATTTCTTCTGACGATTCTAAAGAGCAAAGACCGTAGAGCTAAATGTACTATAATGAGGCAACTCTCCAACGAAATGGAAACAAATCAGACGTCTGTGACTAGCAGTTGTAAAGTGATTTAAACCATATCCACGCCGCGTTAAACTGAAGTAATATTATATTATAGACGCTTATTTAATTCTCTGATTTGTTTTAGACTTTATTAGCAAAGCAACTATTAGTCGTGTTGCAAAAGTTTGAAGTTTTTCCTTTCTTTTTCCAAAAATAGATTGTGCTTCCACAAACCTTATTTTTTTCCCATGCCTGGGTTCACTGATAAACTAAAACGACCTACTCTTTTCCTCTGAGGCGGTCTACATATCTGAAATATTTTATTTCATTCCACACCATTGCCTAGCTTCAACTGTTTATTCAGTTGAGGGACTGAGAACTAAAAGGGCCTAAAACACAGATACCTAGTTTTGAAGAAAACAGATGTTTGTGAAAATCTAATTTGTAGGTAAACCACCAGTTTCATAGGTTTGACTTGGTATTTCACAAAGTCTCAACATTCTATATTTCCTATGAAAAATCATGTGCTCACTTTATGAAATTTTAATTAATGTTTAGGATTATTATTATTATTAATGTTCATCCATGAAATTTTGAGATACAGGCCAGTGGTAATAGGGTATTTTGGACTGCTGTTAATTTGTAATTAATGAGAAACTACAATCATAACATAAAGAAAGATAGTACTAAATGCATCACACACACACAATTATAAACTATCCCAACACTTCATGGCCCTCGTTATCACGATTTTCTTTAAGCACACTCTCTGACTTCAGGTTCAGATAAAACTGTCTTTTCACTTCAGTCATGAAGTCTAGTAGTTTTGTTAAGTCTGTGTTTCCAGTTTTAACTAGTAGTTTGGTTTAATTCGTATTTCAAGGTCGGTATTTACCTTCCATCTATACATTCGGGCACTAGATTTTGCAAGGCATATACAGATTGTGCAGCAATAACAAACTGTGCTCTCCCTGGTTGTGACTCGAAGAAAGCGGTGGCCGCCTACGACTCTAATGAAGAACCTTACTTCAAACAATAGTTTACGGTAACCTGTTGAAAACTTCATCATTTCAAAATTTCTGAAATGTACAGCGTTACAACGAACATCAACTTTTGCTGTGGTAGGGAGATCAGTAAAAGTCTTAAAGGTTCCGAAATCCCCATCATCAACTTTACACACTGTAATGCAGGAACCATGGGATATGAAATCATGGTGGGGCAGTCCTACAAGAACTTCCAGCTTTTAAGAAGAAATGGGCGTCAGTGTAGCCAGTGAGTGTTCCTACAGAAAAGAAAATTTGTGCTTTGAGCCCTTGTGGAAGTGATTATCAAAGAAATCGGCGAGACAGCTTTCCATAATTGTTCATATATACAATGCAGAGGTCCAGCACTGAAAAATCCGGTTCACAGTAAGATCAACAGATATCAGGAGCATGCACATATGCTACAGTGGTTCTCAGCGCCTAAATTTGAAGTAACCATTTTCATTTTCTCGTATGTACGGCGTTATCAGATCAAATATGATGGCATAAGAAGTAATGGATCACGAGAGAATATTCCAGTAAAACTGGCATTCCAAAAAGCACAATGAAAAACAGTACTACGTAGGGCTACACCATCGTGAATCTGGTGCACTGTAATCTGGATTACCGGTATGCTTTATAGGATGGTTTACGAAATTCCGATCATCTTGGTGTATTCTCTCAGGTTTTGTACATGTTTACCTGAAAGAGACTAGGCATCCGATATTGGCCTGCAAGATATAATAAAACATTGTGTTAACCAGATACGGTGTCGTCTGGTTTCCCAGAACCGAACGAGCGATACAAAAATTGGATATGAGACGGCAGTAAGGATCAAACTCGAGCCAACAAGTGAGTAGTCCCCTTGCGCTGTCATCTACACTATGAGAACATCAGACACTAATTCCATCTGGCCGGTCGCTTGAATTTGCGCACGCGACGGCCTGAATGGCTTTCAATGCTAATTAAGTCTGAAAGGGTGTAACGTATCAAATTTTTTGCATAAGTTATTTCTCACTGCAACATACCGTGGAACACCCTTACAAGCTTTTCAGACTGTTTCTGACCAGCAAATACAGCTGAAAGCATAGGATTTGTACCTTAAAGCTTTAAAAGTAGCTTAATACGGAAATGTAATAAGATAGAAGGTAGCACGTTTACACACCGACGGGGCGTTTCCTACGTTTCACTAGGTTGCACCAAAAACGATCCGATTTTGATAGATCTTATGTGTCAGTGAATCTAAGCATGACAGATGATAATATTTTGACTACAAAATACGGTATTTTCGGTTCGATACTATGGAATCTAACCTGGTGTTGAAGGAAGTTTTGCGTTGGCAACTAGGGCTGCAGGTGACCAAACAACGAAACATACAGAATATGCGTTCGAGCAATGCGAAGTGCGCAAATGGTTTCAACCATCAGCAGCTTTGGCCATTTGCGGTACACATGTTGCAGCCGGCCGGTGTGGCCGAGCGTTTCTAGGCACTACAGTCTGGAACCGAGCGACCGCTACGGTCACAGGTTCGAATCCTGCCTCGGGCATGTATGTGTGTGATGTCCTTAGGTTTGTTAGGTTTCAGTAGTTCTAAGTTCTAGGGGACTGATGACCTCAGTAGTTAAGTCCCATAGTGCTCAGAGCCATTTGAACACATGTTGCAAATAGTACTGTCATAACATCTTTGGTCAAATGAACCTGGTGCTGCATTAACGAACCTACCGCATCTTGGGCGGAGTTTCGTTCAGCAACTTCACAGTGAACGCACATTGCCTGTGGGACTGGCATCGCTGGCAGCCCAGCCATCGGCACCTTGTAGCCATTATCTCTGGCCATGCTTTTGGGATATTTAGTTATTCCAACAGCCTCTCTTATTTTTCCGCTGTCGCATCCATGATGTCGAACAAGCACCCTGGGTTCTTGGAAATTGTTAGATCGACAGCATTTCAGGTATAGCTAATTTGGTGCGTTGCTCCAGTAGCAGGCATCTTTCATACTCCGACCACGCGAGTGCTAATTGATCTCTGGTTTTACCAAGTACACTTCGCCACATTGACATTGACGTTCATGAATGAATGCCTGCAGCGTGAAGAACATGTACGGAATCCTTTGCGGGTTTCCTCATACCTGTGATTTTGAACCCGCTCTGGAATATTGGTTTAGTTCCTCCGCATCCCAACACCTGCCCTACGTCACCACTGACTCCTCTCATTTAAGGTAAACGATAATTCTGTCCCTTCGTTTTAGGTTAGCTGCACAGTAGCGTGTAATAATTGGGGGACATGGGTGTTCTGATAACCGGTTCTGTTGTTGTTGTTGTGGTCTTCAGTCCTGAGACTGGTTTGATGCAGCTCTCCATGCTACTCTATCCTGTGCAAGCTTTTTCATCTCCCAGTACCTACTGCAACCTACATCCTTCTGAATCTGCTTAGTGTATTCATCTCTTGGTCTCCCCCTACGATTTTTACCTTCCACGCTGCCCTCCAATACTAAATTGGTGAGCCCTTGATGCCTCAGAACATGTCCTACCAACCGATCCCTTCTTCTGGTCAAGTTGTGCCACAAACTTCTCTTCTCCCCAATCCTATTCAATACTTCCTCATTAGTTATGTGATCTACCCATCTAATCTTCAGCATTCTTCTGTAGCACCACATTTCGAAAGCTTCTATTCTCTTCTTGTCCAAACTATTTATCATCCATGTTTCACTTCCATACATGGCTACACTCCATACGAATACTTTCAGAAATGACTTCCTGACACTTAAATCAGTACTGGATGTTAACAAATTTCTCTTCTTCAGAAACGCTTTCCTCGCCATTGCCAGCCTACATTTTATATCCTCTCTACTTCGACCATCATCAGTTATTTTGCTCCCCAAATAGCAAAACTCCTTTACTACTTACAGTGTCTCATTTCCTAATCTAATTCCCTCAGCATCACCCAGTTTAATTTGACTACATTCCATTATCCTTGTTTTGCTTTTGTTGATGTTCATCTTATATCCTCCTTTCAAGACACTGTCCATTCCATTCAACTGCTCTTCCAAGTCCTTTGCTGTCTCTGACAGAATTACAATGTCATCGGCGAACCTCAAAGTTTTTATATCTTCTCCATGAATTTTAATACCCACTCCGAATTTTATTTTTGTTTCCTTTACTGCTTGCTCAATATACAGATTGAACAACATCGGGGACAGGCTACAACCCTGTCTTACTCCCTTCCTAACCACTGCTTCCCTTTCATGTCCCTCGACTCTTATAACTGCCATCTGGTTTCTGTACAAATTGTAAATAGCCTTTCGCTCCCTGTATTTTACCCCTGCCACCTTTAGAATTTGAAAGAGAGTATTCCAGTCAACATTGTCAAAAGCTTTCTCTAAGTCTAAAAATGCTAGAAACGTAGGTTTGCTTTTCCTTAATCTTTCTTCTAAGATAAGTCGTAAGGTCAGTATTGCCTCACGTGTTCCAGTGTTTCTACGGAATCCAAACTGATCTTCCCCGAGGTTGGCTTCTACTAGCTTTTCCATTCGTCTGTAAAGAATTCGTGTTAGTATTTTGCAGCTGTGACTTATTAAGCTGATAGTTCGGTAATTTTCACATCTGTCAACACCTGCTTTCTTTGGGATTGGAATTATTATATTCTTCTTGAAGTCTGAGGGTATTTCCCCTGTTTCATACATCTTGCTCACCAGATGGTAGAGTTTTGTCAGGACTGGCTCTCCCACGGCCGTCAGTAGTTCCAATGGAATATTGTCTACTCCGGGGGCCTTGTTTCGACTCAGGTCTTTCAGTGCTCTGTCAAACTCTTCACGCAGTATCGTATCTCCCATTTCATCTTCATCTACATCCTCTTCCATTTCCATAATATTGTCCTCAAGTACATCGCCCTTGTATAGACCCTCTATATACTCCTTCCACCTTTCTGCTTTCCCTTCTTTGCTTAGAACTGGGTTTCCATCTGAGCTCTTGATATTCATACAAGTCGTTCTCTTATCTCCAAAGGTCTCTTTAATTTTCCTGTAGGCGGTATCTATCTTACCCCTAGTGAGATAGGCCTCTACATCCTTACATTTGTCCTCTATCCATCCCTGCTTAGCCATTTTGCATTTCCTGTCGATATCATTTTTGAGACGTTTGTATTCCTTTTTGCCTGTTTCACTTACTGCATTTTTATATTTTCTCCTTTCATCAATTAAATTCAATATTTCTTCTGTTACCCAAGGATTTCTACTAGCCCTCGTCTTTTTACCTACTTTATCCTCTGCTGCCTTCACTACTTCATCCCTCAAAGCTACCCATTCTTCTTCTACTTTATTTATTTCCCCCATTCCTGTCAATTGCTCCCTTATGCTCTCCCTGAATCTCTGTACAACCTCTGGTTCTTTTAGTTTATCCAGGTCCCATCTCCTTAAATTCCCACCTTTTTGCAGTTTCTTCAGTTTTAATCTACAGGTCATAACCAATAGATTGTGGTCAGAGTCCACATCTGCCCCTGGAAATGTCTTACAATTTAAAACCTGGTTCCTAAATCTCTGTCTTACCATTATATAATCTATCTGATACCTTTTAGTATCTCCAGGGTTCTTCCATGTATACAACCTTCTTTCATGATTCTTAAACCAAGTGTTAGTTATGATTATGTTGTGCTCTGTGCAAAATTCTACCAGGCGGCTTCCTCTTTCATTTCTGTCCCCAATCCATATTCACCTACTATGTTTCCTTCTCTCCCTTTTCGAATTCCAGTTCTAGGATAATCGAATTAAATAATTTACCAATAAGAACTACATGTATTTATAACAACAAGAATTTCTTTTATTATTACAAAGACAAGTACAATAGGAATGTACGTAGTACAGTCTAGAAACGAAAAAGTTAGTACATACGCATTTTTGCACGTACAGTACATTGCCCAGAGTTAACGCTTAAAAATCCTAAATTTTGGGCTGTCTATGCAAGGCTGACCTCTTACGAGCAGCCAAGTCACGCACATTCTTCAGGACAGATATCTGATACTGGTCACTTTCGTCTAAAGAACTCTAGACCATCACAAGGCAGTATCTAAACAGCTAAATGCTTCAGCAGTAGCCAGTATATCTTCATCTTCATTTTCTGGACCACTAGTTGACGAGATGCTGGCAGCGTCAGCTTCATCAGTAACGAGCTTTGCAATTTTGCTATCCTGCATGATTTGGTGCCCTGGGCATGCATCGTAGACATCTGTGAATCCTTCGTCTTCATCACATTTATAGTAATTGAGCTCTTTTACCACATTGAGCCCTACGGACACACAGTTTAAAATTTTATTACAGGCTTTTTTTAAATTCTGTTCCAAATGTTCTCACGATAAACAGCACAAAATTTCAATATAAACGCATTCATTGAGGAACATGGATATTACCAGATGGAAAGGTAGTCAATCAAATAGAACATGTAGCTATCCATTAGGATGGTGCTGACTAGCGCCTTTCGTGATTCGGGTCGTGATCTGTAAAAACAGAACGCACTAGCTATATTTCTGTAGCAGACAGCCTCGTAGTTAGGGCAACCACTGCTCTGAGTAATCATATTGGGTATTAATAAACCGCTTCAGCTGTATTTAGTCTTACTTTTAAATCGCTGCCAGTTTCATGGCACAAAAAGCCACATCTTCAGGTGAACATAAAACTAAAACATTAGAGATGAAAACGCTCGGAACTTGGTACCGACGGACAACGAATTTGGGCACAAAGTTCCAAGCTTTTCCAGCTCTAATGCTTTAGTTATATGATCACCTGAAGATGTGGCTTCTGGTACCATTAAACCGGTTGTGATCTAAAAATAAGACTAAATACAGCTGAAGCAGTTTATCAATACCCAAGACATTTCACTAGACTGTACTCTTAGTTCCATGAATCAGTACAGTAGCATAAAGTCCATCTCTGCGTCATGAAACATATCCAAGTTCCGTTCTTTTTTTTTTTTTCGTCCTTATATTGAATCCAGATCCTGGCAAAAATCATACAAAGTCTATACAAGTCATGGCAGTGATCACTTTGGTGGTGGTGGTGGTGGTGGTGGTGGTGGTAGTATGTACGATGACATCCCTGCACGCACAAGCGAAGTCTATATATAACATATTTTTTTCTCGCTCGCCACCGACATAAGCAAATGGTATCGTACGCTCTAAAAGTGCATAAAATTTCGCTCTGTTCCAAGGAAAGCTGTTACCGACCAGATGAACAGTTGCGAAGGGTCTCTTCGTACGTTAGGATCTGATATTATTCCAAACGTTTACCAGTAAGACAGCCTACACGATACAGGCTTGAGTTTTCTACTCTGATAGGTCTTTATTACGTAGCTTACCTGAGCGCTGTATTTCTATTAGTTATATTTAGCTATGCATAACAAACTTAGTCACACACATTTTCTATAACTCTGCCAAGATATTTAACCTTTTCCACAACTACAATTACATTTTCATATAATTTCATAACAGCCATTAGCAATCTTTGATATAACTCTATCTCTTTCAACTTCTCCCATAGATTGTTGGTGGGTACATTATCGTATGCTTTCTCTAGGTCAATCAATGCAACATGTCTCCAGTCCAGCTTTTGTGCGTTTTTCACATATTAGTTTCGCTGTGAAAATGTCGTCCATTACCTAACTTCCAGTTCGGAATCCTCCTTGTTCTTCTTCCTGCCTGTGAGCTGTTTCTTTCTCTACCATACTTTTCAGTACCTTCGAGTACAGTCTTCAAACAAAAGGTATCACTGCCAATCCCTTTTAATTATTTGGATCATTAAGTGACCCTTCGTTATGCACCGGTCTTATGTAACATGTTTTCCATTCCGATCTAACTACTTCTCCATTTCACGTTCTTTCCAACAGCCACCTTAGCATCTCCAACAATTTCAGTGGACCAAACTTCACCTAGCTCTGGATATGTTGATCCATATTCTGGTATCATCATCATCTTCTTCTTCTTACGTCTCCTTACAGCCCGTTGACTAACTTTTAGATCTAAACGCCACAGTTCTACCTTCTGCATCCTTATCTCGCATATATGTGAAAATTCAGACCGATTTTCCTGGACTAAATCGTTAAAATACTGTCCATTGACCACGACTAATATTATTTTGTTGTAACTTTTCACTAGCTGACACTCGCACTGACTCGATTATTCTCCATGTCTCAGCACTCCCAGCACCACCAATTATATTTACGAAATTAGAATTATACATTAATACCTTCAGCTGCTGACGGGTGTTCATATATGTCAACGGGGGACAGGTGAAAATGTGTGCCCCGACAGACACTCGAACCCGGGATCTCCTGCTTACAAGGCAGACACTCTATCCATCTCAGCCACCGAGGGCACAGAGGATAGTGCGACTGCAGGGACTATCTCGCCCACGTCTCCTGCGAGACCCACATCCTCACTTTATATGTCCACACACTACATTCGTAGTATCCCTACCCAACACTGTCATTACACAACACTACTTACGAAGTCCCTTAAGGGTTTGGCTAATATGTGTACATCCGCACAGGAGGAGGTCATGGCCGGTAATGCCAGAACTTTCTTCCCATGCCTTGCCATTCCTTTTTAACACTTCTCTTTTTACTTCTCTATTTAGTGCCCTGCATTCCATCAAATTGATTTCATTTTCTGTGCCTCATTTTCTGTGCCTCATTTTCTGTGCCTCATTTTCTGTGCCTCATTTTCTGTGCCTCATTTTCGTCTGTAGCGTTCTTTATATGTGCAAATTCCTCTTCTGCTGTTCTTTCCGCACTCTCCAATTTGTTTGAGAGTCGCTGTTGGCATAAGTGCTTAGTACTTTCATCTCTTAAACTATCCAAGTTATTCCTTATGATCTCAGGCAGGTCAGCAGGTTGGGACCTCTTCTGTTAGCAGCTGGAAAGTATAGGGGATATAAATTTTACGTTCCACCACATGATGGTCAAACTTCCACAATCTGCCACTCTTTCTAACTCTGACATCCTGAATTTTTAAACTCGCCTTTCGCTCGAGATTAGATAATCAATCCTTGATTACGAGCCTCTTGTATAGTTATACCATTTAAATTGGTGTGTCTCCTTGTGGACAAAGAATGTATTTTCCACTTGTAATTCATACTGCTCCAGTAAATCCACCAATCTTTTCCGATTCTGATTCTTAACGTCCTACCAGTATCAGCTCATGGCCACTCGGAAAGGCTTCTGTAGTCTCTACCATAATCTGTTCGGAATGTTCTGGTACCTTCAAAGGGAAATCTTCAGAAGACGCATGCACTCCTACTCCCACTGTTAGTATATTGTGCTGCCATTTTTACTCTACACGAATGGGTATCATCAATAGATGTGACTACATTGAAGTTGTAGCACCATTCGATTCTCACATGTTCTGGCTGTTAGAGGCAAGTTTGCTATTCTTCTGGGACTCATTTTATGAATCACATTGCACTGAAAAGCTCTATGTCATACGGTGCGAAAAAGCAGGACGTGACTTAGCAGCATTTTTATAGGACCTCTATAGCTTGATTCAATTGTAGCTAGAAACTTCACAGAATAAGAGTGACGGCCTGAATCAGAGCACAGACTCACCGCCTCTGATTGCTATGCCTCCTTTCTAGAACCGTGCTGCTGCTTGTAGCGTTGAGTATCAGCATAAAGAGTCCCTGCGTAACCCTGGGCCGCTTATCAGCTGTGCCGCATCTAGAGGTTGGCCGGCCCTCAGCGGCCTTTGAGTACGTTCACTGACTTCAGACGGTTATGTCACACTAAAAACACGCTCGTTTCGCCAGCTTGTGAAAAGATGCAAAAATTACAATTTACGCAGTAGGCTCTCTCTGTAGACTACCGAATCTGCTTCATTGTATAATATCGAAATTTTTGATGGAGATACTGTAATACACGGTCCAGTCACATTAATGTGACAATCTGTTAAAA
Organism: Schistocerca serialis cubense; assembly: GCF_023864345.2. NCBI lineage: Eukaryota > Metazoa > Arthropoda > Insecta > Orthoptera > Acrididae > Schistocerca > Schistocerca serialis. The sequence continues at coordinate 725,934,225 of NC_064639.1, read as the reverse complement.
GAACCACGTTCTGCAGCGAGGACGTGCAGGAAGAGTGTCGGTGGAAGTTCTGGAAGGTACTGACAGGGATGTGGAGCTACCCCGATTACAGTTCCGTCGCCAGCTGCGCTGGATGTCGCGGCTGAGGTTCCATGGCGCGAACACCCCGATCAAAGCCGTCAACAGATTCTCGTGAGTTTAAATCCTAGGGGTTTGGTGGCCAGAGAAGTACGGTAAACTCGTCCTGTTGCTCTTACAACCACGCACATACGGTGAGCGCCGTGACACGTTGCATTGTCCTGCTGGTAAATGCCACCGTGCCGAGGAAACACAAACTGCGTGTAGGGTTAGACGTGGTCCCCAAAGATGGATGCATTCTTGTGCTGATCCATTGTGCCTTCCCGAATAACGTGGTAACCGAGAGAATGCCACGAAAACTTTCCCCAGACCGTAACGCTCCCTCATCCTGCCTGGACCCTTCCGACGATTGTTGCAAAGCCGTACGCGTCAAAGGCCGTCTGCCCGATGGAACATGAGACGTAATTCATCTGAAAACGCCTGCTGTTGTCACTCGGTGGACTTCCAGTTGCGGTATTGGCATTCAGATTCCAACCTTCGTCGACGACGAACAGCTCTCACCATGGGTGCGTGATCCCATACGCAGGTGTCACAGCTGAGGATCCATGGTGCGACCGTTCAGGTCGTCGAGGTGACACCGTTAGTAGCACCTTGGTTCATCTCGGCGGTCAGTTGCTCAACAGTTGCACTTCTATTCGACCGAGCCCATCTCACAAGGGGAACTCACCATCGGACTCCCCACCGAACTCCCCTCAGATTTCGTGGTAAGATGGAGTGGGAACATCAATAAGAATACTTATTGGTGCCGAATTAGGTCAACCAGTACCTCTAATTGGAGACGACCAAATTTATGTTGTTATTACAGTGGATAGCCCGTCAAAACTGAACACAGATCAAGCATGAAAAGAGGGAAATGATAAACTGAACAAAGAAACAAGAAGCAATATAGAAACAATGAACAGTCCAAGTTCAAAATCTGCAACATCGCTCGAGTCTGAATAGCCACGGTGTCGTGGTTATGTGATTACGGTGTTGGACCTCGAAGGGAGAGATCTATGTTCAAACCTACCGTCAGTGTGTCGTTACCTACCGTCAGTGTGTCGTTAGCTCAGTGGATTCCTTATGTGTTACGATCCAACTACTATATAAGATTGCAGTTCCAAGCTCGTTGAATATAACCTCTTATTTTCCATTTTAATTAATGGAGTTGCAAACCGCTGGTAAAAATTCCTTATACAAAATCTGAAGAATGCCAATTTCGACTTAGTAAATTATGTCAATATCACAGACGCCTCCTTTGCAAATGCCGAGGTGCTTCACTGTAAAGTAGTTCCCGAAAAGATTCAAAGCGATTGTCAACGATACGAATTTGAGCTTTGTTCGTCTTATAGGTCTAACATGTCAGGAGGTTGTTGCACATGGTGATTAACATAGTTCCTCTCTTCTAAATTTTTGCAATAGCATTTAACTGTAGACGTTTTCTGGCACCAGCGTTAGCAATTTCTTTCCGTTCTCCGAACCCTCAAAACGATATATTTTTCTGGTTTAAATCCGATGACCTTAACTATTGCTTCCGATCAACGTTAAATACTTTATGAATCCATACATAGAACTCCAAATATGCAGTGTTCCTTCATTGCTACAGAGCAAGCATTGCAAGGTATTCTCACAGTTTACCGCATAGACTTACCATAAGGAATGAAACAAGAACTGTAATACACTTTATACCACAGACGCTTACTCTGGCTTGGCCAAAAGTAGCACAAATAATTGTCTTTGAAAGGGAAAGAAGCACTTATAAATACATGGAATGTAGTGAGGTGGTTTAATTTCGTCCCAGTCTATAAAATTCGGGCCATACTCAGCTCTTGATGATTATTGTAATACAGTACCTACCTACTAATCAGGGCGTCTGTCTCCGTTGCTTTCGAGTGTGAATGCAAATCGTAAAAATTTTTTGTGGAGCAACATTTAATAATAAAGCGTTTTAAAAGCGATGAGCAGTAGCAGGCGCTTTCGATAAAGATCGGGGAAGTGCTGCGCCGCTGGTGTCACCACGGCAGCTGCCAGTAGCCAGCAAATGGATCCCGGAGCTTTGCCGCACGCGGGGTCCAGAGAAGGACAGTCTGCAGGAAATCTGCCGCAAAATGGTTACTGGATTAAATTTTGATATCGGTGTGTCAGAAGGCGAAATAGGTTGAATCTGCGCTACCATTACATTCACGTCTTCAGCATTCAGACAGAAGAGGCTACAAAAATATTTTACGCCAGTTGCTCTCGATCCACAGACATTGTGAATAGAAACAACGAACGCTACCTCTAGACCACAGGTGGAAACATCCTGCGAGTCCTCTATCATGGAACATGATTTCCTCCAGGAAGTGCGGCAATCTACAGTGTTGCCAGATTGTGCAGATAACCGTACTTAGAGAATTAGCGAGTTGGTCAGTTTTTTTGTCCCATGTCGCGATCGGCGCGGACTTAGCCTCTGCAGCGGCCGGCCGCCGGTCGAGTTATGTCAGAGTGTACGTACCTCCTATTTGTTCTTCATAATTAGCACATGTTATGGCTCTTGCGTTCTGTTTCGAAAGTTTTGACTCTTGACTTCCTTTGTTGTAATACAGTTAAGACACGTTTATTTGTTTTCATTTCTGTAGGAGATCTATGCAGCATCTCACCTGCTCTCACTTCATCACATTTACTCGCGACGGTAATATATTCTTGCCACATGACTCATATTCTAGAACCAGGGTATGATATAACAATTGCGAAGACTACAAAAGGAGAATAGATACGTCACTGACCAGACGGATGGTTCACAAGTTTGCGAAAAAAATGGAACACGATGGAGACTTGAACATGGGATCCTCTTAGCAGCCCAACACCGTAGCCATACAGCAACGACACCGTAGATCTTGGAGTTCAATCGATGTTGTACATCTTAAGTTTCGAGCGTTCACTGTTTAGATTCGCTTACTTTTTCACAGTTGAGTAAATATCACTCCTGTTTTCATGCTTTATGTGTGTTCAGTTTTTGACGGGATGTCCACTGGGTCAGTTTACCACTAAATCCTAGGGGGTGCGATGAGGAGTTTCCATTGTCAGAATCCGTCGTCCACACCTGTCATCTACGGCCTGTGGTGCTCTACAGTTGTCACAGCCCTGATTTAGGATAGCGCCATTTTGCCATGCACAGTATACTTAAACTACTGCGGCACACCAATACTTCACAAACATAGCCATTTCGGGAACGATTCCACCCTGGGCCCGAAAGCCAATGATCAAGTCCTTCTGGACGTCAAATAAATCGCACCGTTTCCGAATTCCTGCACTGTTTTCTGCGTCCCCCGCACACTGTTTACATACCCTCTACTGCTAACACTATCATCTGCCGTCTGTGAGTCGTTAGTACAAGTTGATGTCGAACATAAGCGGTGGTCACATTAATGTGAATGGACGGTGTATTTGATCGCCTCTTTCATCTAGACTGAAGAGCCAAGGAAACTGGTACACCTGCCTAATATCGTGCAGGGGACCAGCGAGCATGCGTAAGTACCGTAACACGACGTGGCATGGACTCGACTAATGTTCATGTCTGGGGAGTCTGGTGGGCAGCGGAAGTGTTTAAACTCAGAAGAGTGTTTCTGGAGCCACTCTGTAGTAATTCTGGACTTGTCGTGCGTCGCATTGTCCTGCAGGAATTGGCCAAGTCGGTCGGAATGCACCATGGACATGAATGGATGCAGCTGATGAGACAGGATGCCTACGTATCACCTGTCGGAGTCGTATCTAGACGTATCAGGGGTCCCTTATCACTCCAACTGCACACGCCCCACACCATTACAGAGTTGCCACCAGCTGGAACAGTCCTCTGTTGACATGCAAAGTCGATGGATTCATGAGTTTGTCTCCATACCCGTACACGTCCATCCGCTCGATACAATTTGAAACGACTCTTCCGACCAGACAACATGTTTCGAGTCATCAACAGTCCAGTGTCGGTGTTGAAGGTCCGAGGCGAGGCGTAGAGCTTAGTGTCGTGCAGTCATCAAGGGTACACGAGTGGGCCTTCGGCCCCGAAAGCCCATATCAATGATGTTCCATTGAATGGTTCGGACGCTGACACATGTCGATGGCACAGCATTGAAATCTGCAGTAATTTGAGGAAGGGTTGCACTTCTGCACGTTGAACGATTCTCTTCAGTCATCGTTGGTCCTGCTCTTACAGGATCTTTTCCCGGCCGCAGCGGGGTCAGAGATTTGTTTTCTTTTTTTTTTTTTTTTTTTTTTTTACCGGGTTCCTGATATTGACGGTACAGTCGTAAATTGAACGTACGGGAAAATCCCTACTTCATCGCTGCCTCAGAGACGCTGTGTCCCATCGCTCGTGCGCCGACTATAACATCTCGTTTAAACTCACTTAAATCTTGATAACCTGCCATTGTAGCAGCAGTAACCGATCTAACAACAGCGCCAGACACTTGTCTTAATATAGGCGGCGCCGTATTCTGCCTGTTTACATATCTCTGTATTTGAATACGCATGCCTATACCAATTTCGTTGGCCGTTCCGTGTCCTAACCCACAACGAAGAAAAGCAATGAAGATTTTTAAAGTTTAATATCTCTTGTAGTGGATGTTTTTTAAAAGATTCATCAAAATTTCATTAGGTTTCATTTCATCTGCGTGAATGACGAGACTTGGATTTATTTCCAACTACCGTATAGGATTACAAAGTATATAATTTATAAAGAAACGTTAGATTTTAAGAAGGTATTACTTCTGAAAAAAAGAAGAAAGATTAAAATACAATGTTCCGTTGACAATGGTGTCGTTAGACGATCCACAAGCTCTGATTAGGGAAGGTTGGGGAAGGAAACCGAATTAGCCCTTTCAAAGGAATCAGCCCGGCATTTGCCTTAAGCAATTTAGAGAAATCACAGAAAACCTAAATATAGATGGCCGGATGGAGACGGTATTATTTCTTAATACAATCCCATAAAAGCTATGGGTATTTTTTACAGTTACTTTAGAATCAAATTTTTCGTATATGTTTCACAAATGTTCAGTCCGCCCTCCTCTAAATGAATGACAAACATCCAGACGATAGTCACATTTTTGCGAGTATACCTAGAGTGCCTGATACAATGCTATTGTATGCAGTGTCTCAGTTGACCAAAGTTTTTGGAATCAGAGACACATAAGCAGAGTCTCTAAGAAATCCTCACAAAAAAGAAAAAACGGTGAGATGAGGTGACGTTGGAGCCATTGTGCAATGGGAGATCGGAATGTGTCTTACGGTCGATCCCGCGTTGAAACAGTTCATTGCTAATAAATGCGCTTTAATGTAGGTGCCAGTAAAGTGGTGCTCCGTCTCACTTAGGCAAAGCAAAGCTCTGCGTCCTGGTCCGGACGGGTCAATTGGGATCGACCAACCGCCATGTCACTCTCTGCCAATGGTGTCATTCGGAACGGTATGGAAGGACATGGGACCACCATACTGTTCTCCCTGTCCTTGTCTGCTTTCTTGACATTGGAACCGCTACATGTCACTCAAGTGGCTCCGGAGCTGGTATCACAAGACTGAATGTGTCACATTCCAGTAGTACCATCAAGTAAAAATCCCAGAACTCAGCATAGCAGCTAGATAAGCTGACCATTGATCTACGAAGGCGGACTCTGTCCTGCTGACAGCTTCACAAAAAGTGGATCAAAAAAGACGAAAAAAGGCATTGGAGCCGCGCGGGGTAGCGGCGCGGTGTAGGGCGCCTTGCCACAGCTTGCGCGACTTCCCCCATCGGATGTTTGAGTCCTCCCTCAGGCAGGGGTTTATATGTGTTGTCCTTAGCGTAAGTTAAGGTGAGATTACGTAGTGTGCAAGCCTAGAGACCGATGATCTCAGCAGTGTCGTCCCATAGGAACTTATCACCACCCCCACTCCCCCCCCCCCCCCCCGGGGCGAGCGCGTGCGAGCACACACACACACACACACACACACACACACACACACACACACAGTCATTGAAACACGTGTACCGTCATATACGGCAGTGAAAGCAGTTTGTGCCCGGCGTACACACTCCCAAGAGTACACGAGCGGTTCAGATGCATCAAACCCTGCTTTCTTGACAGTGCAATTACCACACCTGTGCTTCATACTTACGATATAATAAAGTAGAACTGACACGAATAAGTCTAACAGCTGCTTACAGCGAAATCCACTTCATAAAGCATAAGCTGAGCATAGTAGCAGACGATGGTCGATGAAGATGAGGGGCCATCCACTGTAATGTGTTATCGGTCAACGTCTTACAGGTAAATTGTCATAGCGAATGTATGAGAACAATAGCTTCCATCAATCATGTTTTACACACTGAAGAAATGAAATTAAATGAAAGCCAAAGGCAGCAGTAACAATTTCTTTTGCTTAGCGCGGACTGAAGGAGTTGCGACACACCCATAGTTGGCAGGCATTCTCCGGGCTGACACCCAAGCAGGCCACGGCCTTCGCTGCGCGAGAAGTGAAGGAATCTTGCAAGGACATTCGCTCGGTCTGTTTTGAATTGAACAGGAGCGCAGGCCTAAATTGCTCATTAATTACTCTGTAGGTCAGAACTCGTTGGGCAGTTCAATCCGCAACATCTCGTCCAAAATATGAACAAAAGACGTAACGGCTCGCAACTGAAGAGAGTTGGTAGTTTTCACCCAGCGAAGGACGCAGAACCGTTTATTCTAATGCAGTAATGTGTATGTGCGGGCCCAAGACAGTGTATCGGGTCTTAGTTACTGTTCTTGTTGATGGTGGCGATACGTAAGCGTATTTGGCGGGGCAGAATGCGAGTTAGATTTGCGAAGTTGTTTCTGTTTTTTGCTTTTATATGACAGGCGGAACGGGGGGGAGGGAGGGAGGGGGGCAGAAGAGTATCTATTTTCTTTATTACACAAAAACTGGTAGCTCCGCATCTGGAACAAGGACGAAATATTGCCTGTAACATCTGACACGTGCTATGAGGAGTAGAATAAGAGTGGTTCTAATGAAAACTAAGCGCACTTGATTTTTTGTTCGTGCTGACTGACCGGTGAGACTCTCATCTTGGGAATTAGAGCTTTCAGAACTGCTCTTCCTACAATGCGCAGTGTAAAAACTGGCTTCAAGAGAGCATCTGAATTCTTACTACAGTCCACATATATCTAATGGTGTGTCGAGGAGGGTACTTCTGGTACCGCTAACGTAACCCTCTCCCCTCCCCTCCCCTCCCCTCCCCGCCCCGCCCCTCCCAACCCCTTCCCTGTTCGACTCGTAAATAACATGTGGGAAGAATAATTGTCGGAAAGCCTATGTATTAGCTCTAATTTCTCGGATTTTCTCGTCGTGGTCATTTCGCGAGATGTATATGGAAGTAACACGTTGTCCGACTCTTCCCAGAAAATGCTTTCTCAGAATTTCAATAGTAAATCTCTCCGTGATATACTGCGCTCCTCTTGTAAGCCTGCCACTGGAGTTTGTTGAGCATTTCTATAACGCTCTCGCGCCGACTGAGAGATGCTGTGACGAAACGAGCAGCTCTTCGTTGGATCTCTTCTGTCTCTTCTAAAAGCCCTACCTGCTAAGGATTCCAGTCTGATGAAAAATAATCTAGAATTGGTCGAACAAGCGTCTTGCAAGCCACTTCCTTCGTGGATGAGTTACATTTTCATGAAATTCTTCCCATGAATGTCAGTCTGGCATCGGCTCTTCCTACTATTTGTTTTATATGGTCATTCCACTTAAGGTCGCTCTGGATAACTTCTCCTAGATATTTTACAGTACATACTGCTTTCAGCAGTTTGTCATAAGTAATGTAGTTGTATAGCAGTGCATTTATTTTCATATATATGCGCAGTATATTAAACAGCTGCCAGAGCCTGCACCATTGATCAATTCTCAGTTGGTCATTCTGCAAATCTATACTGTCTTCTTCTGTCACTGTGTGTATATAGACATCCCCTTCGTCTGTGAACAGTTTTAAAAACTTGGTTGGTTGGTTTAAAATAGGGGAGGGCAAGGGCCCAAACTGCGAGGTCATCGGTCCCTTGTTCCCGGTAAAAGGAAAAGAAGAAAAGGAAGGAGACCTGCAGCACAATAACAGGAGAAAGGAAGAACGACAGAAGGACAACCAAAACTACTATAGACAAAACAGGCAAAGGAAACCACAGAGGGAAGGAAGAAACAGATGGAAGGGGTAAAATCAAGATAGCAGATGACCGTCGCTGGCCGACCACGAGAATAAAAAGGAAAAGCCAGCCACTCTACGACACTCTAAACATCCATCGTAAAACAGAGTGGAGAACACAAAGGGACAAAGGAGAAGCTCTAAAACTTATATAGAATGATAAAACCCACTGTCACATATAAAAAGTAAAACTAAATTAGGCGATGAGGCGTTGTCAGCTAAAATTCATGGCTGCGAGTCCGGTAACTGAAGAGCCCATTGCACGGCAACCAAAGGAGGACAGCTCACAAAGATATGGGCCACTGTCAGCTGGGCGCCACACCGACACTGAGGTGGGTCATCACGGCGCAGGAGGTAGCTGTGTGTCATCCAAGCGTGGCCAATGCGGAGCCGGCAGAGAACCACAGAGTCCCTGCGAGAGGCCCGCGTGGAGGAGTACCGCACATTCGTAGTCTTCTTAATGGCACGTAGTTTGTTGTGCGTGCAGAGGTTATGCCATTTCGTCTCCCAAAGCCGCAAAACCTTGCGGCGTAGTACTGAACGCAGGTCAGTTGCAGAGAAGCCGATCTCCATAAACGGGTTCCGCGTAGCCTGTTTGGCCAGCTTGTAGCCAAGTTCGTTGCCTGGGATTCCGACGTGACCTGGGGTCCAGACAAACGCCACTGAACGACTGGACCGTTACAGGGCATAGATGGACTCCTGGATGGTCGCTACCAAAGGATGACGAGGGCTGCACTGGTCGATAGCTTACTGACTGCTCAAAGAGTCAGTACGCAGAATAAACGACTCCCCAGGGCATGAAAGGATGTGCTCAAGAGCACGAGATATAGCTACCAGCTCGGGAATGAAAACACTGCAGCCATCGGGCCAGGAATGCTGTTCAGTATGTCCCCCATGGACATATACGAAGCAGACGTGAGCATCAGCCATCGGACCGTCGGTGTAAACCATTTTACGGCCCCTGTACATGTCAAGAATGGAGATGAAGTGACAGCGGGGAGCCGCAGGGCTAACTGAGTCCTTAGGGCCATGTGAAAGGTCCAGGTGAAGCCGCTGCCTAGGTGTACACAATAGAGGCGTACGTGAATATATCTCAAGTATAGGTGGTAAAGGCAAGGACTCCAGTTCGGAAAGAAGGGATCGGACACGAACTGCAATTGGAAGCCCTGACCTGGCCTGCCGATGCGGGAGATGAACCGCCGTGGGTGGGAAAGGGAGACGGTGATGCGGATGCGCAGGAGAACTACAAACGTGTGCGACGTAACTGGACAGCAGTTGTGCACGCCTAACCTGCAATGGAGGGACTCCGGCCTCAACAAGGACGCTGGTCACCGGACTCGTCCTAAAAGCTCCCGTCACTAGGCGAACGCCACAGTGGTGCACTGGGTCCAGTAAACGCAACGCTGAGGGTGCCGCCGAACCATAAACCAGACTCCATAGTCCAGGCGGGATTGAACAAGGGCTCTGTAGAGCTGCAGCAGCGTAGAGCGATCTGCACCCCTGTTGGTGTTGCTCAGGCAGCGGAGAGCATTGAGGTGCTGCCAGCACTTCCGCTTAAGATGACGGTCAATCGGAAGTCGAAAACGAGTCCAAGAATCGATATGTCTCCACTACAGTGAGTGGATCGGCATGAAGGTAAAGTTCTGGTTCTGGATGAACTGTACAACGCCGACAGAAGAGCATAACACACGACTTTGCGGCCGAAAACTGGAAACCGTGGGCTAGGGCCCATGACCGCGCCTTTTGGATGGCTCCCTTTAGGCGCCGCTCAGCAACACCAGTGTTGGTGGAGCAGTACGAAATGCAGAAGTCGTCTGCATACAAAGAAGGTGAGACGGATTATCCCTCGGACCCTGATGTATGTGCTGGACGAAATGAACACCTCACCGCTCTAAAATTGGCGCGCAGCTCGTCGTCGGACTGCAAAAGAATGCCCCTGTGGAATATAATACCCTGGATCATATTTCAGCTCTTATGGGGCGTGATGGTAACAGAAACATCCCCCAACTTGCCACAAGCGAGTAATGCCTATGACAGTACAGAGGATGTTGTTTTTATCAAGACTGACCCAGAGCGCATTTTGGACAAGCTCTCCATCTCCCCAAACTTGTCCTCCAAATGCTCCACAAAAAATTGAGGCTTCATAGGTATGAAAGATTCCACATAAACACTCGTACATACGAGGTACCGGGGTGAATAAGCTTCACTGGCGTCCTTAGCCTGGCGTTCCTCCCATCGTGTGACCAGGGAGGGGAACGATTTGGGGTCATATTTCTTAGCACTGCAGTTCGAATCTGCCTGCCTAGAGACTACGCTTAATGGCGTGTCATCCGCCCTGATGCCACTCACTCCGACCAGGGGCCCTCCCCATGGGCGCCACCCAGCCTCAGCAAGGGCCACCTGGCAGGATGGCCATTGCTGGGAGTCCAGATCCCCCAGGGAGATGGGCATCTAGGCCATGGCATACGTGGGGAGTTAACCGAACATGCATCAGCAGAGCGATCCCTGTGTTGTCAGGGGGCTCCAACCAACAGGGTACATGGAGGCCCCATCACAACGGACCGGCTACCATGCTGGATATGAGGTGCTAAGAAGTCCATGCTCATCGTCGGTGCAGAAAGCGACACTGCACACTGCATGGTGGAAAACGCACACAGGAAGGTTTCCTCGCCCAAGAGATGGAGAATGAGCAGGAGTGCAATGCGACGACGAGAAAGTGGGCTAAGGATCTAAATGCTCGATGGACACGATGCACCATGTAAGGCGCCCTTCCGCAATTGGCTCGCTCTTCGGGAAAATTTAGAAAGATGGAAGTCAAACCCGACAGGGGACCATCACATAAAGGCCGAAACGTGTGAGACTCCTTTTAGTCGCCTCTTAAGACAGGCAGGAATACCTCGGACATATTCTAACCTCCGGACGTGCAGGGGCAAAATTACATCTGTCTATTTTGTTCCGTTAAGAGTGACGTGTTGAGTTCTGTCCGCAAGAAAGTCTTGAATCCAGTCGCAAATCTAGTCCGATACTCAGTACATTTTTTTTTTTTTTTCATTTGACGGCAGTGCAGGGCGGTGTCAAATGCCTTCCTTAAGTCAAGGAACACAGCATCAACCTGAGTGCCGTTGTCTGCGGCTCTATGGGTCTCATGGAGGAACAGGGCGAGCTGCATTTTACAAGATCTGCCTGCGGAATCCATGTTGATTTTTATATAAGAGCTCTCCGTTCTGCAAAAGTAACAATTCGTGAACATAAAAACTGTTCCATAATTGTACAACAGACTGACGCCAAAACGATATAGCCCTATAATTATGTGCATCTGTGCTACGACCCCTTTTTAAAACGGAAATGACCCGGGGTTTATCCCCTTCGCTAGGTAGCCTTCAATGCCTTCTATAAACTGCTGCTAGAACGGGAGCAAAAAATCTGTGTGGTATCTTGTAGGTAGCTCATGCGGTCCTGATGCCTTTCCACTACTGATTGTAGTTGCTTTTCTACTCCGTGATCGGTATCTCAGTATCTGTCATCTTGCTGTTCGTAAGATGATTGAAACGGGGGACGTGCTATAATCTCCCGCAGTTTCGAAAGACCGTATTCAGTATTTCGGTCTTCTATCATCTTGCGTTTTGGTGCCATTATGGTCCCTGTGTGAACAGAGGATTTCGAACGGCTTACTGATTTTACGTAAGACAAATACCTCTCAGGGTTTTTACTCAGATCCGTTGACGTATTACTCTCAAAGTCATTGAACGCATCTCTCACTGCTGTCCTTGCGCTCATTTACGATTCGTTCAGCTTTTGTTTGTCATCTAGGTTTTGACTGTGACGGATCACTGTTTACGTAGCAGTTTTTAATCATAGCTATTAAACCAGAGGGGGTTTCACATCTCTTAAAGTGCTTGCTCCAAGTGTAGTTGTCTAAATCATACTGAAAGATGCTTTTGATTTTTTCCATTTGTGCTCCACATCTTCCACCACGGCACTGAAACTCGGCACTGAATATTTAATGATGACTACTCAGATACTCTGCAGATTGTATCCTCTCACACTTACTAAGCAAAAATATTCTCCTACCTTTCTTAACATTTCTTGTAAGTTGCTGTCACAGCTTTATGATCAGTGATACCTTCCTCTGCTTTAACTGATTCGATAACTTCAGGTCTCTTTGTTGTTAGGAAATCTAAGACGCCACCTTCACGCGTTTGTTCATTAATTGTCTGCTTGATGTAATTTTCGACAAGTCTTTCGAAATAATGTTACACTCATTCCTGTCTCCGGCACCAGTTCTGATGGCACCACTTTCTCAATCAAAACCTGGCAAGTTGAAGTCACCCCCTGTTACAGCGGAATGAACAGGAAAATTAATAATTCTGTTCTGCAAATTCTGTGCAGCGTTCTGCCACTATAGATCCCGAATCAGGCGGTCTATAAAAGCATCCGATTACCATTTTTGACCGACATTTGTCACTTAGCTTCACCCAGGTTAATAAACATTCGGAAACCGTCATAGCCTCGCTAGATATTACCGAATGCGCCACCATGATTGGCGATTAACCTGTCCTTAAAATAAATATTCCAGTTTGAAGTTAGTATTTCGTTACTATTCACTTCCAGTTTCAACCAACTTTCTGTTCCTAATACTGTCTGGGCGTCATTACCTTTTCAATAAGCGATACTAATTCTGGGATCTCTTTTTGGATGTCTGTATCTGATCTGCGACGACGAGCATTCTCTGAGAGAAGATTTTAGCTGATGTAATTGCGATTTTGGCAGGCATTTCGTCTATGATCCCAAGGACGGATTTCTCAAAAAACATATGCACGCCACACGTACTCCACTAAACTAGTAGCCGCTTCCTGCGTGTAGTGCGCTCCTGACCGATTAAGAGCGACGTTACAGTTCTCCACCCAATAGCCAATAGCTGTGGTTTGGGAAATTCGCAACCACACCGTCGCAGAGTCGTCTGAGGCTCTAGTTTAGGGTTGAAAGTTCTTTCGAAAGAAACCTCATCATTACTTTGAATTACGAGAGTGGCGCATCATGACAATGGATTGCAAATAAAAGGAAACAAGACTCAAATCCAAAAACGAATCCAAATAACAGATCCCACCTCCCCGAAGAGCGAGAAGTAGGACCCAACACAGGTAATGATTACGACCAGTACGACGCAGGCTCTCATGTTATGGCGGTAGAAACAGAACGTCAGTGTAAGAAAAGACAATCCCATATGTGTGTTCTTCGCACAGCCGATCTGCAGTCCAGTAAAGCTGCCATGTACATCTAGTCAATTAGCAGATATAAGTTAAAAACTGAGTTGTCTTCTATGACAACGTTCGTGATAGCTCTGTGCAATGTCTCAAGATCCTAGGCAAAACAGTGCAACACCATCTTACAGAAATATGCAAATCTCTCATCATCTAACGTGTCTGCCAAGACCCACCACAACAACCGGTCACCCAGGTGGTACTGTCAGAGAGGACACCCCCCCCCCCCTTAAGCTTCTGCTTTTATTTCAGCAACTAGGCGTCATTTCCATGGTGTCAGAAAAGCTCTGTTAGAAGTACATGGCTTGAAATTAAGTTTTGTGCAAATCTGAATTGTGTTCATGGGAAAACAGTGCAGATAGTTCAGTGCATCCAAATGGCAATCCTCAACAAATTACCTGTTCTGTGTTTGTAAGGTTTTGTTTGAAATGGGTGGAAACAAAACAAAAGTAAACAGTAACATGCCCAGATAAAAATCTAACAGAATGGTATCATGATATACGTGAAACGATTCCGTTTGATGAGCAGATTACAAAACTGTAAATGGATTTAATCTAGATAAAGTGCAGTATTATGAAAATTTTGTCTGTAGTAATGCTTTAATTCAGAAACAGTGATTAAAACGTTGCCTTAAGTAAAACTAGTTATCAGAAGAGAGATTTTCACTTCCCGCTTCTATTGGTATAGGTGACATCAGTTGCTTCAAAAGACTTTCCTAAAAAATGGGTTAAAATTGCGATGAGCAGTGTTCTCATATCAGGCTTCGCAGAAGTTGTTGGTGGAAGGCATCTCCCATGAAATCTGTTATGCTACTGCAAATAGGAGGTGGTTCTGACCTCCAGCGCCCTTTAGTAAAGATGGGGATAATTTATAAAACAGAAACCAAATAGGAAGGAAGCTGATAAATTATATGCAGACAGTTTATAAACTAGTTATGTGAAAGTAGTGTACAACTTTCTAAAGCGTAATTAACTTAAAGAAGTGTTCGATACAGCAGTGAACGCAGTTTATCTTCAAGTTTTACTCCCGCCTAAAACACTTAGTTTACGAGGATCCCGTTGGGTAGTATGCACGAATGCAGTATTCCAACAATCATCATGGAGCCGTACAAAGGTGCAGAGTGCGCCCAGTGTTATTAGTTTCATCAACCCAGATCCGCTGCTACAGTTCAGGACTAAATATTGCAAGCCACCAACTCAAACTGTTGTTATATGGCACAGTCGTTTCACCGAAAATGTCCATCACATACGCCGTGTCATATAGTCTCTGACGCAACAATTGAACAAGTTAGGCAGTCTTAACGTTCGTTGTCCAGGTAAATCAATGAGCCATGGTAGCTTAGAATTGAATATGCCTAGTGTTACAGTGTGGAAAGTATTACGAAAACGACCTGTCATTCAAACTCTACAAATTGTAACTGTTGCAAGCTCTAAGAGGAAGTGACGTAGAAAAACAAGCTGAGTTTTGTGTAGAAATGTACAGCAAAATACAGATTGAAGATGATTTTCTTAATGAAATTGTGTTCAGTGACGAAGTCACCTTCCATGCCTGTGGTACAGTGAATCGGCATAATGTTCGGATATCGGGGAGCAGAAACCACGTCTGAGTATGTACGGGACTTCCCTAAGGTAAATGTTTTTGCGCTGCAAACTGAAACATTTACGATCCTTTCTTTTTGCCGAGTCAACTGTAACCTGCACTCGTTCCTGGAAATTATTCAGCATGACAGTGCCACACCACACACAAGAGCTGTGAGATCTGCAACAAGCCGACCTGACGCCTTGGTTTTACTGCCATCGATCATCATCCATACAGTCCCGACTTAGCCCCGTCTCATATTCACCTATTTCCAAAACCTTCGAGGACTTCACTTTGATATTGATGAAGTGGTTTAAGCTGAGGTGAGGTTGTGGCTCCGTGAACAAAGCTAGATACAGTGATGGTATCAGCAAAGACGTCTCTCGTTGGGAGCAATGTGTTTGTCGTCAAGCTGACTTTGTTGAGGAATGAATATCTAGACGAAGACTAAGGATTTAGAATGTTAACAAAGTTTATTTTATTTAAAAAGCTTTAAGAGTTTTCGCAAAGATTTCAGAAGCATTACTTTTCTGTACACTGTCTTATAATTCAGTATTCTGCACTGGCGTCCTAAATAACTCTAGGGACAGTCCTGGAAGTTAAGGAGCAATCGTGGCAACAAATTAGCATGTCTCGATACTTGCTTTATGTGAATAGCTTCAGTTTACTGACAGTTGCCAAGTTATTCAGATTCAGATTTTTACTAGCGCCATGTGTATCGTATTGCTGACATCTATTGTTAAAGTAAATATCTTGCTTAAAGGTGCGTAAATTAACACATTATTACATGACAAAACACAATTTGATTTGAGTAAAGAAAGAATAGCAACATTGTGTCATAACATGCTAAATGTGGACTATTTATATGCAAGGTAACCTGAGGTAATGTAAGGTAAGGTAAGGCAAGATAAGTTAAAGTCTGTGATGCTGACAGGGCCTAGCACTTGCTTCCACTTAGGGTGCACATATTTTTTGCGGCGGCACTAGGAGGGCGAGGATGGCGGGCCCACAGTCCCGGCCGCCTTTTATCTGCTGTACTCGTTTAATAGGAGGCCCAATGGAGCTGGGGCTCTCCTGGAGAGGCTAACGAGGAAAAATCCCTGCCCCCTGTACAGGATTAAATCCGGGACCACCAGGGACGTATTTTCTAGCTCTACCCACTTGATTCCGACGACCAGAATTCGTATGTAAAAATACAGACACAAATGTCTGAGAGTGGTTAGATAGAGACAATAGTCAAAAGAGAGAGCCACTGTTAAATCCTGTGCTTAGCAGAAGAGCCGAGAAGTGGTAGGATCCACGGAGTTTTTACTGACGTGAGATATCAAGATTAATGGGCGTTTTTAATAGCGATATAGTGTTCCAAAATGATTTCTTATTTTTACTATGATTTTTACAAAAAATGGTTCAAATGGCTCCGAGCACTATGGGACTTAATATCTGTGGTCATCAGTCCCCTAGAACTTAGAACTACTTAAACCTAACTAACCTAAGGACATCACACACATCCATGCCCAAGGCAGGATTCGAACCTGCGACCTTAGCAGTCGCGCGGTTCCGGACTGCGCGCCTAGAACCGCGAGACCACCGCGGCCGGCTGATTTTTACAACGCACGTGCAACTTGCCGCATACGTAGCATTTAGTGGGTGGGTTGGGTTGTTTGGGGGAAGAGACCAAACAGCTAGGTCATCGGTATAATCGGATTAGGGAAGGAAGTCGGCCGTGCCCTTTCAGAGGAACCATCCCAGCATTTGCCTGAAGCGATTTAGGGAAAACACGGAAAACATAAATCAGGATGGTCGTAAGCGGGATTGAACCGTCGTCCTTCTGAACGCTAATCCAGTGTGCTACCACTGCACCACCTAGCTCGGTACAGCGTTTAGTGACAACAGTCCGCGATACAAGCAAATTCGTTGCTAATGTATTCAGTTAAACGTGCATTAACATCACGGACCTGCTTCCATAAATAACACCTCGAGGCTCCTTGTTTTCCCACACCCCTCGTGCTATCTACCTGGTTCGATCCTAAACTAATTTGAAGTTTACCCACTCGTGAACCGTGACAAATATTAGTTTCAGTAATTAAAAATTACCTCTGCTACACTCTAAAGGCGAGTCCTTTCGCAAGATTAACCATTCATTTCAGGCACTTGACAAAGCCCCATAGTACAGCACGGACTATCGGCCTCCAATTATTTTGACCGTGGAGACCGCCCAACCAACAATCTTAAAACATGCGGTGTGGGCTTCCAAACAGTAACTCCACCCTCACTTAGCAATGGTTCTGTGCGAAGACAGGAAAATGTCTAAAAGTGGAATATTAATCAAATGAAACCATAGTTCCAGAGACCTTTTCAAGTCTCGAATATCTACGACGTATGTATGCGGACTGAAGTGACAAATGACAATTTGTACCAATGCCGTGATTCAAAACCAGGTCTGCTGCTCACAAGGCAGATGCGTTAACCACTACACCACCCTGACACAGTGGCTCTGCACAATTGCAAGGACTACCATAGCACTCTTTCCTCCTCAGTCCAAAGTCCCGTTCACAGCTCAGCCTACTTGGTATCCCTGCTAAACTCTAAGATCATTGCCAGGGTGACGCAGCACTTAGCACATTTGATTAATGAGCAAGAGGCTGGTACAAAATTTAATTTGCCACTTCAGTCTGAGTACATGCATCATGGAATATCAATGTTCTGAAACCGATTGTCTTCAGTAAAAGAAGTGCGGCAGGGTGAATTTAAATTTATGGCTCCAATTGCTTCCTATTACGCATAATGTTGACAGCTTTTCCCACTTCTCAGTAACAATACAGGATGTTTATAAATGAGTATCGGGGTTTTAACGCTTTATAATATTTATTAGATTAAACTTACAGTTGTGTTTGGCTCCAGTGCGCATGCCTCACTGGCATAGCGAAGTACGCGATAGGTTGAACTTCACTGTACCCAAGTGCTGGATAGGCCGCAAGGGGCCCAATGACAGGGCTTGCTTTGCATGGCCTCCACGTTCACCCGACCCAACGCCATGCGATTTTTTTTCCTTTGGGGGCTTCATCAAGGATCGTGTGTACGTGCCTCCGCTACCAGCAGACCTCAATGAATTAAGGAACCGGATTGAAGCAGCTGTTGCTACAATAACTGAAGACACACTTATCAACGTTTGGGAAGAACTCTGCTACAGACTTTGTGTGCCGTGTGACAAATGGTGCTCAAATTGAACATATTTAAGATTCTTGGTAAAACCTGTTTGAGTTGCTCTTTCATTTGACATATCATTTATAACTAAGTTTAACATAATAAATATTGTAAAGCGTTAAACCCCCGATATTCATTTATAAAAACCTGTATATTTAACGTGCAAACTCCATATGATCCCAGTGGATCTCAAAGATTTAGCCGAGATCTTTGACCCCGCCAGGACACACAATCCATTTGATCCTTTCATCCAGACCTGAGTCACTGGAGTGCAGATAGTTGTGCAAGCTAGCCGTGCATAGGAGAAGAACGGTGCAGAGGAAACGAGTCCGGCTCTGCTCACGGTACTGTAATTCTAGATCACACTGAGCATCTGCGAAGGTACTGAGCAGATACAGGGGTAACTAAATCGAACATATTTAATGTAATCTGTACTCTAAACGTTTTACTGAAATGCTATCGCGAACCGAGCGAGGTGGTGGAGTGGTTAGCACACTGTACACGCATTCGGGAAGACCACGGTTCAAACCCGCGTCTGCCCATCCTCATTTAAACTTCCGTGATTCTCCCGGCAAGTGCCGGGATGGTTCCTTTGAAAGAGCATGGCCAGTTTCCCTCCCCATCCTTCCCTGATCCGAGCTTGTGCTCCATCTCTAATGACCTTGTTGTCGTTGTCGTTCAGTGAACAGACTACAAGCTTATAGAATATCGGGCTGGATTCACTGGACTGAGAACGTCGTAGCAGAAAGAACTGTGTGCTGTTCTTATCAAAGTGAAATGGACGGATGTAAAGTTAATTTCAGTAGTACACCAAGGGAGCGCCAAATGGCATGTTGTTGGGTATTATTTCCCTTAGCTTGTTCGTGGAAGAGGTTGTTGTTTTGAACTGGAAACTTGCAACAGCACAAAACTCTGTAGAAAAGCAGGAAAACGTCCGAAAGATTAAAGACTGTTGCAGAAAGTCGAAGCTTACCCTGGAAATAAATAAACGTATTTCGCATAAATAGTTGAAAAGGTTCATTAGCGATCGATTATACTATTAGAGATAAATCACTGGGAACAGTAACAACAGTAACACATCGGGTAACATCTATCCCAATAGCGAAACCAACAGGAAAAACAGATACTAGGCTGAGATTCATTGGAAGACACTATTAATCCACGGAAGATATACCTCACACGCATTCGACCGATTCTTTAATGTTACTGGTCGGTCTGGGACCCTTGCCATCTAGGGTTTGTAGAATAGAAATAAGATCCAAATAAGAGCGGCGCCTTTCGTTAAAGGTTCGTTCTGTAAGAACGGAAGCATTATGTAGATGCTCCTTAAATGTTAGTGGTAATCACTACAAGAACCCATTGTGGATCACGGAGAACGTACGAATAAAGAATATACAAACAGCTTATTACTTCCACATACATCTTGCGAAATTATTACGAAAACCAGAGACGTAGAGTCCATGAGTGTCCCCAGAAGTCATTCTTCCCGTTCACTATTCGTGAATGGAATATGAAAAGTGGAAAATTATATTGGTTCCAGTAGTACTCTCGTAACGGTTTCAGAACTGATGGTCCCTAAATTTTCCGTAAAATGCACAAATGATTCCTTTACCGTCTCAAAAACATCTGCCTGTCAATATGGCATGCCCCCGTCTATTTGCGAGGCGGCATGATACCCCACGTTAGTGACTGCTGTTCTGTCTCCGTATTCGCACAAGAGCCCGTCTTGTCGCACACTACGATTCTGTTCAGCTTACCATTTCCCGCAACATACCGGAAAAAAAAGCCCATCGGAGCAGTCGTGCTTTGAGTTTTGGATTTCTCAGAAGGGAGTTTTGGAAAGCAAAGAGCACGGAACGTGCAGCATCCCAAGTTTTTCGTACGATTTCATGCGAACGACACCGAAAAATATCAGGGAAATCACCTGAGAGTTGAAGAGCACTGTGAAAAAATTTTCGTCAATTGAATATACAAGTTCGTTAGTGACTACGGAGCAATGCTCACTACTGCCACCAGGAACATCCGTCCTTATAACCATTTCTTTTTCGATAGCACTGACGCACAAAGCCTTCACTCATCACATTCAAGTTACTGTCACATCGAATATCAACAGATTTGAGATTTTATGGCATTAAAAACCATACTACGCAACAGACTTCATGTTTGGCGACATTTCATTTTCAACAGCTGCTGTAGACGAACGAGAAGCAACGTGACATTCTTGCTAGCGTTGCTCTAAGCAGAACAACCTACGGTTATTCCCAGATCCTCACCCCCCCCCCCCCGTCCCTCTCCCCCTCCCGCCCTCCCTCTCCCCCTCCCGCCCTCCCTCTCCCCCTCCCGCCCTCCCTCTCCCCCTCCCACCCCTCCCCCGCCCCTCCGCCCTCGAACGAACGACACCGTCTCCCAACACTTCCCACGCTATCGAAATAGGCATAATGTGTTTTAGCAAGTAATATCGTTCAATATACGACTCACGAGACTTCAAACGAATAACATGGGCAGGAGTAAGAGTGTAGAATAATTTACCAACCCCACCACTTGGATCCTGTGATATTTGAACGAACAGTGATGTGCTGGCGACAGTGCGTTCCATAACATTAAGAAAAGGGCTAAGAAAATGACGGCACCTTGTAGGGAGCAAGGTGGGTGTTGACACAGATGTAAACGATGTTTCAGATGTCTGCGGCGGAGGAGTTCGTGACTGTGCGGGTGTCCGAGGGCTTGGTGCGCGGCCGCAGGGCCACCACCGTGCAAGGCGGCTCCTACGTCAGCTTCCAGGGCCTGCCCTACGCCCGCCCTCCTGTCGGGGAACTTCGCTTCGAGGTGAGAAGCTTTCCAGCGTCCGCCAGTCGGAGCGTTAAATGCCAGAAGTCAGAATGTGGCAGGGGACCTAGAAAAACTGAAAAAGGAAATGTAGAGGGGTCAGTCTAGATACAGTGAGAGTTAGTGAAGTAAAATGGAAGTAAGATAAGGATATTTAACCAGAGGAATATAGGGGAGTAGCAACAGAAGCAGGAAATGATGTACCAGGAGTAGGATTTGTCGGGATGGTAGGAAAGAGAGTGAGTTACTATGAACAGTTTAGCGACAGGATTATTCTCATCAGTTGACAGCAAACCAACGCCAAAAATAATATTTCAGGTATATATGCCTGCGTCACAAGCAGATGATGAACTGATACAGGAAGTATTTGAGGGCATTGAATATGTAATTTCAGTACGTAGAGAGAGATTAAAATCTAATGGTAGTGGATGACTGGAACGCTATAGTAGGAGAAGGAAGACTATTGGCTCGATTATAATAATGATAGAGGAGGAAGACTAATTGAGTTCTGCAGTAAATTTTAGTAGGTAATAATGAATACGCTGTTCAAAAATCACGAGAGGTGGTGTACCTGGAAAAACATGGAGACTCAGAACGATTCCAGCTGGATTACATCATGGTAAGACGGGGTTATGAAATTGGTTTAACAGCATCGTCTGGAAGAATTATCGTGGAAAGTAGTGGGATACTGTAGTACTGAGGAATTACGTACGTTTGAAGTCGTCTAGGACTGTAAGTTACTGCGATCATGAATGTAATTGGCAGTTAAGTTGGAGTGGACTGGATATCTCTATGAAAGGCAACCACGGAAGCTGGGCATTCAAAATAGGTACAAGAATTGCAAAGAAATCTTGTGTGACAGAAGCAGTCAGTGACCCACGAATCTGTAAAGAGTCTAACTCCCACGTATAAAGCAGCTTCAAACTTCTGATTACTTTACAAATAAGTTAATGTGTTGAGTAATTAACCTTAAGTCCGAAGTGAGAAAAGTTTAGAAAACGTTTGAAACTGTCTAAAGTTTGCTGGAAGCCAGTGTTGTCAAACATTACATAAGTGTAATCCGGGTAATTTGCACCTCTTTTTAATCAAAAGTTGGCTTTTGATACAGCTCAATGTTTGACATCCTATCTCCTGAATGTTTCGTACAATGATACTCTACGAAACGTAATGCCAATAAAGTTGCTAAGAAAGAAGTAATCAATTAAAACATCATGCCTGATGCGGTAGTTTCAATACATGAACAGTGAAAATTTAGTACGGGATAAACTTTTTCCCTGCATCATTTTGCGGAGGGTGTCACTGAGACAGTTTCGTAAACGTTTTAAACTGTGTGTTAACTTTGTTGAAGATCACTAAGTGCTCTCCTCCTCAAATACTGGAGAATATGGGTATGGGTATTTGCGTGTAATGACGTAACGCTGCCTACAGACCCATATGGTTTCTAACCGAAGTAGGTGTTCTTGCATTGCTGCTTTAAACCTTTAACGTAACATTGTACTTCTTAATGAGAAATTATGACAGAATTTCACGTTGTTAAATTTAGTCAGAAATTATATGAAATACTGAAAATCAAATTTTTGTTGCCTTAGAGCTGTTGGATGGGGTACGTGCTCCTGATACCATGCACCATGCACAATGAACCGAGAAAGTCGTTTAGTAATATGGTCTCCAACTGATCGATGGAAGAAGGAACAACAATATAAGTCAAATAGGAATGAAGTAAATAGGAAGTGCAGGAAAATCAAGGTTAAATGATCGCAGGAAAACTGCGAAGAAAATGAAGACATGG
This sequence comes from Schistocerca serialis cubense, assembly GCF_023864345.2. NCBI lineage: Eukaryota > Metazoa > Arthropoda > Insecta > Orthoptera > Acrididae > Schistocerca > Schistocerca serialis. The sequence goes on along the minus strand of NC_064639.1, from coordinate 725,911,298 downwards.
TCCTCGGAGGAAATGATTAAGCGTATAGGAAAGTCAAAACAGCATTCGGTGAAATTAACAGCGAAGGCGTATAAGGGGAACTACTATCGATAGTGGTATGACTCTGTAAATCGAACCCGGTGCGCAACGCCGGTTCTCTGGAACACCCTGAGCTGAGCGCGCCTTTTCCTGCAGCTGCCTCGTGTCGCTGTCGCCTTCAACACTGCCGAAGCACTACCGGTCACGCGCTACAATGTGGGATGGGACTACAGTTGCCAGCTTAAATTGACAAAATTGCCGAACATTGTATGATGAGCTGAGAGTTGAGGGTGAACACAATAAACATTAAGAATTATACTTATTATTGCTAGGTAGAGCTCTCAGCAAATTTTTGTTAACTTTTATTTTTTGGTAAAAGTCGTTGCATGTTACAAACCTCAAATAACAAAACTCTGCTTTTACGATACCGACACTCAGTTCATTTCTGGCGTTAGACCATAAATGACTCACGTGACTGAAGACTCGTTCTACATAGACATTCCTGGATGGAATCGCCATTATTCTGTACATAGTTTTTTGTATTAGGTGTTTTTTCTTCGTTTAAAGACGTTTTCCACGAATTGTTTGTGAACGTAGAAGCTTGACTTGGTAACAGTCCAAAAGTTTTATTTAGTATACGGATCTCTTCGTGCAGACTACCTTCACTGCGTTACAAATAGGCTGGCCAGCGCGGCAGCCGAATGCAGAGGAAGGAAGCGACGGTCAACGATCAGTAAAATATTGCGAATCCAACACGGGCCGACTGACTTGATTTTGCAAATCAGTAAATAAATTAGTGATATGAGTGGAATCCTAAATATACCGAACCACTCGTACTTCGGTACAGTACACCAGACACAGACTGAAATACCGAACAGTTGGATAAAAAGAACCGAACACCTAGCAAGGTGTGACCCAAGGGTGGTGGCAAGGGGGGAGGGGGGGGGGAGGCTATAGCCCGCCCTCCCCCCTCCCCAATGGAATATCATATTACTCTGAATATAATGACTTCAGAAGTCAGCAAATATATTACTCCAACAGATTCAATCATTTTTTTATAATTATGTTGCAATGTATTTTAACAAAAGAATAAGAGTGGCAAATAGCTTACTATCTAAACCAATAAATATCAATTAACTTAAAATAGGCGTCTTATTATTTATTAATGCACATTTCTTTAACCTGACCCCAAAACAGTTACCAAAAACTACTTTAGGCAACATCAAATTTTACCAATTTGTCGCTGGAGGACCCCAACTCTCCTTCGGTTAAGCGATATCCCATTCGTCCCCCCCCCCCCCCCCCCCTCTGGCTTGAAGACCCTTTCGGGTTCCGTGCAAAGTGTCGCGTGCATTGGTCAAGTGATGAATTATGAGTTTGGATATATTCCATCGGTTGGTTGGGTACCAGCATAGAATAGAGAAAAAAATGGCAGCCAACGAGCTGCAGAATTAAAATGACGATCGGTTTGTTCACGCCAATTATAGCTAGCCTTTAGGAGCAAACTCAAGACAGAAAAAAAAATTCAGTTCAGCGCTAAAAGTAAACTGTAATTTCTCGCTATCGCTGGTTATGTGAAACTATCCTCACACTAGCTACACGACTTGCCGCGTTACCAGCAGATGAGCAGTCCTTGTTGGCCTTGGTTGCAGATTATAAGCGACACAGGCTGATTCCAGGCGAAAAAGAATGATAGAAGAAAATTAAGAGCAAATAAAGTCAAAATGATAACAATGAAATGGCAAAGAATCAGAAATTAAAAAACTGAATTTAAACCAATTAACTGAATAAAAATAATAATCAAACTCTTTTGGTTAGATTAGAAATGAAACGAAAATTCGCAAAATTTAACGAGATTCGAACCTAAGACTTTAGATAGGTTAATGCAATAACCATTGTGCTATGCCATAGCATTGTAGCGGGAGGGAGCTATATATGTGTCTGTGGTGCTCCACTGAACGATGAATTGAGGCCTTCAAAAATTCGGCTTCATGCTATGTCGTGCGAAGGTTAACTAACATAAGCCAATCTCTGTTGTCATGATAATTGAATATGTGGCGCTGAATCACGTCTTGTGCCGAAGTATTGCTGTGTCTGAAGCGTATGTATTTCCTGAGCATCGTTGCGTGCGTTTTTTGTTTTTGGTGTGACTATCACGTGGGAAATAAAAGTAAAAGTGCCCGACCCATGATTGGGGATCCCAACACGTCAGAAAAGAGTGCCACACAAGAAATCGGAAGTGAACTGTCCAGTTGTTGTGGCAGTTTGGCAATGGCGAGAGCTTTAGGCGTGACGCTGACCACTCTGGAGAAAACCACCTCCAACGTGTAAAGTATCAACTGTCAAGTAATTTTAGTTGGGCTGTAGTAACAGATGTAGCAACAGTGAAAATGGATGTTAAGGGGACTAATTAGCACCCGAAACCGGTGATTAAAAGTGATTATTGCGATCAAGATTGACAAGGAGTACAGTTGGGATACAACTGAAGAGTCTAATAGATTCTGTTCTGTATTGCACATTAGACACAATGTTGAGCTGTTCGAAACATTTTATGGCTTTTTTAATTTAAAGGACGCCTATGCTGCTCAGTTGCTACCAATATTTTTTCCAATAAATAATGAAAACACTAAATGAAATCTGTTGATGTTCATTTAGTGGAGAACTGTTTCTTTTGCAGCCCCCGCAGCCGGCAGATAGCTGGTCAGGTGTGAGAGACGCGCTGTCAGAGGGCGCAGCCTGCATCCAGTACAACCTGATCGTGCGCCAGCTAATCGGCAGCGAGGACTGCCTCTACCTCAACGTGTACACCCCACAGGTATGCCCAACGCTTCCTGCAGCCTCATGTATAGGCAAACCTCAGAAGAGTCCCTGCTGCAAAGCACTCTCCCATTGCCTGGAAAAGCAACACGAATGTAAATCGCTCAAAAAGAAAAAAAGGACCGAATCTGCCCTTGTGCTCTTTGCTAAGCACTCGCAACCCTGACAGGGATGCCCCATCATTTTAAGAGGGAGAGACTGGAACCTTTTCCTGGCGGGGTCAGGGATTTTCTCTGCCTCGTGATGACTGGGTGTTGTGTGATGTCCTTAGGTTACTTAGGTTTAAGTAGTTGTAAGTTCTAGGGGAGTGATGACCATAGATGTTAAGTCCCATAGTGCTCAGAGCCATTTGAACCATATTTGAACTGGAGCCTGGAGATCAGTTGGCATGAAGGAGGAGGGAAGCTGAGCCGGAGCATGCTTATCGAGCAGGCCCTGACTGCCTGCACTTCTTGCAATCACGCTTAAAAATGAAGTATTTTCTGGAAAGAATATTGAAAGTCGCACCAGAGTAAAGTAATGATTTTTAAGATTAAATTTTCATAGCAAAGCGAGGTGTTCTGTAAAAAAAGGTGATCGTACAGTAATAAACTGGCAGTGATAAATTTGTACCAGATAGAGAGAAATCAGTGGCAGCAATTGGAGAGTGAATGCAGACGGAATCGGAACGGATGTGTTAAACGAATTTAAAGTGGAGTAATATAAGTGCAAAAGTGGTCAAATATTAATGTAACCTCTTCATTATTAATAAATATATTTTGAAATGGGCAGCATCATAGAACTGTTTGGGAGAATAGATATGGCTTGCCTCATAGGCTCACGGTCGGAACTTAGTCTTCAGCACATATATCTTGGGAGTAAGTTCGCTCTCTCTAACCGGATACTTATTAATGTCTGATGGCAAATTTTTCTAAGATAGTCAGGGTGGCTTTCACACAGTGTCGCGAATCGTAAATGAGAAAATGAGGCGTGTGCGCAGTGTTCAGTCTGTAAACAAGCCACAAATAAGCATGACAAGCTTACGCGATGTGTACATTGTTACTTTGCGGCAAGGACTGTCAGTACAGAACCTTGACATTAAGGCAGAATCTTTTGATAAGTTCAGTGGCTATCATGACACACAAAACATTAATGAACTTCCTCTTTGTGGTCAACTACCCTAGCTGATGGCTGGTACATACTAATTGTGGATGGCAAGCCCCAGAGCTGTAGATCCTGCACCCCTGGTAAAACTGGCAAAGCTGCCTACCCCCTGCTGTCAAATACCTTTTATCAGGTACTCCTGCGTAAATTTACCACATTTAATAACTTTAAGTAGGTCTAATAAAGACTGAGTATTACTGGAAAATATTACTTCAATTGGCTACACTAATGAAACATTTGCACATAAAAAATTAAATGTGAAATTGTAGTACAGAAATAAATTACAAATAGTATAAACTTTCTAAATAAATTGAAAGTAAAACACAAACTATATCTTATTGTTTATGGATATTGTCTACTGATTTTAATAAGATGTATAATAATGAACAGGACATAGGAAAAAGATAGGAAGCAGTCGCCGAAAAGTTTTGGATGTAAAATATGGTTCCTGTCCATGAATCATGTTTTTATTAGGCCTATAATTTAACCTTGCAGTTCTGTGCCTTAAGTGAAGCAGACTCAAGTTCAGTTTTTGTCCTATTCAGTCATCAAGACAACTAACTTTGCAAGTCTACTTTCACTACTTTCATCATAGGTGAACAGAATAATGCTTTCTATAGACTTGACAACTAATAATTGGCATAATAATGTCAATCAGCTGCCCAAGGCTTATTCCTGAATATTCATTTGCTCAGCAGATAGTACAAACAGAAACTTGGCAGCAGAAAAGGTACTGGATGGAGAGGCAAGTAACTTAATCTCCCCTATACCTTTTCTGCCAGCTAACTCCATCATTGCATCTCACTCTTGACCTCAATTGGCAGAAAATTGTAAAAATTGCAAGCCTTCAGTGAAATTGCATACCTGTATGTGCTCCAGTACCCGCTCATCTACCTTCGAGATCATACAATACTGTAACAAAGTAGCAGTAATAACACTTTTGTTGAACATGAGCTAACTCTATAAGTGACAGCTGTGTGAAACAAGTGAACCATTGCCACATAAACCATGTTAGCAATAGCTGTCTGTTCAGTAGTAGTACTATTTCATGAGGCTACTACTTGCATGAAATGATGCTTTGGAAGTCACTGAGTGACAACAGCGAGCATTTAAAGCTGCAGGCCAAGGGAAAGGCTTCCCTTGCAGACAGAAGATGGAACACAAGTGGGAGAACTGACATTTCTTCCTGGTTAGTTCTTAAACTAATTTTCTTTCATAGTTTCTGAGGACAGTTTTTGCATCCCATCTGTGTCCGCGTCCTCACCAGTGGTCACTTTGCCGCCCACATGGTACTGTCCATGAAGGTACATAAAGGAGAATACAACAGAACTACAAGTTGCCTGTTTGGAGGCAACTGGAAGAGCTGTGTGTATCAGGCAGTATACGACCCTCTCCGAATTATCATTTTGGCCTCTTTGCATCCGTTATGAACATTAGTACGATTACTTCAATATCTTTGGCAAGGGAACTCCTAGTATGGAAGTTGGATCAATGGCGTCAGGTTGTTGTTACTGGCGAATGCAGTATTTGTTTGACATCTGATGATGGTCATAGAAAAGTGTGGAGATTACCAATACCAATGCACATTTCATGCATGCAGTCATGTACAGATATCAGACTCAGTGACATACTTAATTTATAAAGAGGCAAAATTGTTACTCAGCACCTCACATTAATTAATTTAGTTTAGTGAATTTTTGTACAGAGATATTATTTTTATAATGATATTAGATATGTCATGTTGCAAGGTTTATATAGAATAAACATCATTACTTATAGTTACTTCATTGATACGGGAAACAAATATTTTAAGTAACAAAATTGACAACAGTTAAGCAGTAGTGATCAGACATTGAAGATACATATACAACAAAATTTGTAAGTAAAAATAATAATATAATAATAATAATAATAATAATAATAATAATAATAACAATAACAACAACAACAACAACAACAACAACAACAACAACTACTACTACTACTACTACTACTCCCGTGGAGGCCCGGGAAAAGAATAGGCCTCCGGTATGTTCTGCCAGTCGTAAAAGGCGACGAAAAGAACAAACCACTAATAGGGGTAACCCTCCTTTTAGTGTGATTACTTGGTTCAGGAGAGAACTAAAGAAGCCTTGGACAAGCGCCGTCATGGTCGGGGACGACGCTTGAACCCTATGCCCGCCCACAATGGTAACGACACTGCTAGCCAACTGGAAAATGATTTAAATCCAAATAGAGGTGTTTTGCAGGATATGCTTCCTGCAACCACACTAGAAGGAAAACAAAGACAGAGGATGAGATGGTCAGATGAAGTTAATCGACACCTCATGTTCTGTTAGTACCAAGCAACAAACATAGGAACCAACACAACTGGATACAGATCACAAGTATACACAACATTTATTACCAGATACCCGGAATTAAAATTTTTAACAGAACCATGGCTAGCTGATCAGATCCGTGTAATAATCAAAAATAACGGGATACCCCAGTCAGAATTAGAAAACATCAAACAACAAGTACAACAAATACTGGAACAAAATAATGTGCAATCAGAAGAAGAACAAATTACAGTAATGGACTCAAACATCCCAGAGAAAACAAACAAAGAACAAAATGCGTCAATTAAACAATCAGAGGAAAACGAAATCTTAAGACAGCCACCAGAACAAGCACAAATAGAACACGAAGTGACACACATGTTAGATATAGAAGAAAAATTTCAGTTGGCATATATAGAATACAAAGACACAAATACAGACATTAGACCATTCTTGCATAGGCCACCAAATAACCCACAAGTCGAAACAACAATAACAACTATAAACACAATCATACACAACAAAATAAATGAAAATACAACTATGGAAGAGTTACAACTACTGCTTTATGTAGGAGCACTCACTACACTAAATATACACACTAGGCAGAGATCAGAACCAACCAACACACAGAAGAAACCCACAAAACCAGCATGGCTACACAGGCTACAGATCAGAATAGAAAAACTGAGAAAAGACATCGGACAGCTAACACAATTTATAAGAAATGAAATATCAGACAAAAAACGAAAAAGGTTAGGTAAAATCTCACAACAAGAAGCAATAGAGCAATTAGATGAAAAGAAGCAGAAATTACAAGCATTGGTCAAACGACTTAGAAGATACAAAAAAAGTGAAATTAGAAGGAAACAAAACCAAACATTCAACACAAACCAAAAGAGATTTTACCAAACAATAGATAACACACACATTAAAATAGACAATCCACCAAACATAACAGACATGGAACACTTCTGGAGCAACATATGGTCAAACCCAGTACAACATAACAGGCATGCACGGTGGATACAAGCAGAAACAGACTCGTACAAGATGATACCACAAATTCCTGAAGTGATAACTTTGCAACATGAAGTCACCCGAGGAATTAATTCCACGCACAATTGGAAAGCCCCTGGAAATGATCAAATAGCAAATTTCTGGCTAAAGAAGTTCACCTCAACACATTCACATCTAACTAAATTATTTAACAGTTACATAGCAGACCCATACACATTCCCTGATACACTTACACATGGAATAACTTATCTGAAAGCTAAAGATCAAGCAGACACAGCAAACCCAGCTAAATAGCGCCCCATAACATGCCTACCAACAATATACAAAATATTAACTTCAGTCATTACACAGAAATTAATGACACATACAACACAGAACAAAATTATAAATGAAGAACAAAAAGGCTGCTGCAAAGGAGCACGAGGATGTAAAGAGCAACTGATAATAAATGCAGAGGTGACATATCAAGCTAAAACTAAACAAAGGTCGCTACACTATGCATACATTGATTACCAAAAAGCTTTTGATAGTGTACCCCACTCATGGTTACTGCAAATATTGGAAATATACAAAGTAGATCCTAAATTGATACAGTTCCTAAACATAGTAATGAAAAATTGGAAAACCACACTTAATATCCAAACAAATTCAAATAATATCACATCACAGCCAATACAGATTAAGTGTGGAATATACCAAGGAGACTCATTAAGTCCTTTCTGGTTCTGTCTTGCTCTGAACCCACTATCCAACATGCTAAACAATACAAATTATGGATATAATATTACTGGAACATACCCACACAAAATCACGCATCTGCTATACATGGATGATCTAAAACTACTGGCAGCAACAAATCAACAACTCAACCAATTACTAAAGATAACAGAAGTATTCAGCAATGATATAAATATGGCTTTTGGAACAGACAAATGTAAGAATAATAGCATAGTCAAGGGAAAACACACTAAACAAGAAGATTACATATTGGATAACCACAACCACTGCATAGAAGCGATGGAAAAAACAGATGCCTATAAATATCTAGGATACAGACAAAAAATAGGAATAGATAATACAAATATTAAAGAAGAACTAAACGAAAAATATAGATAAAGACTAACAAAAATACTGAAAACAGTACTGACAGCAAGAAACAAGACAAAAGCTATAAATACTTATGCTATACCAATATTGACCTACTCATTTGGAGTAGTGAAATGGAGTAACACACCTAGAAGCACTCAATACACTTACACGATCACAACGCCACAAATATAGAATACGTCACATACATTCAGCAACAGAAAGATTCACATTAAGCAGAAAGGAAGGAGGAAGGGGATTTATCGACATGAAAAACCTACATTATGGACATATATCTAAAAACAAAGATGATGTGACTTACCAAATGAAAACGCTGGCATGTTGATAGACACACAAATATACACACAAAATTCTAGCTTTCGCAACCAACGGTTGCCTCATCAGGAAAGAGGGAAGGAGAGGGAAAGACGAAAGGATTTGGGTTTTAAGGGAGAGGGTAAGGAGCTATTCCAATCCCGGGAGTGGAAAGACTTACCTTAGGTGGGGAAAAAGGACGGGTATACACTCCCGCGCACACACACACATATCCATCCACACATATACAGACACAAGGAGACATATACAGAGGCCTCTGTATATGTTGCTTGTCTCTCTCTCTCTCTCTCTCTCTCTCTCTCTCTCTCTCTCTCTCTCTCTCTCTCTATATATATATATATATATATATATATATATATATATATATATATATATATATATACACACTCCTGGAAATTGAAATAAGAACACCGTGAATTCATTGTCCCAGGAAGGGGAAACTTTATTGACACATTCCTGGGGTCAGATAAACCACATGATCACACTGACAGAACCTCAGGCACATAGACACAGGCAACAGAGCATGCACAATGTCGGCACTAGTACAGTGTATATCCACCTTTCGCAGCAATGCAGGCTGCTATTCTCCCATGGAGACGATCGTAGAGATGCTGGATGTAGTCCTGTGGAACGGCTTGCCATGCCATTTCCACCTGGCGCCTCAGTTGGACCAGCTTTCGTGCTGGACGTGCAGACCGCGTGAGACGACGCTTCATCCAGTCCCAAACATGCTCAATGGGGGACAGATCCGGAGATCTTGCTGGCCAGGGTAGTTGACTTACACCTTCTAGAGCACGTTGGGTGGCACGGGATACATGTGGACGTGCATTGTCCTGTTGGAACAGCAAGTTCCCTTGCCGGTCTAGGAATGGTAGAACGATGGGTTCGATGACGGTTTGGATGTACCGTGCACTGTTCAGTGTCCCCTCGACGATCACCAGTGGTGTACGGCCAGTGTAGGAGATCGCTCCCCACACCATGATGCCGGGTGTTGGCCCTGTGTGCCTCGGTCGTATGCAGTCCTGATTGTGGCGCTCACCTGCACGGCGCCAAACACGCATACGACCATCATTGGCACCAAGGCAGAAGCGACTCTCATCGCTGAAGACGACATGTCTCCATTCGTCCCTCCATTCACGCCTGTCGCGACACCACTGGAGGCGGGCTGCACGATGTTGGGGCGTGAGCGGAAGACGGCCTAACGGTGTGCGGGACCGTAGCCCAGCTTCATGGAGACGGTTGCCAATGGTCCTCGTCGATACCCCAGGAGCAACAGTGTCCCTAATTTGCTGGGAAGTGGCGGTGCGGTCCCCTACGGCACTGCGTAGGATCCTACGGTCTTGGCGTGCATCCGTGCGTCGCTGCGGTCCGGTCCCAGGTCGACGGGCACGTGCACCTTCCGCCGACCACTGGCGACAACATCGATGTACTGTGGAGACCTCACGCCCCACGTGTTGAGCAATTCGGCGGTACGTCCACCCGGCCTCCCGCATGCCCACTATACGCCCTCGCTCAAAGTCCGTCAACTGCACATACGGTTCACGTCCATGCTGTCGTGGCATGCTACCAGTGTTAAAGACTGCGATGGAGCTCCGTATGCCACGGCAAACTGGCTGACACTGGCGGCAGCGGTGCACAAATGCTGCGCAGCTAGCGCCATTCGACGGCCAACACCGCGGTTCCTGGTGTGTCCGCTGTGCCGTGCGTGTGATCATTGCTTGTACAGCCCTCTCGCAGTGTCCGGAGCAAGTATGGTGGGTCTGACACACAGGTGTCAGTGTGTTCTTTTTTCCATTTCCAGGAGCGTATATAAACAAAGATGAGGTGACTTACCGAACGAAAGTGCTGGCAGGTCGATAGACACACAAACAAACACAAACATACACACAAAATTCTAGCTTTCACAACCAACGGTTGCCTCATCAGGAAAGAGGGAAGGAGAGGGAAAGAAGAAAGGATGTGGGTTTTAAGGGAGAGGGTAAGGAGTCATTCCAATCCCGGGAGCGGAAAGACTTACCTTGGGGGGAAAAAAGGACAGGTATACACTCGCACACACACACACACATCCATCCACACATATATGCCAAGTTTGTTTTGTTTGCTGATGATACAAACATTGCAATAAATAGCAAATCAAGTGTAGTCTTAGAAAGATCAGCCAATAAAATATTTGTGGACATTAATCACTGGTTCCTAGCCAATTCTTTGTCACTAAACTTTGAAAAAACACACCACATGCAGTTCAGAAACATATATGTGTGGATGGATATGTGTGTGTGTGCGAGTGTGTACCTGTCCTTTTTTCCCCCCAAGGTAAGTCTTTCCGCTCCCAGGATTGGAATGACTCCTTACCCTCTCCCTTAAAACCCACATCCTTTCTTCTTTCCCTCTCCTTCCCTCTTTCCTGATGAGGCAACCGTTGGTTGCGAAAGCTAGAATTTTGTGTGTTTGTTTGTGTGTCTATCGACCTGCCAGCGCTTTCGTTCGGTAAGTCACATCATCTTTGTTTTTAGATATATTTTTTCCCACGTGGAATGTTTTCCCCCTATTATATTCTACATTATGGACAGGTAGACAATTTAAGAAAATTCTTTCTAGAACGAGCAGAAACTAGCAAAATACACAAAGCAAATCACTCATATAAATACATCGGCTACACCATTGCAATTTCATAACCACTTCTACAACCCTTTAGATCACATAACATCAACAGACGTGAAGAAAGTAAATTGGAAAAAGAAAACACTACATGGCAAGCACCCGTATCATCTAACACAGCCACACATCGATCAAGACGCATCCAACACATGGCTAAGAAAAGGCAATATATACAGTGAGATGGAAGGATTCATGATTGCAATACAGGATCAAACAATAAACACCAGTTATTACAGCAAGCATATTATTAAAGATCCCAATACCACAACAGATAAATGCAGACTTTGCAAACAACAAATAGAAGCAGTAGATCACATCACAAGCGGATGTACAATACTAGCAAATACAGAATACCCCAGAAGACATGACAATGTAGCAAAAATAATACATCAACAGCTTGCCTTACAACATAAACTTATAAAACAACATGTTCCCACATACAAGTATGCACCACAAAATGTACTGGAGAATGATGAATACAAATTATACTGGAACAGAACCATTATAACAGATAAAACAACACCACATAACCAACCTGACATCATACTCACCAATAAAAAGAAGAAATTAACACAACTAATCGAAATATCCATACCCAATACAACAAATATACAAAAGAAAACAGGAGAAAAAATTGAAAAATACATCCAACTGGCTGAGGAAGTCAAGGACATGTGGCATCAGGATAAAGTTGACATTATACCAATTATACTATCAACTACAGGAGTTCAGGCATCATCCAACTGGGAACTAATTACATGTGGGGGTCCCACAAGGTTCCATTTTGGGGCCCTTACTTTTTCTTGTGTATATCAATGACCTTTCATCAGTAACATTACCAGATGCCAAGTTTGTTTTGTTTGCCAATGATACAAACATTGCAATAAATAGCAAATCAAGTGTAGTCTTAGAAAGATCAGCCAATAAAATATTTGTGGACATTAATCACTGGTTCCTAGCCAATTCTTTGTCACTAAACTTTGAAAAACACACCACATGCAGTTCAGAACTTGTAAGGGGTTTCCCAAGAGTATATGTCTAACATATGATGACAAGAAGATAGAAGAAGTGGACAGTGTTAAATTCTTGGGATTACAGCTTGATAATAAATTCAACTGGGAGGAGCACACCACAGAACGGCTGAAGTGTCTTAACAAATCTCTGTTTGCAATGTGAATTTTGTCAGACATAGGGGATATAAAAATGAAAAAGCTGGCATACTATGCTTACTTTCATTCCATAATGTCATATGGGATTATTTTTTGGGGTAATTCATCAAGCCAAGCTAAAGTTTTCCGGGCACAAAAACGTGCAGTAAGAATTATATGTGGTGTGAACTCAAGTACATCCTGCAGAAGCCTGTTTAGGCAACTAGGGATACTAACTACTGCTTCCCAATATATTTATTCCTTAATGAAATTTGTCATTAAAAATATATCACTTTTTCAAACCAACAGCTCAATTCATGGAATCAATACTAGAAATAAGAATAATCTTCACAAGGATTTAAAGTCACTTATTCTTGTACAAAAAGGTGTGCATTATTCAGAAACACACATTTTCAGTAACTTGCCAGCAGCCATAAAAAGCTTAACAACCAATGAAATTCAGTTTAAGAGAAGCCTAAAGGATTTATTGGTGGCCAACTCCTTCTACTCCATTGATGAATTTCTTAGTAAAACCAACTGATTTGTATATAAGTACAACATAACTTCTGCACCATTTCAGTGCAGTAATGTGTTCATTGTAAATAAGTTTTACAGTAGTTGTATTACATGTTTATTACCTTATAAAAAAATTAAAAAAAAATTATTTTAAATTCAGTGCATTAGTATTTGTAAAATGACTCTTAGTGTTCATTAAAAAATAACGATCATTCCACTTGGGACCTGTGGAATGGTACATTAGCTTACTTGTTTTAGTTGTAAATAATTGTTGTGTATTGTTGTTTTTCTGACATGTTCCACATCCTGGAGGACCTCCTCACTACGGATCAATTGGAATGAAAGTCAATCTAATCTAATCTAATACCACACAATATCCACCAGTACATCAATGCAATACAGCTACATCCAAACTTAGATATACAACTTCAGAAATCCGTAATTATTGATACATGTTCAATTACCCGAAAGTTCCTAAATGCAATATAAAATATACCGTACAGTTAAAAGGAAGTCACGCTTGATCAAGGTCTGCGTCACTTTCCATTTTTGACCAGACATAACGTCTGAGAAAAGAAAGAAAGAATAATAATAATAATAATAATAATAATAATAATAAGCACTAATAACCTGCATCCATTTACACTATCTTGTAGACATAAAGGACAGTAGCTAATATGTGTAGCTTATATATGTAGAACATATGACAAAAAAGTAGAATCCATTTATACAAACTGAAAAACTATATTTTAAATCACATTTAGACTAATATACACTTAATCTACACAGTCTCTTCTTCTGTATTTTCAACACTACACATTGTCATCCTTTCTTCCCCCCTCAGGAATGTGTTTTCAGAAAAATTATTCTACACCATTCCCCATTTTAAATACACCTTTGTTCTACAAATTTACTTGGAAGTATTGCTTCACTTTACACCAACATCCAGAGATGAGATCTTCTTTCTATTGTCATTTGAAGATATTTAGTTCCTTCACACTAAGTGGTAGTTTGTTATAAAATACACTTCTGCATCTTTATGGTCCTTATCTATCATTGTTGGCTTTTCCAGCAGGCACAGTAATTTTCTCTAGTTCTTGTGGTGTTGTTGTTGTTGTTGTTGTTGTTGTAAAAATATGTTTAGAAGTGCCGAACAATTTACAAGTAAAGCACAGATAATATTTTAAATTCCTTAAAATAGTTTTTGCAAGAAGCCCATAGTTTTGGTTTTGCTACGCATCTGATGGCTTACTTTTAAAGTTCTCTGAACACGTACATCTGTTCCTTCTCACCATATTGGTACAAAGTACAATGTGTGTGGGAAGGCTGGCCCATAGTTAAAAAAAAAGATTTCTGTATCCATTGTATAGGAAATTTTCTTCCTTAATAATATATTTGTCCTCATTTTTGAGCAGATCTTACTGATATGGTTTCACCATGTCAGAAATTTATCCACCTCTATTCCCAGAAACCTATTACAGTTCATAGTCCCTAGGTCTGTGCACACAGTGCTCAGATAAAATCCTCTGAGCTGACAGCTCTGTTTGTTTTAAACTTTATACATGCTGCTTTTCCTCCTGTGAATCAGTAGATTATTTTCTCTGAAATGTCTTTCTCCCATCTGTATGTTCTCACTGGCTATGTTTTCCAGATCCTTTACTCTGTCATTACACATTAGTAAAATGGTTTCGTCAATGTAAGTAATCACTTTTTCACTTTCTGCAATGGACACATCATTTATGCACAAGACTAGTGAACCCAGCAGCACTTTACAACTCCAAAATATATATGAGAATTGCATATATGTTTTAATGTAAGGTGTCGCTGAGGACTGTCTGGAACCAAATTTTGGCTCCTCGTTGCGACTTTGTCCACTCTCAAGACAAGAAAAAGAGATAGTTAACACGTCCTCTGTATGAACTCGTCTTCATCTGCATCTCCTCCCTTCCCCCCTCCGCTGCTCTTCCACCCTCCGCTGCTCTTCCCCCCCCTTCCGCTGCTCTTCCCCCCCCTTCCGCTGCTCTTCCCCCCCCCCACCGCTGCTCTTCCCCCCCCTCCGCAGCTCTTCACCCCCCCCTCCGCAGCTCTTCACCCCCTCCGCTGCTCTTCCCCCCCCCCCCTCCACTGCTCTTCCCCCCCTTCGCTGCTCTCCCCCCCCTGCCCCGCTGCTCTTCCCCCCCGCTGCTCTCCCCCCCCGCTGCTCTCCCCCCCCCCCCCGCTGCTCTCCCCCCCTGCTCTTCCTGCCCCCCCCCCCACTGCTCCCCCCCCCCCCCCCCCCCCGCTGCTCTATAATCCAATTTTCTATCATTTGGCACCTAGTGCTTCCTTGTGCTGAGTGTGGTTCATGCTGTACATGTGCAAATAAGTACAATCAACCTGAAAACTTTAACAGCTACCGGAAATCAGTATCATGATTGGGTCACAGAAAACACCCATGGAGCTGCACTGCTCCAGCCGCTGGCCAGTGTCACCCAGCCACCGCTAGCCAGTTGCACGTACTCTGCCCATACTCAGTGCACACGCATAGCTTAATGCTTCACTCAACCAAACAGAATGCTAATACACAAATATGACTCAATGTACAAATATTTGAGTATCATGTAAAAATCTGAAGTAAATGAGTTAAGAACTTTTGAGATTTTGCTAATAAGAATTCCCCTTTATATATAAGTATAGATGAGTAGTGAGGTCCTAATACTGAGCTAATCCATATTTCGCTTCCATACAATCTGAGTAGACATTTTTCTCTATGTGGTTTGTCACTGATCCTTTTCTCCAAGATGATGATTGTCTTCTGTTTCTTCTTCATGCTGGAGCTTACATTTGAGTTATATCTGATAAACGGCTTTACCCCTTTCTCATCACATGTGCCTTTATATACTAGCAGAACCTTGCTCCTTTTACCCATTTTGGAAATACTCCTTCCTTTAGTACTAAATTTACTCACTTTTCATCAACTACTGTACAGGTGACATTGTTGGACACATTGAAAACATGCTGCTTTTTGTGCTGAATTATCTGACTCCAGATGTCCAATGAATGTAACCCCTTACACAACAGTCACTCTGAAATTTGGTTGAGATGCACTTGTAACATCCCCTTTCATTTTTCACAGATTGCCAATGACAAGTTGTGAGCCTGTCTCCAGCCCTGGCAGTAAGGATCTTTCTAGGACTGTAGTTATTATGCTGTTTTACATGGCTACAATTGACACATGATTCCTTGTAGACACATAGCCTGTACTGATACACCAACAAATTGGACAATATCATTCATTTTGTGGTGATGGGTATGTCCTAACACAACAGCTCCTTTGTCATTCCGTCACACCCCCATATTGGCTCAACTCACTGTGCTGATCCTATACTTGCAACTAACACACACATCAGTGGTGGAGACCCACGTGACTACCTAGTATTAGCTCTGTGCCGTAGGCAGTGCTCTAAAGTGACCAGGAGTTCTCTTATGGAAGTGATTAATATATTGTCTGGTGAGTTTATTTACATTAATATTATCTTAGTCTCCTATTCACCTGAATAGACTATACTACAAATAAAGCTGAAACAGCCACAACTTTATGCAAGAACTTGGTGACAGAAAACAGACTTACAATGTTAGCTGCGGTATTTCAGGTGCCAAGTGGAGACGATGACAGCACAACAAAGCTGCCAGTGATGGTGTGGCTACATGGGGGTGGATTCGTCGAAGGCTCTGGCACAGCGGCAGCACATGGCCCTGACTTCTTGGTTGACAGTGGTGTCATACTCGTCACCGTCAACTACCGGCTCGGTGTCCTCGGTCAGGCCTATTGTACTTTGCTTGGCTCTTGCTCCACTTCTGTCCCTTCCCTCTAAACCACACCCTACAAAATCACTTTTCCTTTCCAGAATGAATCTGCTGTTTGAAAAACTTCCTGTCAAATTAAAACTGAGTGACAGACCAGGGCTCAAACCCAGAACTTCATCTTTAATGAACAATGCTCTTCCTCACTGAGCTCTGAGTGTCAATGCAACATGGTTTGCAGGAGAACTTATGAGGTGTTTGGAAACTAGGAGAGATGTACTGGCAGAACTGAAGCTATGAAGATGGGTTGTGAATCATGCCCAGTGCCTCAGTCACTAAGAACACTGCCTACATAAGGCAATGGTGTAGGTTTGAGTCCTGGCCTGATATACAGATGTAATCTGTCAGGAAGGTACATATATTTCACTGTTGGCTAGTGTTAATGAATGATCTCAATAGACTATCATCTTTAAGTTATGCTCCACAGATCTTTAATAAGACATTTTTATCTGTAATGGGCATGTATCCCTTGTGTGATGTGCGAATACCATTGACAGTATACCATCAACTAGCTGAGTTTCAAATTTTAAAATACATGTCCGCTTGGCGCTGTGCAAGTATGTGAGCCTGGTGTGTAGGATGAGATGATCTAGGCTAGAAACCAGCTGTGTTGTGTACTGAAAATTTAATGATTATTCTGCATTAGGTTCCTTGTGGGTTTTTTTCCCTAGTCTCTTCAGCACAATACTGAAACTTCTCTTTCAAGAATTCTTCCACATCTACATCTACTTCCATACTCTGCAAATCACTGTGATGTGCATGGCAGAGGGCACTTCCCATTGTACCAGTTAGCCCTTCTTTCCCCTCTCTTCGCGTACGGAGAGCAGGATGAATGACCGTTTAAATGCCTCTGTATGTGCTGTAAATTATCTAATTTGTTCCTTGTGTTCCCTACATGAGCAATGTATAGGAGATTGTACTAGATTCTTAGATTTATCATTGACTGGTTCTTGAAACACTGCATGTAGGCTTTCTCAGGATAGTTTGCATCTACTCAGCTGTCTGCCAGTTCAGTTTCTTCAACATCTCTGTGACAGACTTCCATGGGTCAAACAGACCTGTGATCATTTATGTTGTGGTTATCTGTATACATTCAGTACCTCCTGTTAGTCCTATTTGGTGCAGATTCCGTAAACTTGGTCAACATTTGGGGATGGGTCACATGGGTGTTCTTAAACAATCTTCTCTACAGACTTATATTGTGTTCTACCAATGAACTGAAGGCTGCCCCCTGCTTAACATAAGCATTTGGATGAGTTGAGTGATTTCAATGGTGTCTCACTTGTATTGCATTCACAGGAAGCACATTTTTTTGTAAATGCACAGTTTCATATTTCAGCATATTTAAAGCAAGCTACCATTCTTTGCACCACTTTATAATCTTACAGAGATCTGAAAATATTTTTGCAGACTTTTTCAGGCAATATTTCATTATAGGTAAGTGCATCATATGCAAAACATCTGAGATTACTGTAAGTACTGTCTGCAGTATGAATAGCATGGTTCCCAATGAACTTCCCTGGTGCACACCTCAAGTTAATGTTACATTTGCCGATGTCTCTCCATCCCAGAGAACTGCTACATCCTCCCAACTAAGAAATACTCAAATCCTCAAAACAGTCACAAATTTTGCTTGATACTCCATATGATCATGCTTCCAGTAGCAAGCCTATGTGTGGTACTGAGTAGAATGCTTTTCAGAAATGAAAGATAGTACATATCTCTGACTGCCTTGATCCAGGGCGTTCAGTATGTCATGTAAGGAAAGTGCAAGTTGAGTTTCACATTATTGATGCTTTTGGTATCCATGCTGGTTGACAAGAAGGTGATTCAGTTAAAGATAATTAACCATCTTTTAACTCAGAATACATTAATAGATTCTACAGCAAATGTATGTAAAGGATACTAGATGGTGGTTTTGTGGGTCAGTTTTGCTACCCTTCTTTTAGATGAGTCATCTGTGCTTTCTTCCAACTACTGGGCATAGTTTATTGTTTGAGTGATCTGTGGTATATTATCATTAAAACAGAGGCTAACTTAGTCACAAATTCTAACTAAGCAACAAATTCAGTATGGAATATGATAGGAATTCCATCAGGCCTGGAACTATGTTCAGTTTTCGCAATTTCAGCTATTTTTTAACACCAAAGACAGTGATAGGTATAAAATTCATCTTCACAGTCGTGAAAGAATTAATTGAGGGCAATAGACTCAAATTTTCCTTTGTGAAGGACCATTTGAAAACAAAGTGAAGCATTTTTGCTTTTGCTATGCTACCCTTAGTTTGATGGACTCGGCCATTGATGTCTGGACACTAACTTTGGTACTGCTAATAGCCTACATATATGACCAGAATTTCTATGGGTTTTTTAGTTAGAGATCATTTGATTATTTTTTTTTAATACTTGTCTGCACTCCACGCACAGTCAGCTGTCTGGAGGTATCAGTGTCTGATGCATAGTGTGCATATTTAAAGTAACCCTACAGTTCTCAACCTTATGGTGCAAGTCTAGGAAGTGACATAATAGCTTTTAACAGAATTTTTGAAGTCTCTGGTTCAGTCTTTCCACTCAGCTCAGAATCTGGGGGGCCACAATCGGTTCTGGGGACAACATTGCAAATTGTAACCTTTGTTAACACTCCATGAGGAAGTCTGGTCTTTTTAACCTTCTCTCTCTGTCACTGGAATGGTTCCAGTGTTTTAACATATGCCACAACCTGCAGTTGGTAACAATCTGCTCCCTGAATGGCTGCAGAATAGCTTCTTAAACGTGCTGAATAAGCCACTCGGGCTTACACACTGACTGCACTTGATGTTCCTTGCCATCCATTAATGGCACTTCCCTAAAAGCTGCCATCATTCACCACACACTTGAACTTGCAATGATTTATATATAGACCCCAACCCTTTTGCATTTGTCTCCTCATGACACAGGACACAGCAATTTTTTCAGCAGGTGAAATGAGTCACGCTGATTCAGTTTTTCAGTGGAAGGTAGAACCTCATACTTAGGGGGACAGGCAAAACACCCTGTGTTCTCCCTGGTTTCTGACTTCCCTATACAACACACTTAGCCCTAGCATTGACATGCCATTGACTCAAGTGGATGAGTAGTGCAGTGCCTCGAGAATTTCGGGGTAAATTCTAGAGACACTGTGTGTGTGTGTGTGTGTGTGTGTGTGTGCAAATGCAACAAACTGTGATGGTGCTACATCAGTCATTATTGACAACAGCTGAATGTTAAAGAAAAGAAAAGACACTTATTCACTTTCTTTCGTGGGGTCTGGATGATGGACCTGCTAGAGCTTTCTAAATTGCATTTGTTATAAAGTATGTAAGAGTATCTGCAGACCGGCAATTGTTGGGCTTACAAAAAATGAACCATTTATATGGTGTTTTGTTTGTGGAAGTGAAAATATAGTGAGTAAACAAATTTCCTCCAAAACAGCATCTTATCTTCAGAGAAGAAGTTGGGCAGACAATCGCAACCGGCTATCCTGTTAAGAATATCAGCGAAACAACTCCACATAAGCTCAATAATAAAGTGGGAGCGTGAGTCTGGCACACCAGCACCACACTGCTCTCTAGTCGCCGTAAACCCTAGCATTGACATACCACTCACTAAAGTGTATGAGTAGCAGTACATCCTTAGAGAAGACAGGCAGAGGACAGTACTTAAGTTACTTTTGTTATCTTGGTAAATGACTCTTTAAGAGCCCTCCAAACACACGCATTCACAGCAACTGCTCTCATCCTTCCTAAAGCTAATTGGACTTCACACTCTAATGTTATTACTGGCTAATATTAAACAGCAACAAATAAATAAACCTGGATATCTACGGTATTTACTCGAATCTAAGCCGCACTTTTTTTCCGATTTTTGTAATCAAAAAAACCGCCTGCGGCTTAGAATCGAGTGCAAAGTAAGCGGAAGTTTTGAAAAATGTTGGTAGGTGCCGCCACAACTAACTTCTACCGTCGAATATATGTAGCGCTACACAGGCATGCTTTGCAGGGACAAAGATAAATACTGGCGCCAAAACCTCTGCGTCAGTAAATAAATTAAAAAGAAAGGTAGAAGACAAGATTTCTTCTCTGCCCCGAGTGTCGACCACTGCATTTTCATACATTATCCAACGAAGTAAATAGAAATCCCATATTGTTAGTATTCGAATGTAGCAGCCTTTCAAATATTCGTAGCAACAATAATAAATTTCTTTACACAAGGCTTTAGGATTGTTACACAAGTTGATAAGGTGGGGGCTCGTTAAGATTTCACGTAGCATCACATATTATTTCGTAGAAGTTTGTGAAGTGCTTGTTGGTGTTAGTGAACTATAATGAAGCGCTTTCATGATAGTGCCAAATTCAAGATGGGAGTTATTTCTTTTGCGGAACAAAAGTTCTAATCTTGCTGCAGGTCTGCGATACGGGATTGATAAGAGCAACGTCAGGCGATGGCGACTGCAGAGAGACAAATTATTTGAATGTTCAAGTTGCAGGAAAGCGTTTAGTGGGCCAAAGTGTGGCCGATATCATGCACTAGACGTGATTTTAAATGAATTTAAGCAATAGCGTCAGAAATTCCTGCCTGTGAACGCCGAAATTTTAAAAATTAAGCCACATGAAATTGCTAGATAGCAAAAAATCGAAAATTTTAAGGCTACTCGCAGCTAGATTGATCTGTTTATGAAGCGCTGGGGTTTGTCACTTCGGAGGCGGACTTCAGTTGTACAGAAGCTGCCGAAAAATTATGAAGAAAAACTTGTAGAATTTCAGCGCTTCATAATCAGGCGGCGCACAGAAAATCTTGGTCAGATAGGAAATGCCGACCATACTCTTATATTTTGACATGCCGTCAAATTATGCGGTTGACGCCAAAGGAAAGAAAGACATAAGTGTTCTTACAGCAGGGGGCGTGCACAGTAAAAGGACGTAAATTATCCGCATTCATAGATTTCAAGCGAAAGACTTTAGCGAAATCGGAAGTGTTTCCAAAAACTGTAATTCTACGAGCAAACGAAACTGGGTGGTTTCCGGAGGACATGATGGTGGAATATATTACGCGCGTGTGGAATCGACGTCCTGGTGCAATGCTTGGTTTACGCAGTCTGTTGGTATTAGATGCGTACGCAGGCCATACAACACCTGCAGTAAAACGAAAATTAGGGGAAAGCAAAACGGACTTGGCAGCATTTCCAGGCGGGATGACGTCTGTTTGAACAAACCATTTAAGGACAAGCTTAAACGCATGTACACAGACTGGCTTTCGAAAAGCGACAGACAACTGACACGAACAGGACGTGTGAAACGGCGCAAGTTTGTCGCAAGCGCGCCAATGGATTTATGGATTTATGAGCGCGGAAGTGTGTACTACATCAAACTGTGCAACAAGCATTTAAAAAATGTTCGATATCCAATGCACTAGATGGTACGGAGGACGATGCTCTGTATGAAGAAATGAGCAACAAAGAATCGAGTGATAGTGAGTCAGAATCATGACTGATATTTTAAACATTTAGTATACGATGTATTGCAAACCTAATCAAATTTTGTTTTAACTTTCAGCGTTCAATTTTTAAGTTAGTTTCATTCTTTTTTTATAAGGGTTGCTACTCTGCATTGCACAGGATAGAAAAGCGTGGAGAGCTGCACCAAACCAGTCTACAGACAGAAGACAGCAACAACACACACTGCTTGTTTTGTAAATCAAACTGCCTTTTCCTGCTGCTAGTTATTTTATTTATCCCATACGCGTTTCGCCTTCTCCTGTTCTAAGGCATCATTAGTGGGATCTATAATGATACAGTTTTGTTATAGTTATCAAACAGTTGACTTCGCGAAAAAAAATCGCGAAGTGAATTGTTTGATAATCTATAACAAAACTGTATCATTATAGATCCCACTGATGATGCCTTAGAACAGGAGAAAGCGAAACGCGTATGGGCTAAACAAAATAACTACCAGCAGGAAAAGGCAGTTTGATTTGCAAAACGAGTATTTATATGCTTGCTGCGGAGGATGGCCACACAAACTTGTTAACACACACTGCATTTGAAGTCATCACCAAAAATCTGCTACGCAAATCCGACTGGCAAGACTGTTTTGGATGTATGTCAATATGGCCAACTCTACGTTCTGATTTTTTTTTTTTTTTTTTTTTTCCTACCTGTGACCAGAGAAGGTTGCTAATAGGAACTTTTATGAATCTTGAATCACATGCAGTATTCTCTGCACCATAATAATAATAATACGAATGTAAACATTATGCTATGTATTCTTTCGTGTTTGCTGCTATCTCATTTAAATCCGGTCTGCCTAATAAACTACGAAACTTGAATGAGACAACAGCAAACGCGGAAGAATATACATATCCTGTCATGTTTATATTCGTATTATTCTTATGCTGAATAGTGATAGTCAGAAATGAAGCACGGCAACTGACTAGATTTTTAAATCTAAGATAATTCTAATTTCTGTACAGAATGTAATTTACTAAAGAGGAGTCTGCAAACATTTTCAAACGGACAAAAATTTTTGCTAAACTCTCGTTCAGAACATCTTCCATCATATGCAGTCTATTATTTGGTTCTTGTTATGAAAGAAAGCAGCAGTATAAGTAACAACACATAGCAGTTTCTTGCCATATTTCGCTAATGAGACAATTCCTCTTTTGTTTTTATTACTATTGTGAGCGGCGGTAGCGCGCACAAATGCAAGCCATGCCGCGAGCGGCGACAGGCCGTATACACTCATTATCAGAATGCGACAAACAATGCATGAGACAGTACAATAATGCATTTTCAGCTTAGAGTGACGGAAACACCTATAACAAAGAGAAAGGCACTTAATAGATCAAAGCATAACAAGCAATCGATTCAAATCAGACGAAGCACGTGAAAAAGGAAGGGTGCCCGTATAAATACGGACGGAGCGCCTGACACACAGCAATGGCTACCTGGTAAAGCTTGACTGCGAAGATTACGACTCGAACCAAACTACTGTAGCTGTATCTTCATCCATTCGACTTAAATTGTGTCTCGTGTTACAATGGACCAACTTCGTTTCGATTTGGAGGTGTGGTCTAAAACTTTTCTCTCCCCTTGAATGCGGAGTCTCAAATGTCAGGTGCGGCATAGATTCGGGAAAATTTTTTTTGCTTGATTTCGAGTCTCATTTTTCAGGTGCGGCTTAGATTCGAGTAAATACGGTACTGTACATATTAGTTTGTCTGTGAAGTGTGTTACTCTCAAATGCATGCATAAAGTTGTTGCAGTTGTTGTGCAATTATTTTCTCATCCAGATTAAAATGTTACGAGTGTTACATTTCTTGGATGTTGTTAGATGCCTTGACTGACAGTATACAACAAATCAACAGAACTGTTGCTCCCTATGTCAGGGTAAAAGACTCCAAGAGTTCCGGCTTTATGGTAAAACATGGAGTGCAAGTGGTCTTTTGGAATTTCATTGTTTCTATGACAAAGCTGCACCTAGAAGGCTTAGTAATTTTCATTACATTAGAAAAGTCTTAAACAGTACATACCAAGTTGCAGTCACGAGAAAGCACATCAAGTTATAAAATTCTTGCAACATTTGTTAATCAGTTTTAAAACTGGAAGACTGTGAGACCTATGGACGAAATTTCAAATTGCTAATGAATTATGTATATGAATGATTATTGGAGTTAAGGTACTGTGACAGTTACAGCACACATCTAATACTAAGAAATTATATACCTCATACCTAAATGTAATAGTGCTGGACACTGGAGAATTGAATTTATTTACAGTACTGAAGGAAAGTTTGTTATACTTAATAGTAATAGGCTTTTTGTTGTTGTTTTACCTTTGTTATTGTTTTAATTCAAGGTTTCCTGAGCACTGGAGACTCGGTGGTACCTGGAAACATGGGCCTCAAGGATCAGGTTGCAGCCTTGCGTTGGGTAAAGGACAACATCATTAATTTTGGTGGTGATCCCAGAAATGTAATTTTGTCTGGTGTTAGTGCTGGAGCTTCATCTGCTTTCATGCATATGATGTCACCCTTATTAAAAGGTACCATCTGATTATCTTTATCTCTTGCTGTTTAAGTTTACTGTGATCAAGCAAACGAAAGTAACAAAGGCATAATGCAGCTCAGGAGTTGCTATCTAAATAATTTACAAATAAATAAATAAAACAATTAAAACAGTGTTGTGTACTGTAAAGAAGATACAGAAAAATTCTTTACAGGCAATTACCTATTGTCCATATATTACCAAATATGTACTATAATTTAATTGGATAAATTGTTTTCAAATATCTACTATAATAGACTTTGATGTATGAAATTGTTTTACTAGTTGTGCTGGATGTTTATTGAAATGCCATTTAGGGGTCTCTAAAACTCATTGCATCACTTACATTTGTATTTAAATTTTGTATAGCACCTGGTACAATGTATCTTCCAACCTTAACTTCATTAATTTGTGGCTAGATGTCTGATGAAAATATAGCTAGATTGGAACTGTCAGATTTTCTTTTTGTTTATGGTTCATTTTTAATTATTATTTGAATACTGACTGACAAAGGTCATATTAAGTTCTTAATTTCTCCTCTTCCTTTGATTTTTTTAGTTTTTCCAATCTTTCACCCTATCTTCAAACACTGGCGCTCTTTTTCTTCCATTCACACTGTTGATATCTTGTTGGTTATTCTGCCTTTGAGGCATACTAAACACAGTCTTTTTTCCTGTATTTTACTCTACAGCAACAACATTTTATCAAGTAATTTTTGATTTCTTGGTTGCAAGCTGTGAACATTTTGTTTTTGTAGAAATACTTGAAAAGATAATTTCATTTTGTAAATAAGTTTTAAAAACCATTTTTTGCATCTTTTAGTTTCAGTTTAATGGTACTTTTCTATTTATAGTGAACTTTCACATTTACAATTCAGTCAGTTATTCGCGCACTTATAAAGGTTTTGATTCCATAACTTTCATTATAAACAGTTATTATTAGATCTAATGGAAACAAGTAGACCTGACCTCTTTGAGAATGTCGACTTTGAAACCATCAGTGACCATAAGCCAGTTACAACCTATAGCAGCAATGATTACCAAAGTATGAAGATCAACTAAAATAAGAAGAAACATTTATAAATTCAGTAAATTAGATAACAAGATGGTGCAGTCAGATCACAACAATTAACTTGAAACAGTTAGCCTTAGGCAGGAGCATGTACAATAATTGTAGTAAAGCTTAGAATAATAGTTACGAAGGATATTCTAAATTATACATTCACTGTAAAGAAACTTCGAAAAACAGCAACTACTGCAGAGACGTAGGACTATAGAGACAGTTGCTAAAGAAAACACATCTGGCAGTCACAAAGGCAATTCAGGAAGCCTTCAGTGACTACTGTAGCAGAATCTTATCAAAAGACTCTCACAACGAACTGGTCATTCTTACATGCAAGAAGTATAGCAGACATGATCCACAAAACTATTCTCCAATAATGCTCATGTCTATCTGGTGTGAAATTGTAAAACACACTTGGAGGTCAAGAATAATGAGGTATCTCAAACAGAATGACCTCCTCAATGCCATCCATCATAGATTCTGGAAACATCGGTTGTGCAAAATCCAATTCATGATTTTCTCATATGACCTGAAAGCAACCGATTTTCTCATATGACCTGAAAGCAACCAGGTAGTTGCAGCATTTCATGATGTACAAAAAGCATTTGACTCAATATCACGCCAATGCTTATTAATAGTATGGATTATCAAATGAAATTTGTGACTTAATTGAAGATGTATTGAAAGGGAGGACATATCACATATTCAATGAAGAGTCATTATCATGTGTAAAAATACTGTAAGAATATGTCAGAAAATAGGTTGAGACCCTTAGTGCTCCTATTGTATATAAACAATGTGGCAGATGCTATTAATATTAACCTCAAACAATGGAAAATACAAGATGGAATCTAACAATATTAGAGAAGGGAAGTTGCTACTCACAATACAGCAGAGATGTTGAGTCGCTATAGGCACAAGAAAAAGATTCACAGAATTATAGCTTTTGGCCATTAAGTCCTTTGTCAGTAATAGACACATATTCACTCACGCACACACACTCAAGCAAACACAACTTGCGCACACGCAACGTGCGCGCGCACACAACGTGCGCGCACACGCAACATGCGCACACATCTGCAGTTTCAGATAACTGAAACCACAGTGCGAGCAGCAGCACCAGTGCATTATGGGAGTGGCGACTGGGTGGGGGTAAGGAGGAGGCTGGGACGGGGATGGGGAGGGGGAGGGATAGTATGGTGGGGGTGGCAGACAGTGAAGTGCTGCAGTTTAGATGGAGGGCAGGAGAGAGAGATGGTGGGGGGGGGGGGGGGCGGCGAAGTAGTGGAAAGGAGAGAAATAAAAAGAAATTAAAAGACTGGGCATGGCAGTGAAATGACGGCTGTGTAGTGCTGGAATGGGAACAGTGATAGGGCTGGATGGGTGAGGACAGTGACTAACGAAGGTTGAGACCAGGAGGGTTATGGGAACGTAGGATGTATTGCAGGGAAAGTTGCCACCTGTGCAATTCAGAAAAGCTGGTGTTGGTGGGAAGGATCCATATGGCACAGGCTGTGAAGTAGTCATTGAGATGAGGGATATCATGTTTGGCAGCCTGTTCAACAACAGGGTGGTCCACTTTTTTGGCCACAGTTTGTCAGTGGCTGTTCATGTGGACTGACAGCTTGTTGGTTGTAATGCCTTCATAGAATGCAGCACAGTGGTTACAGCTTAGCTTGTAAATCACATGACTTGTTTCACGGGTAGCCTGCCTTTGATGGGATGGGTAATGTTAGTGACCAGACTGGATTAGGTGATGGTAGGATGATGTATGGGACAGGTCTTGCATCTAGGTCTATTACAGGGGTATGAGCCATGAGGTAAGGAATTGGGAGCAGGGGTTGTGTGAGGATGGAAGAATATATTGTGAAGGTTCGGTGGACGTCGGAATACCACTGTAAGAGGGATGGGAAGGATAGTGGGCAGGACATTTCTCAATTCAGAGCACAATGAGAGGCAATCCAAACCCTGGCGGAGAATGTAATTCAGTTGCTCCAGTCCTGGGCGGTACCAAGTTAAGAGGGGAATGCTCCTCTGTGGCTGGACTGTGGGACTTTGGGCGGGGGGAGGGGGGGGGGGAGGGGAGACTGGAAAGATAAGGCATGGGAGATTACTTTTTGTACAAGGTTGCGAGGACAATTACAGTCAATGTAGTACCCTCGGTATATTTTGAGAGGGACTGCTCATCACTGCGGATGCTATGACTACAGGTGGATAGTCTGTATGGAAGGGACTTCTTGGTATGGAATGGGTGGCAGCTGTCAAAGTGGAGGTATTGACGGTGGTTCGTAGGTTTGATATGGGTGGAGGTACTGATGTAGCCATCTCTGAGGTGGAGATGAAAATCTAGGAAGGGGGCTTGTTTGGTTGAGTAGGACCAGGTGAAGTGAATGGGGGAGAAGTTGTTGAGGCTCTGGAGGAATGTGGATAGGGTCTCCTCACCTTCAATCCAGATACCAAAGATGTCATCAATGAATTGAACCAGGTGAGGGGTTTAGGATTCTGGGTTTTTAGAGAGGATTCTTCTAGATGGTCCATGAATAGGCTGGCATAGGATGGTGCCATCTGGGTACCCTGGATTTCTTTGTAGGTAATGCATTTCCAGACTAATTTTTCGCATTTTTTGCACCACTATGGATCCTTGCTCCTTCCATCTGTGTCAATACAGAAAAGTTTTCTTATCCATAGCCAGATCCCAGTCCCACATACTGTTCCTGCATTGTTGCTTGGCTCATGAAATCCCCCCTAATGGCCTTATCAAATTACCCATCTGTGGTTTCCTCCCCTCTTTCCACAATGACCTCCGCCTGTTCAGATTCCATCAATCCTTAGCCCTCACCAACATAGTCCTGCAAAACCATATCAACCACACCCAGTCCTCTTGTAGTACCTTCTCTCCACCCACAAAATTCTTCTGCTATGTAATCCCAAATTCCTGGAACCCATAATGCACATTAAAACTCTTGCCCTGCAGGAACTTGAGAAACATTCACAACGCCACCTCAAAAAGCTCTCCATCCTGCTCATTTCCTATTACTGCCTCGAAGTACAACTGTCCACCACCTCTACAACAACCTCCAAACCTCCCCCATGTCCTCTCATAGCTGACATTGTCTTGCAGACCTACTACACTTACCCCACCCTCCAAAACTCCCTACCACCACCACCACCACCACCACCACAACACAG
Source organism: Schistocerca serialis cubense (assembly GCF_023864345.2). NCBI lineage: Eukaryota > Metazoa > Arthropoda > Insecta > Orthoptera > Acrididae > Schistocerca > Schistocerca serialis. Next base: position 725,882,084 of record NC_064639.1, on the reverse strand, counting down.
AACCCAGAACCTAAATAGACCCGCCACACAGTCATGAACCTTTCCTCCAAAAGCCTTAGTCCCACAGAAATATTAGTCCTTTCCAAAGGCCTCGCTTTTTGCTCCACTCCCAAATTCAATCATGCAGGACTTGTTAAGGACCTTCTGTCCTTCTCCCGGTCCCTACAGTGGAACACTATTTTGCCTCCAACCCGACCAGCCAGACTCAACCAAAGACCAATATTGAACCTTGCCTAACTCAGTTCACTGCCGGCCGCGGTGGTCTAGCGGTTCTGTCGCTGCAGTCCGGAACCACGTGACTGCTACGGTCGCAGGTTCGAATCCTGCCTCGGGCATGGGTGTGTGTGATGTCCTTAGGTTAGTTAGGTTTAAGTAGTTCTAAGTTCTAGGGGACTTATGACCTAAGGTGTTAAGTCCTATAGTGCTCAGAGCCATTTGAACCATTTTTGAACTCAGTTCACTCCTCCATCCAACCGTGATCCACCCCCACTGCCTCCAAACCACCCCCTGTTAACTTCCCAGAATTTCTTAACCTCGAACCTTGCCTCACCATCATTCCCAAATCCCTCAACATGCAAACTAACCTTACATCTGCAGAAAGAACCACAGTCCACCATCTAAAAACTGATTCCGACCTTATAACCCTACCTGTAGACAAAGGCTCCATCTCCATTGTTTTGAACCCCAAGGATTACCTGGTGGAAGGACTCAGTCAGCTGTCAGATACTTCCACCTACAAACCTTACCACAGTGACCCCATCCCAGTAATCCAGCCGGATCTCCCGTCACTACTTAAATCCTTAGGCCCATCCCAGAACCTCTCCCCAGAGTCTACTTACTCCTACCACTCCTCGCACCCCCACCTTCTACATGCTTCCTAAATTCTATAAACCCACCACCCAGAACGCCCCATTGTCGCCAGTTACTGTGCCCCCACTGAGAGAATCTCTGCTCTCGTAGACCAACACCTTCAACCTATTACCCGAACCTATCCTATACAAAAGATACCAACCATTTCCTCCACAGACTCACCACAGTTCCTGTCCCTTTACCACGTGGTGCCCTACTCGTCACTGTTGATGCCACCTCCCTGTGCACTTACACTCGTAATGCCCATGGCCTTACTGCTATTGAACACTACCTTTCCAGACCCTCTATGGATTCCAAACCAACAATCTTCTTCCTAGTCACAGTGACCAGCTATATCCTCACATACACTCCTGGAAATTGAAATAAGAACACCGTGAATTCATTGTCCCAGGAAGGGGAAACTTTATTGACACATTCCTGGGGTCAGATACATCACATGATCACACTGACAGAACCACAGGCACATAGACACAGGCAACAGAGCATGCACAATGTCGGCACTAGTACAGTGTATATCCACCTTTCGCAGCAATGCAGGCTGCTATTCTCCCATGGAGACGATCGTAGAGATGCTGGATGTAGTCCTGTGGAACGGCTTGCCATGCCATTTCCACCTGGCGCCTCAGTTGGACCAGCTTTCGTGCTGGACGTGCAGACCGCGTGAGACGACGCTTCATCCAGTCCCAAACATGCTCAATGGGGGACAGATCCGGAGATCTTGCTGGCCAGGGTAGTTGACTTACACCTTCTAGAGCACGTTGGGTGGCATGGGATACATGCGGACGTGCATTGTCCTGTTGGAACAGTAAGTTCCCTTGCCGGTCTAGGAATGGTAGAACGATGGGTTCGATGACGGTTTGGATGTACCGTGCACTATTCAGTGTCCCCTCGACGATCACCAGTGGTGTACGGCCAGTGTAGGAGATTGCTCCCCACACCATGATGCCGGGTGTTGGCCCTGTGTGCCTCGGTCGTATGCAGTCCTGATTGTGGCGCTCACCTGCACGGCGCCAAACATGCATACGACCATCATTGGCACCAAGGCAGAAGCGACTCTCATCGCTGAAGACGACACGTCTCCATTCGTCCCTCCATTCACGCCTGTCGCGACACCACTGGAGGCGGGCTGCACGATGTTGGGGCGTGAGCGGAAGACAGCCTAACGGTGTGCGGGACCGTAGCCCAGCTTCATGGAGACGGTTGCGAATGGTCCTCGCCGATACCCCAGGAGCAACAGTGTCCCTAATTTGCTGGGAAGTGGCGGTGCGGTCCCCTACGGCACTGCGTAGGATCCTACGGTCTTGGCGTGCATCCGTGCGTCGCTGCGGTCCGGTCCCAGGTCGACGGGCACATGCACCTTCCGCCGACCACTGGCGACAACATCAATGTACTGTGGAGACCTCACGCCCCACGTGTTGAGCAATTCGGCGGTACGTCCACCCGGCCTCCCGCATGCCCACTATACGCCCTCGCTCAAAGTCCGTCAACTGCACATACGGTTCACGTCCACGCTGTCGCGGCATGCTACCAGTGTTAAAGACTGCGATGGAGCTCCGTATGCCACGGCAAACTGGCTGACACTGACGGCGGCGGTGCACAAATGCTGCGCAGCTAGCGCCATTCGACGGCCAACACCGCGGTTCCTGGTGTGTCCGCTGTGCCGTGCATGTGATCATTGCTTGTACAGCCCTCTCGCAGTGTCCGGAGCAAGTATGGTGGGTCTGACACACCGGTGTCAATGTGTTCTTTTTTCCATTTCCAGGAGTGTACAATTACTTCTCCTTTGAAGGCATTACCTACAAACAAATCCGCGGTACGCCTATGGGCACCCACATGGCACCATCATATGCTCATCTTTTCATGGGCCATCTAGAGGAATCCTTCCTAAAAACCAAGAATCCTAAACCCCTCACCTGGTTCAGATTCACTGGTGACATCTTTACTATCTGGATTGAAGGTGAAGACACCTTATTCACATTCCTCCAGAACCTCAAATAACTTCTCCCCATTTGCTTCACCTGGTCCTACTCAACCAAACAAGCCACCTTCCTAGATGTTGAACTCCACCTCAGACATGGCTACATCAGTACCGCCATCCGTATCAAACCTACTAACCACCAGCAATACCTCCAATTCGACAATTGCCACCCATTCCATGCCAAGAAGTCCCTTCCATACAGACTATCCACCCATGGTCATAGCATCTGCAGTGATGAAGAGTCCCTCTCAAAATATACCGAGGGTATTACATTGACTGTAATTGTCCTCGCAACCTTGTACAAAAACTAATCTCCTGTGCCTTATCTTTCCAGTCTCCCCTCGCCCCCCCAAAGTCCCACAGTCCAGCCACAGAGGAGCATTCCCCTCGTAACTCAGTACCACCCAGGACTGGAGCAACTGAATTACATTCTCTGCCAGGGTTTAGATTACCTCTCATCGTGCTCTGAAATGAGAAATATCCTACCCACTATCGTTCCCACCCCTCGTACAGTGGTATTCCGCCATCCACCAAACCTTCACAAAATACTCTTCCATCCTTAAACAACCCCTGCTCCCAATCCCTTACCTCATTGCTCATACCCCTGTAATAGACCTAGATGCAAGACCTGTCCCATACATCATCCTACTACCACCTACTCCAGTCTGGTCACTGACATCACCTATCCCATCAAAGGCAGGGCTACCTGTGCAACTAGTCATGTGATCTACAAGCTAAGCTGCAACCACTGTGCTGCATTCTATGTAAGCATGACAACAAGCAAGCTGTCTGTCCGCATGAACATCCACCGACAAACTGTGGCCAAAGAACAAGTGGACCACCCTGTTGTTGCCAAACATTATACCCCTCATCTCAATGACTGCTACACAGCCTGTGCCATGTGGATACTTCCCACCAACACCAACTTTTCTGAATTGCGCAGGTGGCAACTTTCCCTGCAATACACCCTACATTCCCATAACCCTCCTGGTCTCAACCTTCGTTAGTCACTATCCTCACCCATCCAGCCCCATCGCTGTTCCCATTCCAACACTACACAGTCGTCATTTCACCACCACACCCAGTCTTTTAATTTCTTTTTGTTTCTCTCCTTTCCATTACTCCCTCCCCCCTCCCCACCTTCTTTCCTGCCCTCTGTCTAAACTGCAACACTGTGTGTGTGTGTGTGTGTGTGTGTGTGTGTGTGTGTGTGTGTGTGTATTGCTGACAAAGGCCTTCATGGCCAAAAGCTATAATTGTGTGAATCTTTTTGTTGTGCCTATCGTGACTCTGCGTCTCTGCCTATATAGTGAGTAGTAACTTTCCTTCTGTAATAATATTAATCCCAGACATTTTGTATGTGCTACAGTTATCTGTAACAAAGTACTATCTGAAAAGAAAAATCTACAAAAATATTCAGCCAAGTCTTGACAAGATATGATATTGGAGCAAAGATTGGCAACTTGTGTACCAAAATGTATATTTTTTTAACTTCAAAAAAGCAGAAACATATTATCCTGTAACTACAATATCAGTTATTCACAAATGGAATCAGTCGACTTGGGCAAACACTTGGGTTTAACAATCTGCAGGATTAGAAATGAGGTTGAATAGTAGGTAAAGCAGTGAATAGAATACACTTTAGTCCATTGCTATGATGCTATGAAAATGCAGTGAGTCTGCAAAGGAGCTTGCTCACAACTGTCATGGCTAATCTAGAATATTGCTCAAGGAAGTGGGATCCATATCAAATAGTACCAACAGATGAGATTGCACAATTAAGAGCAGCATGAATGATCAGTTGTTTTTTGACCAATAAGAGATGGCATCACTGAGATGCTGAAAACTCAAACTGGCAAACTGGCAATTATGCTGTAAAAGGCCCCTTACAAAGCTTGAAGAGACAGTATTAAATGAGGAATCTCGGAATGTTCTACAACCCTCTATGTAGCACTTTCATAGAGGCCATAAAACAAACTTAGACTAATCAGAACATGTAAAATCATTTAAGCAATCATTCTTCCCCCATTCCATGTGAAAATGGAATGGGTAGAATGTGTAAGAGATTGTATTGTGGGAAAGACCCTCTTTATGCACTTCATGGTGGTTTGCAGTGTAGAAATGTCGATGTATACTGCAATTGTAGATGCACTACAAGATATTTCTGCTATTCCAGGTTTATTTCACCGTGTTATAGCTATGGGTGGCTCACCATTAAATCCTTGGTCATTCTCAGAAACAGCCAAGGAACGATCTCACCGCCTTGCAGAACACTTTGGCCTTACAACAACAGATTCAAAAGAATTAGTTAAGTTTCTGAGAACTATCCCTGCAGAAAAGTTTCCACAAGCAATGAAACATGCTCTGAGTGATGAGGTGAGTCGTGCAAACATTACTGTACATTTATAGATCTCTGTTTCTGGTCATTCACTCTAACATCAGTTTTAGAGATAAACTAAAGACGTTAATGGATCTTTGAATACTCATGCATGCTGACGACAATTAGGAGTAATAGAAAAATGTTACATAGGCTAAAGTACTGAAAAACTGATTACCATGTACAATGAGAAGCAAAAAGATTGCCCAATCAGAATAATTTAGAGTCCAAAACCAGTTAATTGTGCATGCCCAAGTTCAGAAGTGCCAGTGTTCACAACACTTCATCCTGGTGTTAACATTGTCAAATTGGACTGAAGGATAATTTGGAAAATATTACGAGTAGGTTTCCCGACCATGTTATAGTTCTGGGTGGAGATTTTAATTTGCTGTATATAGACTGGGAGACTCAAAAGTTTATAACAGTTGGTGGTGACAAAGAATCCAGTGAAATTTTTTTAAGTGCATTATCTGAAAACTACCTTGAGCAGTTAAACAGAGAACGAACTAGTGGCGATAACATATTAGACCTTGTGGTGACAAACAGACCCGAACTATTTGAAACAGTTAACGCAGAAAATGGAATCAGTGATCATAAAGCAGTTACTGCATCGATGATTTAAGCTGTAAATAGAAATATTAAAAAAGGTAGAAAGATTTTTCTGTTTAGCAAAAGTGACAAAAAGCAGATTTTGGAGTACTTGATGGCTCAACACAAAAGTTTTGTCTCAAGTACAGATAGTGTTGAGGATCAGTGGACAAAGTTCAAAACCATCATACAATATGCATTAGATGAGTATGTGCCAAGCAAGATCGTAAGAGATGGAAAAGAGCCACCATGGTACAACAACCGAATAAGAAAACTGCTGCGGAAGCAAAGGGAACTTCACAGCAAACATAAACGTAGCCAAAGCCTTGCAGACAAATAAAAATTACGCGAAGCGAAATGTAGTGAGAGGAGGGCTATGCGAGAGGCATTCAATGAATTCGAAAGTAAAGTTCTATGTACTGACTTGGCACAAAATGTTAAGAAATTTTGGTCTTATGTCAAAGCAGTAGGTGGATCAAAACAAAATGTCCAGACGCTCTGTGACCAAAATGGTACTGGAACAGAGGATGACAGACTAAAGGCCGAAATACTAAATGTCTTTTTCCAAAGCTGTTTCACAGAGGAAGTCTGCACTGTAGCTCCTTCTCTAGATTGTTACACAGATGACAAAATGGTAGAGATCGAAATAGACGACAGAGGGATAGAGAAACAATTAAAATCGCTCAAAAGAGGAAAGGTCACTGGACCTGATGGGATACCAGTTCGATTTTACACAGAGTACGTGAAGGAACTTGCGCCCCTTC